>NC_081851.1:44381898-44685023 GCF_963259705.1 Myotis daubentonii | reverse complement strand
CGATGCCTTTTACTACATTCACAGAGTTGTGTACCCATCAACACAATCAGTTTTAGAACATTTCATTATCCCTAAAAAAAACCCTGCACCCATTAGCCAACACCTGCCAATCTAAATTTATCCATCATTTCCCCAGCCCTAGATAATCATGATCTTTCTGTCTCTATGGACATTTCATATAAATAGAATCATATATTTTGTGGTACTGTGTGATTGCCTTCTTTTATTTAGCACTAGAGGCTCGGTGCATGAAATTCATGCACTTGGGGCGGGGGGGGGGTGTCCCCCAGCCTGGCCTGTGCCCTCTCACAGTGCGGGAGCCCCATGATCGATTGCCCCAAAGAGGTAGGCCCCACCCACCCATCCAGGACTCCTCAATGGATTGCCCCAAAGAGGTAGGCCAGAGCCAGGGGTCCCACCTCCACGCTGCGTGGAGCCACGGGACTCCCGGCCACACCGTGCGGAGCCATGGGACCCCCAGGCCTTGCTGCACATTCATTTTTATTCCTGATACCATCATGTCCTTACTAAGTTGGCATATTCCAGCCTGACTGGATGTGCCAAGATTTTTTTCTAACGTTGGCATTGTTGCAAATATTCTCCCCACCCTTATAGTAAGTACTGTGGATTGGCTCAGTCAATATCCATTGCAACTTCTTTCTTTTTTTTTTTTTTTTAAATATATTTTATTGATTTTTTACAGAGAGGAAGGGAGAGAGATAGAGAGCTAGAAACATCAATGAAAGAGAAACATCGATCAGCTGCCTCCTGCACATCCCCCACTGGGGAAGTGCCTGCAACCCAGGTACATGCCCTTGACCGGAATCGAACCTGGGACCTTTCAGTCCGCAGGCCGGTGCTCTATCCGCTGAGCCAAACCGGCTTTGGCAATTGCAACTTCTTTCTACTGTGTCTTGCTCTATTGCAAAAGTTAGAACACAAAAAACTGCATTTCCCAAACTCCCTTTTAGCTAGACATTGAGTGCAATTTATGTTCTGACAATCAGATGCTCCCACATGAGACTTGAATTCAGAATTAAATAAAACCAGGAGACAATTATCTGTATTTCTGATATGGATGTGGCAAAGGAGGCAGTATGCTCAATGGTCGGCAGCTTGCTGTGGTGACAGAAGCAGTTTCTCCTCCACAGAGCAGTAGTGTGATTTGGGGGCTCGATGTTGTTTCTAGGAGCTCTATCTAGAACAGCCGTGGGCAAATCCTGCTCCTCTAGCCCTTTCAACAATCTCATGTGCCTACTAATACCTGATAATAAGTGGATTCTGTTGTCCTTGGAAGGAACCTTAAGAACCTTGATGGTTTGTTCTTTTCCCTGCCTCCACGAAAATGATACTCTTAGGTCAGTGGTTGGCAAACCGCGACTGGCGAGCCACATGTGGCTCTTTGGCCCCTTGAGTGTGGCTCTTCCACAAAATACCACGTGCGGGTGCGCACATACAGTGTGATTGAAACTTCGTGGTTCATGAGCAGAAGTCGGTTTTCGGCCTGGGCGAGTCTATTTTGAAGAAGTGGCGTTAGAAGAAGTGGGGGGTGTCAGTCGGTCGGACGACTGGAGATGCGGCACAGGCGGGCTGCGGGATACGCCGCGCGGGGGAGGTTCGCGCGATTCATGCACGAGTTGAGTGAGCCAGTCAGCAGTCTCATTGTGCAGTGGTTAGTGCTAGTCGAGTCCGCAAATCGCGCACGGGTGACAAAAGTACCTACTCGAAGCATAAAGTTACCTGTATTTTTCCAACCAGCTGCAAATCCTACAGGTATTTTGTTATCAATTTAAGAATTGTAATTATTTTGTGTTGGTGGTTTTATTATTATAAAATGAAACATTTTTTTAGGTGTCCTGTTTGTCATGGCTACAAAAAAGAAGCAAAGAAAAACGGAAGACGAAAACCGTGAATTTAAAGTTGAATGGACTGAGACTTCCGCGTTTATTCAAAACTTAAATGGCCTTCCGACCTGTTTTATTTGTCAGGAAAAATTGGCGCATAACAAGAAATCAAATTTGGAGAGACACTTTACAACTAAACACGTGTCATTTAGTACTAAATATCCTGTCGGTGATGCAAGGAAGAAAGCAGTTGAGGAACTTCAGAAGAGTCAAGAAAAATCAAGTTCTGTATTTAATTACTGGATGCAATCTCCCAACAATGTTAATATCGCAAGTTTTGTGGTTAGTCAAGAGATTGCTAAGAGAGGAAAACCATATACAGATGGCGAATACATAAAAAGTTGTTTTATAAATGCATCCGAAGAGCTATTTCGGGATTTTAAGAACAAAGCAGATATTCTAAAAAAAAAAATAAATTAAAGAGTTACCATTGTCTGCTAAAACAGTGAAAGATAGAACAGTCAAAATGTCTTCGAATATAACCAACCAGCAAGTCGAAGATCTTAAATTGGTTTCAGCTTTATCAATAGCAGTTGACGAGTCTTGTGACGTAAATGATATGGCGCAAGTTTCACTTTTTGTACGATTTATGTCATCTACAGGGCCTAAAGAAGAACTTTCAGGATTATTGCCACTCAAAGGTCAAACACGTGGAGAGGATATAGCAAATGCTGTAATTGAGTGCATTGAAAAACATCATATTCCACTCGATAAAATTGTCTCAATTTCAACGGACGGGTCGAAAAGTATGCCTGGCGTAAGAAACGGGTTTGTTGCTATTTTGAAAGAAAAAAATTATCACGAGATACTTACTTACCATTGCATCATTCATCAAGAAGCGCTTTGTGCGCAGACACTTCCAGAAGAAATTTACAGTTATGGAATTGGTGATTATCAACTCCATTATAGCTAACGCTCTTAATCATCGCCAATTTAAAGAATTTTTAGTTGAAATGGAGAGTGAGTACGCAGATCTTCTGCTGCATAACAAGGTACGTTGGGTATCAAGAGGAAACGTTTTGAAACGTTTCGCTTCCTTATTAACAGAAATTAAAGCATTTCTCCTTGAGAAGGGTGTTCACTATCCAGAACTAACGAATCATCAGTGGATCCAAAAATTTTATTTCATGGTAGACATTATGTCTCATCTAAATCAGCTTAATTGTAAACTACAGGGGAAAGGAAGCACAGTTTTTTCGATGTTAGAAGAAGTTATTTCATTCAAAAACAAATTACCTCTTTTTGCTCAAGATTTTGAAAGAGAAACTTTGATTCACTTTCCAAGCCTATTGAAACATTGCCAAGAAAATAATTCTGATATTGATATTTGCTATTTCAAAACAACACTTTTAAATATGAGGGAAGCTTTTCTCAACAGGTTTCAGGAATTCAGAAACAGCAAAGCGATGTTAGCCTTGGTTAAAAAAACCTCTCAATGCTACTGTAACAGAATTAAATTTTTCTGCCTTTAATATCGACATGGGCAACTTTGAAATGCAATTGCTAGATTTAAAAAACAAAGAACTGTGGCGCTTGAAATTTGAACGTCTTTGTGCTGATATAGAAATATTTGAGAAAAACAAATGTGAACTTAGTTCACAGCACAAGTGGTCTGCTTTGAAAGACCTGGAGAAGGAAGATATGTTGATTTTTAACACCTGGAATAGTATTCCTGACTCATATAATCAACTGAAAAAACTAGCGTTTGCTGTTCTTTCCTTATTCGGGTCTACATATTTATGCAAACAATCATTTTCAAGCATGAACCTTATCAAGAGTAAATTGAGAAGTCGTCTTATTGATGAGAACCTGGAATCGTGCCTAAAATGAGAAACAACAACATACAAACCTGACTTACCCAAACTTTCCAAGGAGATGCAAGGCCATTGTTCACATTAGTGTTTGTCAGTCATTGTCATGATTTAATTTTATAGATATTGTAAGGTAAATTGTAAGGAATTTAATTTTATCAATAAATAATATCGTTATTAAGTATGATATCAGGTTTTATTCAATGTACCTATAGTTTAACCAAGACTTAAAACTTTAAAATTTATTAAGTTAATTTTAGGGAACGTTGTGGAGTGAAAGAAGATGTGTAGAGGATTGAGAAAGGTATGTTGAGATGGTTTGGACATATAGAGAGGATGAACGAAAGAAGATAGACGAAACAAACATACAAGATGAGTGTGGATGGGAGAGTTGGAAGGGGTCGACCTCAGCGAACATACCTCAATCAGACTGAGGGCGTTTTTAGCAAAGGCCAGCTTAGGAGTACCCTAATTAAGTTAATAACAATGTACCTACCTATATAGTTTAAGTTTAAAAAATTTGGCTCTCAAAAGAAATTTCAATCGTTGTACCGTTGATATTTAGCTCTGTTGACTAATGAGTTTGCCAAACACTGGCCTAAAGTATCCAATTAAATGTATTTATAATATTGGATACTAAAAAAAAAACCAAAACGAATGGAAAACTTATTTGAAAATATCCTTTGTAATCTAGAGCTGAGAATAAGACTGCATAATGTGATATAAATATCTCTTCTTTTACAGCCATTTTATTTTTATTTTTATTTTTTTTAAAATATATTTTATTGATTTTTTACAGAGAGGAAGGGAGAGAGATAGAGAGTTAGAAACATCGATGAGAGAGAAACATCGATCAGCTGCCTCCTGCACATCTCCTACTGGGGATATGCCCCGCAACCCAGGTACATGCCCTTGACCGGAATCGAACCTGGGACCTTCCAGTCCGCAGGCCGACGCTCTATCCACTGAGCCAAACCGGTTTCGGCTTTTACAGCCATTTTATAATAAATAAATCAAAATTAAAACATTATGTAAAAATAAACAAATTGATAACATCCCTGACTGAAGATGAAAGAAGATACTTTCCAATTGGGGGACATTTCCCTATTTGTGTCCTCAATAGGGAGAAATTAAGAAATGCATTCCTGAATTGCTCAAACTCTGCTTGGGGAATTGTAATCATGAAACCTACCAAGAGCAGATAATTCCTTTAAAGTTTTCAAAGAAAAAATATGTATTATCATTAAGCTGACAAATGCATGTATTATTTAAAATGAAATGTGTGTGACTATTCTTATTTTAAGAGAGAAATGGAGATTTGATATGCATACCATGGAGGATACGAGTGATTTCACAGAGAATGAACACACCCCAGAGAATGATTGTGAAAAAAGCCTGTGATAGAATAGACATATAACTCTAGGTTCTATGCTGTTTCCTTCTGCATGTTGCCTAACACCCACCTCATCCTCACCCTGTGCACACCCTGAGCCATCCCAAATCTCCCTTATCTTCAGACTTAACCTCCCTCAACCTCATGGCTTTTCCAGGAGTTGGGTGCTCTGGTCTAGGGTAAGAATGTCCACTTCAAACATCACTTAGCAATTTTTCTTAAAAACTGAAAATGTAATTTTTTCTTTTTATATACAACATTAAAAATAACCCAGCAGTTAATGTGCGATGTCACATATGTAGGTCAAAATGGCAGATCCAATACACACCTCTAATTTTGCTCCCTCCCATTAAAATGGCAATAAAGAGATTTTTGCTTTTAAAGACATAAATCCCCATGGGGGGGGGGGCCCCCCGCTGGCACCCGCCTTGGTTGGCCTGGCGCCACCCGCTCGCCAGCCCCGCCAACTGGCAGGGCGATTGGGGGGCTGCACCGCCCACTTGCCGGCCAGCCATGCCTCCAACCACCACCCGCTCACCAGCCAGGCCCACCCCCTGCTACCACCATCAGTATCCTCCCTCTGCAGGCTGACTGGCGGGGTGATCGTGAAGGGCCGCCCCCCCCACCCCCCCTACCCCCCCTACTGCCTTGGCTGGCCTGGGGCCTGAGAGCTGGGGGAAGCTCCTGCATTGAGCGTCTACCCCCTGGTGGTCAGTGTGCATCATAGCGACCAGTCTTTCCACTGGTCGTTCCACCATTTGGTCAATTTGCATATTAGACTTTCATTATATAGTATATCCAGAATAGGCACATCCATGGAGACAAAAAGTAGACTCGTGCCTACCAGAGGCTGCGGGGGAAGAGGAAGTGGGGTTTCTTTGGGGGACAGGAAATGTTCTGTAATTAGATAGGGGTGATTTTTGCACAACTTTGTGAATATACTAAAAACCAATGAATTGCATACTTTAAAAGGGTGAATTTTATAGTTTGTGGATTCCATCTCAATAAAAAATGAAATAATGTTGCTCTAATTCTTACAATGAAATACTTAGAAAAATAAGAAAATAGAATCAAAAAGTAAGAAACAGATAGACACCAAGACACGGGTTCCCTGTTCCTGAGACACATCAAATTCTTCACATGGTCTCCCTGAAGTGCGCCCTCCCACACCCCCCGTCTCCCCACCCAAACTAGGCTTGAGGGAAGGAGGAGTATAGTGCAAGTGAGCTCCCTAGTCTGGAGAACCTGACAGGAGAGACCCTAGAACAGCGTTTATGGAGAAGTGGGAGAGACTCTCAAATAATCACAAATGTGATCAGTGTGATGAATAAATGGTACAGGTAGCTATATTTCTGATAGTCTGAGAAATCAGTGGTTGGTGGTGGTTGCCTTGGGGACATTTAAAATAAGACCTAAAGAATGAGAGAGGATTAGGTGGGTGAACAGTGGCTGGTAGGGTGGGCTAGGATGATTGAATGTGGGAAATACATAAATGCACAGACCCTGTGATGGGAGGTACTATAAACAGTACAAGGAATGGACAGAGGGTGGGTGTGGCTACAGAGAAGAGGTCCATTGAGGGAATAAGCCAAACAGATCACCAAGGTTTGGACTATGTGGGGTTTTCAGCCATGGTCCATTGAGTCACTCTTTGCCAAGGGAAACAGGTGAATATAGAGAGATTTACACCAGACAATGGCAACAGCTGAACATTTTAATTCTCTAGGGTGCTATATCTCAGAAGAGCATAGGACAGGAATTCTTGTTCCAACCAGAGTCTGGGTCTCACTTCGAGGGAAAGTACCCAATAGCTATGAGAAGAAGGAAAGTACACAGGTGACACACTAACTTAGCTATGTGTCTCTGAGCAAGTCATGTCCCCCTTCTGAACCCCAGCTCCTCCTCTAGCCACCAAGAACTTGGGCCCAACACTTTGTAAGAATTTGTTGAATGTTTGGAGATAAGTAGACTCACTTTCCAGCCATGAGCTTTGTCTAGAGTGGAGCTATTATTTTTCCCCTTTAAAAGGTCTCTTGAAATATAAGAACATCATTTAAAAGTGAGATATTGCTGTAGATGGATATGTTCCAGTATTAGATGTTCCAGTATTAGAGAAGGGGAATAAAACAACATCCATTTAAAATCTGACAGAGGACCAGGGAGAATAAAACCCTCTTGGTTTAATGACAGGACTAAATTGGGTTCTGTTTCAAGTTGTCATTGAGTTTCTGAGTTCTTTAGAAGGAAGATAAAACCACCTCAAAAAAGAATGATGTATATAACGGATTAATTTCCAGAGCATTCACAGATGCCATTGATGTCGCAAGTCTTCCTTCCAGAATTGTTTTCAATTTTTTTATTATTATTAGTTAAGGTATTACAAATGTGTCCTCATCCCCCCCACTAACCCCCAACCTCCCCCCTGTTTTCAATTTTTAATTGAGGGGTTATTTTAAAGCAAATAGACGAACCCGGTGAAAGGGAGAAAGAGAGTGAGGAGGGAGTGTGGGAAAGAGAGGCTTTGTAATGACTTCCATGTGAGGACAGCCTGGGACCCCGTTCTCCAACCTCATCTCCTTCCATCCTTTCTTTGACTTTATGGTTGGAACACATCATAATTCCCCAACTTGTACACTATTTCAAGCCTCTGGGGTCTTACTCTGTTTCCAAGTAGAGCTCTTTTTTTTTAAAAAAATATATTTTATTGATTTTTTTACAGAGAGGAAGGGAGAGGGATAGAGAGTTAGAAACATCAACGAGAGAGAAACATCGATCAGCTGCCTCCTGCACATCCCCTACTGGGGATGTGCCCACAACCAAGGTACATGCCCATGACCAGAATCGAACCTGGGACCCCTCAGTCCGCAGGGCGATGCTCTATCCACTGAGCCAAACCGGTCAGGGCTAGAGCCCTTTATCCCTCCTTTTGGTACGGATTCAAAACCCTCTGCCTTATCCTCTGTAAAAAGAAGAGAGGAGAAGAGCCCTGATTGGTTTGGCTCAGTGGATAGAGCGTTGGCTGGACTGAAGGGTCTCAGGTTCTATTCCAGAGAGAGAGAGAGAATAGTTTCAGATTTATAAAATTATTATGAAGATAGTTTGCCGGGGTCCAACCCCAGCAGGTCCAGGGGTTCCCAAAGGCGTAGACGGAGTCGGCAAAGAAGGAAGGACATGGAGGCAGTGTTCAGTTGATCAGCAGCCTAGCCAGGATCTCCAGCCAGGATATCCAGCAAAGTTCTGGTCTGGATCTCCAGCGAAGTTCTGGTTAGGATCTCCAGCCAGGTTCTGTGTCCATGTTTTCTTGCTAGGTTCTCCAGCCAGGTTCTGACCGATCACCAGGTTCTAGTCAGGTTCTCTTGCCATGTTCTATCCAGGGTGGAGTCCTATCCATCCCGAGAGTGGGGCTTACCTAGGGGTCCCTGTTCGGGCGCCAGATGCCGGGGTCCAACCCCAGCAGGTCCAGGGGTTCCCAAAGGCGTAGATGGAGTTGGCGAAGAAGGAATGACACGGAGACAGCGTTCAGTTGATCAGCAGCCTAGCCAGGATCTCCAGCCAAGTTCTGGTCTCGATCTCCAGAGAGGTTCTGCTTCGGATCTCCAGCCAGGTTCTGTGGCCATGTTCCCTCGCTAGGTTCTCCAGCCAGGTTCTGTCCAGGTTCTCCAGCCAGGTTCAGTCCAGGTTCTCCAGCCAGGTTCAGTCACCAGGTTCTAGTCAGGTTCTCTTGCCAATTTCTGTAGTCAGGTTCAGTCCAGGATCTTTTGCCATGTTCTCTCCAGCGAAGTTCTTCTGTCTCTAGAGAACGTTCTGTGTAGGTTCTGTGTTCTGAATTCTGTCTCTCGCTGTCTTGTTGCATCTGTATTTATACCAGTTGATTCCAATCCTATCAATCTCTATTCCAAAGGTTAGGGCGTTTCTTATCTCCATTCCAGGGAGTAAAGATTATGTAGCTTAAGCATGATTGTTCGTAGTTAAAATGATTAATTACCCGCCTGGCACTTAGTTAAGAGGTTTTATTCCCTCCCTAACTTCAGGGGAAAATCCCTACCTGGGGATTCAATCTTTCTTGGAGAGGTGACCTTGGTTAAAACACAGCGCCAAGAAGGTGAGCAAACATATTAAGAACAGTATGCTATATATGCCAGGTCCCTTGAAACAGCAAGGATGGACCGGCTCCCGGCAATAGTTCAGGAAGTTCCCCCTATTATTAATATCTTACATTAACATGGTACATTTGTTATAATGAACCAGTATTGAAACCTAATTAAAGTCCATACTTTATTCAGAGTTCCTCGGTTTTTACCTGAAGTCCTCTTTCCATTCCTGAATCCCATTCAGAATACACTTTACATTTAGTCATTCTGTCTCCTAGGGCAGTGGTCGGCAAACCTCGGCTCGCAAGCCACATGCAGCTCTTTGGCCCCTTGAGTGTGGCTCTTCCACAAAATACCACATGCGGGTGCGCACGTACAGTGCCATTGAAACTTCATGGCCCATGCGCAGAAGTCAGTTTTCGGAAAGGAGATATACGAAACAAGTATACAAGACGAGTGTGGATGGGAGAGTTGGAAAGGGTGGACCTCATCGAACGTACCTCAATCAGACTGAGGACGTTTTTAGCAAAGGCCAGCTTAGGAGTACCCTAATTATGTTAATAACAATGTACCCACCTATATAGTTTAAGTTTAAAAAATTTGGCTCTCAAAAGAAATTTCAATCGTTGTACCGTTGATATTTGGCTCTGTTGATTAATGAGTTTGCCGACCACTGATCTAGACGAGTCTCAGCTGGGCTGACTGGGCACTTCAAGTCTCTGCCACGTATCTGTTCCATGCCAGTAGGCTACCTCAGGAATGTCCTCATGGAGATGACAGAAGCACAAGAAAGAGCAAGGCCTCTCCAGTTGTAGACTTAGAAGCACCATACTTGGACTTCTGCTTCATTCTATTACCCAAAGCCAGGCACATGGTCAAGTCAGGAGACAGAGGCAGGGGGTGGATGCAGAGAGGGTAAAAGATCACGCAACCCGTCAGCAAAGACCTATCAATTCTACCTTGGAAATACTTTCACACCTGTCCAATACTCCTTCTATCTTATTGCTACCACCACTTCAGTTCACCATGATCTCTCTTACCTATCACCACCACCTGACTGCTCTGTCCAAATCTTTCTTGTCCATTCCTTCTCAGACCATTTTCAATGCAGCAACGAGAATAAACTTAAAAAAAAAAAAACCTGCTCTGACCACTCATTTAATTAAGTCTGCCAAATGGTTTCCTATTGTTCTCAGGATAAAGGTGAAAATCCAGAGTAAGTCCTGAATTGTTTTCAATTTTCAATTGAGGGGTTATTTTAAAGCAAATAGATGAACTTGGTGAAAGGGAGAAAGAGTGCAGAGGGAGTGTGGGAAAGACAGGCTTTGTAATGACTTCCACGTGAGGACAGCCTGGGAGCCCTTTCTCCAACCTCATCTCCTTCCATCCTTTCTTTCACTCTATGTTTGGAACACATCATAATTCCCCAACTTGTACAGTATTTCAAGCCTGTGGGGTCTTACTTGGACTGCTCTGTGTCCAAGTAGACAAGTAGAGTTCTTTATCTCTCTGTTTGGTACTGCTTTAAAACCCTCTACCTTATGCCCTAAAAAAAAAAGAGAGAGGAGAAGAGCGCAGATTGGTTTGGCTCAGTGGATAGAGCAGGTTTTTGGAGCAGAAGCAGGTTTCTGGAACGGGTGAGGAGGGGGCGAGGGTGAGGAGGAGGATAACTTGTAGGTCAAAAAAGAAAGCAAAAGGGAAATTAGAAAGTATTTTGAACTGCATGAAAATGAAAACAATATATCAACATTTGTGATGCAACTAAGGCAATATTTAAAGGAAATTTATTTATTTATTTAAAATAATTTTTATTTATTGATCTTAGAGGAAGAGCGAGAGAAACATCAATTTTTTTGTTCCACTAATTTATGCATTCATTGGTTGCTTCTATGTACTCTGACTGGGACCAAACTTTCAACAGTGGTGTATTGCTATGATTCTATAACCAACTAAGCTACCCAGCCAAGGCAAAATAATTTTGAAAAAGAACAAAATAGGAGGACTCACACTTCCCAATTTCAAACTTATTACAAGGCTACAGTAATCAAAACAGTGTGGTACTAACATAAGGATAGACATACAGGTCAATGGAATAGTATTGAGCAACCAGAAATAAACCCATACATTTATGATCAATTGATTTTCAACAAGAAATAATGTACCATTCAATGAGCAAAAAACAGTCTCTTCAACAAATGATTCTGGGACAACTGGATGTCCAAATGCAAAAGAATAAAGCTGAACCATTAACTCAAACCATAGATAAAAATGAACTCAAAATGGATTAAAGACCTAAATATAAGAATAAAACTCTTATAAGAAAACATAGGGCTAAATCTTCAAAACCCTGGATTTGACAATGGTTTTTAGATATGACACCCAAAGCACAAATAACAAAAGAAAAAACAGATAAATTGGTTTCATCAAAATTAAAAGTCTTTGTGCATTAAAGTAAGAGAGTGGAAAAAGATAACTCATGGAACAGAGAAAAATATTTGCAAATAATATATCTGATAAAGGACCAGTAGGCAGGGGTGGGCAAACTTTTTGACTCGAGGGCCACAATGGGTTCTTAAACTGGACCGGAGGGCTGGAACAAAAGCATGGATGGAGTGTTTGTGTGAACTAATATAAATTCAAAGTAAACATCATTACATAAAAGGGTATGGTATTTTTTTTTTTAGTTTTATTCATTTCAAACGGGCCAAATACGGCCCGTGGGCCGTAGTTTGCCCAAGGCTGAGCTAGAGTATACAAACATCTCTTACACTCAACAACAGAAAAACAAACAACCCAACTAAAAATGGGACCCTTGCCAAAGCCGGTTTGGCTCCGTGGATACAGCGTCGGCCTGCGGACTGAAGGGTCCGGGGTTCGATTCCGGTCAAGGGCGTGTCCCTGGGTTGTGGGCACATCCCCGGTGGGAGATGTGCAGGAGGCGGCTGATCGATGTTTCTCTCTCATTGATCTTTCTAACTCTATCTCTCTCCCTTCCTCTCTGTAAAACATCAATAAAGTATATTTAAAAAAATAAATAAATAAAATAATATAAAAATGGGACCCTAAAGAAAAAAGAAAAAAATAATAAGTAAACTATCTAAAAAAAAAATGTTCATAATATGTTCAGTTTTTAAAAGTTATCAAATAGTGTATACTACATGATTTCATGTGTTTGTAGATATAGATGCTGAGATAGATTAATAGATCAATCTATCAATAAATTGATGTATAGGGTAGATGTAGATATATTTGCAAATATAAATGTATAGAAATATATGTAGCTCTAAAATGTTTATATGTATATGTATATCTATATGTTTATATCTAGGTAAAATGTTAATAAAGATTGAATTTGGGGTGATTTAAAAAAATGGGGCCTTAGCTAGTTTGGCTCAGTTGGAAGAGTGTCGGCCTACGGACTGAAGGGCTCCGGGTTCTGGGTTCAAATCTGATCAAGGGCATGTACCTCAGTCACAGGCTCAATCCCCAGGGCTCAATTCTGGTCGGGGCATGTGGGAAGGCAACCAATCGATGTATCTTTCTCACATCGATATTTCTCTCTCTCTCCCTTCCATTCTCTGTAAAAATCAATTGAAAAATATCCTCAGGTGAGGGTTAAAAACATTTTTTTTTAAATGGGCAAAGGACTTCACTGAATATTTCTCCAAAAAGACATATATATGTCAAATAAGCATATGAAAGATGTTCAACATTATAGTCATTTGGCAAATGCAATTCAAAATCCCAATGAGATTCCACTTCATACCTACTAGGATGCAACAATGTAAAAAAATAAAAATAAAAGGAAAATAACAAGGGTTAGCAAGGTTGTGGAGAAAATGGAGTCTTTGTACATTGCTGGTGGGAATGTAAAATGGTGCTGCTGCTGTGGAAAATAGTTTGTAGTTTCTCAAAGAGTTTAGCATAGAATTACCAGATGTGCCCTAGCAGGTGTGGTTCAGTTTGTTGGGCAGCATCCAGTGCACCAAAAGGTCACTGGCTCCATTCCCTGTAAGGGTACCTGCCTGGGTTGTGAACTCCATCCCCAGTGAGGGGCATGCAGGAGGTAGCCAGCCTATCGATATCTCGCTCTCACACCTGTGCTTCTTTCTCTCTCTCTAAAAACAAACAAACAAACAAACAAACAAATCTTAAAAAAAAAAAGAAAAAGAATTATCAAATGACCCAGAAATTCCTCTCCTAAATATTATATACCCAAAAGAATTGCAAACAGGTCTTCAAACAAAAAACTTATACCTGAAGATTAACCAAAGAACTTATATGCATACAAGCAAAACCCAAGGACACAGACAATAGTGTGAGGAAGGCCTGGGGGTATGTGTGTGAGGGTGAACTGTAAATCTACTTTTGTCCTGACTTGTATATATTGGAATATTATTCAGCCATAAAAGGAATAAAGTATTGATACATGGTACAATATGAATGAACTTTAAAGACATTATGTAAGTAAAAGAGGCCAGGCATAAAAGGTCACATATTGAATATTTCCATTTATATGAAATATCCAGAAGAGGCAAATTCATAGAGACAGAAAGCAGATTAGTGGCTGCCAGAGCCAAGCAGGAAGGAGGAGGTGGGGAGTGACTGTTTAATGGGTACAGCTTTGGGATAATGAAAATGTCCTGGAACTAGATAGTGGTGATAGTTGATAGTGATAAGTTTAAGATAAAATGTGTATGACATGTACACCAAAACTACAAAATACTGTTAAGAGAAATTAAAGACCCAAGTAAGTGGAGAGAAATACTGAGCTTGTAGATAAAAAGATTCCCTATCTTTAAGATGTCATTTCTCGCCCAACCAGCGTGGCTCAGTGGTTGAGCATTGACC
Organism: Myotis daubentonii; assembly: GCF_963259705.1. Lineage (NCBI taxonomy): Eukaryota > Metazoa > Chordata > Mammalia > Chiroptera > Vespertilionidae > Myotis > Myotis daubentonii. The sequence continues at coordinate 44,670,973 of NC_081851.1, read as the reverse complement.
TGGAGGTCATGGTTCAATTCCGGGTCAGGGCATATGGGTTGTGGGCTTGATCCCCAGTGTGGGGCATGCAGGAGGCAGCCGATCAATGATTCTCTCTCATCATTGATGTTTCTCTCTTTCTCTCCCTTCCTCTCTGAAATCAATAAAAATACATATTTTAAAAAAGATGTAATTTCTCCTAAAAATAATCTATATATTCAATACAAGTTTTCTTAGCAGCAGAACTACTGACATTTTGGGCCAAATAATTCTTTGTTGTGAGAGGCTATCCTGTGCATTGTAGAATATTTAGCAGAATCCCTGGCCTCTGCCTACTAGATTCAAGTAGCCACTCCCAGCTGAGACAACCAAAAATGTCTCCAGACATTGCTTAATATTTCTTTCAGTGGTTAAGAACCACTAATTTGTCTAAATAAGTAAATAAATGAGTAAATAAATAATTGGAGCTACTTTAAAATGAAGCCAGAGCTGCCATGCCAGAAGAACCGACTTGCACATCTTATTCCTCAAACCTCTGTAATGTTAAAACAGGGCAAAAGAACCTTTGGGCTGGGACTAAAGCAACCTGTGCCCCAAAGAACTGTTTGCAAAAATAGCAAGAAAGCAGGTATTATGACTACCAGACTGAAAACTAAAAAATTGTTCAAAATTGACATCACTATGTTATGTTATTGCACTAACAGAAATGCTTTCCTTCTATTGACATAATTGTCCCTTTCCTTTCTCATAAATACCCATTGTCTTTATCTCCTAATCAGAACACAGCTTCTGCCTAAATCAGTGCATCCTGAATAGCTATTTTTATTAATCTCAAATAAATGCTTGTTGACTCTCATTTTGAAAAGCCTTTTTATTTTTAGGTTAACATATCCAATGCAATTCCAATTAAAATCCCACTTGTAGAAATTGGCAAGGTGATTCTAAAATTTAAATGGAAATGCAAAAGACCTAGAAAAGTCAAAACAATTTTGAAAAAGAACATAGTTAGAGGACTGTATTTATAAGCCTGTTTCCAAGACTTATAACGCTATAGAAATCAAGACATTGTGATATGGTAAAAGATGATCAATGGAACAGAACAGAGTACAAAAATAGGCCCACAGAATTACAACTAATTAATTTTGACCAAGTTTCCTAGGTCATTCAATGGGGAATAAATAAATTTTTCAACAAATGATATTAGAATAATTGGATATTGACATGCAAAGAACAAAATTAACCCCAATTTTTACTTCTCAGCATGTAAAATATTACTGTAAAATGGATCATAGACCTAAATGTAGGAGCTATTATAAAACTGCTAGAGGGGGAAAAAAGAGAATCTTAGTGACCTTGTATAAGGCAAAATTTTCTTAAATAGAACACAAAAAGGAAGAACAATAAAAGAAAAAATTTGATAAATTAAACTGCATTAGTTTTCTAAGGCTGCCATTACATTACCCCAATGTATTTTCTCACATTTCTGGAGGTTAGAAGTCCAAAATCAATGTGTCACACTCCCTTTGAAGGCTCCAAGGGAGAATCCTTCCATGGTTTTTCTAGCTTCTGGTGGCTCTTGGTGTGCCTAGGCAGAATGTGATATTGTGATTTATAATAAGAAATATAGGCCCTGGCCAGATAGCTCAGTTGGTTAGAGTGTCATCCTGATAAGCTAAGGCTACAGGTTCCATTCCCTGTCAAGGCACATGTAAGAAGCAACCAATTAATGCATAATAAGTGGAACAACAAATAGATGTTTCTCTATCTTTTCTTTCTTCCCCCTTCCTCTCTCTCTAAAAAAAAAAAGGAAAAAAGATATATGTGGTCTTAGTCCATTTCTGACACAGAGCTCCTAAAACTCTTGGAATGTCCCAAGTGCTGGGAGCAACAAACCTGTCTTTTGTTATGTTCATGCGGTGCACCTAGGGATGAGGGCTGGTTCCCAAGAGAACCAACTGTGATTAGAGGATTGGAAATTTCAGCCTCAACCCCACTTCAGGGGAGGGAAGAGAGGCTGGAGTTGAACTAATTGACAATAGCTGATGATTTAATCAGGCATGCCTACGTAATGAAACCTCCATAAAAACCCAAAGGGAAGTGTTGGGGAACCAGAATGTTTCCACATGCCACTGTGCCAGGCCCCAAGATCCATGAGGACAGAAGCTCGTTTGTTCAGGACCTCATCCTTTGTATTTCTTCATCTGGCTATTGATTTATATCCTTGATCCTTTTCAGTAAACCAGTAATCTGGTGTGTAAAGGTGTTTCCTGAGATCTGTGAGCTATTCTGGCAAATTAATTGAATCCAAAGAGGAAGTTGTGGAACTTCCAATTTATAGCCAGTTGGTCAGAAGCAAAGGTAACAACCTGGACTTGCAATTGGCATCTGAAGTTGAGGGCAGTCTTGTGGGACCAAGTCTTTCACCTGTGAAATTTGATGTTATCTCTGTGTAGATAGTGTCAGAATTTAGTTGAATTGTAGGACATCCAGCTTGTGTGAGAAAATTGCTTAGTGGTGTGGGGGGAAACCCCACATACTAGAATCGATACCAGAACCTATTTACTGCATAATTGCAATCTCTGCCTCCATCTTCATGTGCCTTCTTCTCTGTGACTCTATTCATCTTTCCCTGCTTCATAAGGTTAGTATTACTGGATTTAAGGTATACCCTAATACAATAGGATCTCATCTCAATCCTTACCTTAATTACATCTACAAAGATCCTATTTCCAAATGAGATCAGTTTCTGAGGTTCTGGGTGAACCTGAATGTTGGAGGAATAGTGTTCAGTCCACTACATGGAGTTTGTCACAATTAAAAATGTTTGCTCTTTAAAAGAAAAAGCAATCCAGAGACTGAAAGAAAATATTTATGAAGCATATATCTAACAAAGGGCTTGTACCCAGAATATATAAAGAATTCTTACAACCCTATAATAATAAGACAAACAATCCAATTTAAAAAATGGGTACCCTAGCTGGTTCGGCCAGTGGATAGAGTGTTGGCCTGCAGACTGAAGGGTCCCAGGTTCAATTCCAGTCAAGGGCACATGCCCGGGCTGAGGGCTCAATTCCCCAGGAAAGGTGTGCAGAAGGCAGCCAATCAATGATTCTCTCTCATTGATGTTTCTATGTCTCTCTCCCCTTCTCTCTGAAATCAATAAAAATATATTTAAAAAATAATAAATAAAATAAATAAAAAATGGGTAAAAGGCCCAGCCGGCATGGCTCAGTTGGTTCGATTCCCATTCAGGGCACATGTCTGGGTTGCAGGCTTGATCCCCAGTGTGGGATATGCAGGAGGCAGCTGCTCAATGATTCTTTTTCATCACTAATGTTTCTCTCTATCCCTTCTTTTCTGAAATCAATAAAAATATATTTAAAAAATAAAAAATAAGTAAAAGATTTGAACAGACACCTTACCAAAGGAGATATACAGATGGTAAATATTCTCATGAAAACAGACTCAACAATGTTAGACATTAGGAAAATGTAAATTAAAACCACAAAGAGATACCATTACACACTACTAGAATGATTGAACTTAAAGGACTGTAATATCAAATATTGGTGGAACCCTCATATATTGCTGCTGAGAATGCAAAATGGTATAACTATTTTGGAAAACAGTTTGGTAGTTTCTTATAAAAATAAATATAGCCTAGCCAGTGTTGCTCAGTGGTTGAGCATTGACCTATGAACCAGGAGGTTAGGATTCGATTCCTGGGTCAGGGTACATGCCTGGGTTGCGGGCTTGATCCCTAGTAGGGGCCGTGCAGGAGGCAGCCCTTTGGTATTTCTCCCTCTCCTTTCCTCTAAAAATCAATAAAACATATTAAAATATATATAATTGGGGACAGTGAAATAAGGAAGGACTGAGGATAGAAGAAGCAACAGGAAAGAGCCTAGGTGGGGTTGCTTTGTCTCTCTAGAAAGTCAGAGACAAGGGGCTTTGGAGACAGGGTAGGGGGGTAGCCCTGGATGAGTGAGCTGTTGCTGCCCATTGGTCCCCTGATTACAAGTCATCTAGTGGAGTCCCTTAGAGCTAAGGAGATGCAGGCCTGAGAGGGAAGAAGAGGGAAAAGGGAAAGGCACTGGTATGCTCCCGGGAGGGAGAGTGTGCTATGCTGTAACTATCTTATTGAATAACACACTGAATTTAAAAGAGATCTTGTAAGACCTTGGTTTGTTTTAGTTAGTCATGAAAAATTTAGTCATCCTAGAAAATATTTTTTTTAATATATTTCATTGATTTTTTACAGAGAGGGAGGGAGAGAGATAGAGAGTTAGAAACATCGATGAGAGAGAAACATCGACCAGCTGCCTCCTGCACACCCCCCACTGGAGATGTGCCCGCAACCAAGGCACATGCCCCTGACCGGAATCGAACCCGGGACCCCTCAGTCCGCAGGCCGACGCTCCATCCACTGAGCCAAACCGGTTTTGGCCATCCTAGAAAATATTTTAGTTACATCTAAAATAATAACGTGCTTTGGTCATTGCAACATATTTGTTTCCTACTAATGACATGATTTTGGGATGAGTATTGAGAATGGGTAAAAATAATTGTATTTAAGTATTGTTTCCTGCCCTAACTGGTTTGGCTCAGTGGATAGAGTGCCGGCCTGACGACTGAAGGGTCCCAGGTTTGATTCTGGTCGAGGGCATGTACCTCGGTTGCGGGCACATCCCTGGTGGGGGGTGTGCAGGAGGCAGCTGATATTTCTCTCTCATCGATGTTTCTAACTCTCTGTTCTTCTCCCTTCCTCTCTGTAAAAAATCAATAAAATATATTTTTTAAAAAAATATTGTTTCCTTAAGATAAATGCTTTCTTTGATAATTCTTAGAGGATGTTAGAAGCCTTATTTCACCATTGTACTGGATTGTATATTTTATTCTGACAATATGAGCCAAAATATTCCATTTCTTTAAAAAAATTTTTACTCTGAAGTCAATAACATGACCTGTTTTCCTGAATCTTTTTTTAAATTTAATTTATTGATTTTAGAGACAGAGAGGAAGGGAGAGAGAAACATGCATCCATTTGTTGCTTCTTGTATGTGCCCTGACTCGGGATCGAACCTGCAACCTTGGCATATCAGATAATGCTCTAATCAACTGAGCTATCCAACCAGGGCTAAAAATACCCCATGTCTAAAGCAAAGTTTCACTCTTCACAGAAGTATCTATACTAATAAAAGGGTGATATGCTAATTAGAGCGGGAGACCTTCCGGATGTCCTTCTGGACAAAGCCATGGTGGCGGGGCCGAGGCAGAGGTGGTTAGGGGCGATCAAGCCAGGAGGGAAGGGCAGTTGGGGGCGAGCAGGCTGGTGGGGGGGGGACAATTGGGGGTGAGAAGGCCAGCATGCAGAGTAGTTAGGGGTGATCAGGCAGGCAGGCAGGCAGGTGAATGGTTAGGAGCCAGCGGTCCTGGATTGTGAGAGGGATGTCCAACTGCCAGTTTAGGCCCGATCCCTGTGGCAGTCGGACATCCCCCAAAGAGTCCCAGATTGGAGAGGGTGCAGGCTGGGCTGAGGGACACCCTTCCCTCCCCCTGCATGAATTTCATGCACTAGTATAAAAGATAAGACTGGTTCCTTGTTAATTGTTGAAGGAGATTTCCCCTTTGTTTGATGTCCTGGTGTATATGATTCACCTGGTGGTGCCATAAAATCAAATTTGGGATGAATAATGGGTGTGCTTTTCTTTTTTTAAAAACTGGAGGACTATCGTACTTTTCCCAAGCAGGTTAATTTAGGAAAGAGGACTCAGAGAAGTTGAGGATAGGAAAACTGACTTCCTCAAAGCTATCCATAACTGAGCACATCTTGGAAAGCATTCTGTACTCCCAGAGGATGAGAACCCCCAATTTGAAGACCACAGGGTAGACTAAAAAATGGCTTAATTTGGCTTAAGAAAACATTGCCACCTAGTGGCAACTACTTCAAGTTGTAGACACAAGGACCTAAAGGTTTCCTTGACCCTTTGAGGACACCTCTGAATCAGTCCCAAGTAACAAAATATCTTACATTTATACATTATACTTTACATTGTTCTTTCTATATATACTAGAGGCATGGTGCACGACGCAGGGGTCCCTCAGGCATGATTGCGAGAGGGCGCAGGACAGGCTGAGCGACCCCACTGGTGCATGATCTGGGCCGGGAAGGGACACAGGAGGTTGGCCAGTTGGGGAGAGACCGCAGGAGGGCTCCAGGGCATGTCCGGCTTAGTCCTGATTGGCTGGACCCCAGCAGCAAGCTAGCCTACTGGTTGGAGCATCTGCCCCCTTGTGGTCAGTGCACATCATAGTGCACTCACTATGAATGCTGGAATCAGGATTTGCATCAGGACTAATATGTATCAGTGTTCTTGCCATTACATCATGGCATAGTAAATGTAAATGTCATAAGGGTATTTGGATGAATCCTGGAATCCTTACAGTATAGGATGAGGTCAGTCATGGGGAAAGGTGCTTTCCAAGCAAAATGACTCACTGAATTAATAGGTCGACTGGACAGAAGGACCGCCCCTTCCAATCTGATGCTGGTAATCTGTTATGATTCTGCAAATTAGATTAAGAAATTTACTAAAAGGAGAGAAACCAAGATGGCGTCATAGGTAAACACCTGAAATTGCTGCCTTGCACAACCACTTCAAAAATACAACTAGGGCTAGGAACCAAGATGGCGGCATAGGTTAACGCCGGAGTTTGCTGCTTTGAACAACTACTTCAAAAGTAAAACTAAAAGACGGAAGGGACATCACCCAGAACCACAGGAACGCTGGCTGAGTGGAAGTCCTACAACTAGGAGGAAAGAGAAACGCATACGGACACTCAGAGGAGGCGCAGTGCTGAAGTCAAATTCTGAGGTGCGGAGTGCGCGGAGCGGGCTGGCGGCGGAGGGAGCGGGGCTGGCGGCGGAGGGAGCGGTTGGCGTTTTCAATCGGGAGGGAGTCGCAGACTCTGAGCTCCAGATACAGGCGAGTCTTTAGGGACCCAGACTCAAACAGGAGAAGCGGGACTGTCTGGCTTCGGTCAGAGCGAGTGCAGCTTTCTCTCCCAGCTTTGCAGCGGGTGCTGGGACTCAGAGAGGCAGAGCCCCTGGGGACAGGACTGAGAGCCGCCATAACTACTCTCTCCGGCCCACCCTGTTGATCCTGTGCGACCCGCCCTGCCCAAGCCCTGCACAGAGGCATTTGCCGGATAGCCTCAGGCAAAGGCTAGATTAGCACCTCCCTAGAGGACAGAAGTTCTCTCACTGCTGACACAGCTGATTCTCATAGCCACTTGGCCTGGAGGTCAAACCCTCCCTGGAATTAGCTACAACAATCAAGGTTTAACTATAAGACTGCAAACAAAGACCACTAGGGGGTGCACCAAGGAAGCATAACAAAATGCGGAGACAAAGAAACAGGACAAAATTGTCAATGGAAGATATAGAGTTCAGAACCACACTTTTAAGGTCTCTCAAGAACTGTTTAGAAGCTGCCGATAAACTTAATGAGATCTACACGAAAACTAATAAGACCCTCGATGTTATGTTGGGGAACCAAGTAGAAATTAAGCATACACGGACTGAAACAACGAATATTATACAGACTCCCGACAGCAGACCAGAGGAGCGCAAGAATCAAGTCAATGATTTGAAATGTGAGGAAGCAAAAAACACCCAACCGGAAAAGCAAAATGAAAAAAGAATCCAAAAATGCGAGGATAGTGTAAGGAGCCTCTGGGACAGCTTCAAGCGTACCAACATCAGAATTATAGGGGTGCCAGAAGATGAGAGAGAGCAAGATATTGAAAACCTATTCGAAGAAATAATGACAGAAACTTCCCCCACCTGGTGAAAGAAATGGACTTACAGGTCCAAGAAGCGCGGAGAACCCCAAACAAAAGGAATCCAAAGAGGACCACACCACCAAATGTATTTATTTAGGAACCAAGATGGCGGCATAGGTTAACGCCGGAGTTTGCTGCTTTGAACAACTACTTCAAAAGTGAAACTAAAACACGGAACGGACATCACCCAGAACCCCAGGAACGCTGGCTGAGTGGAAGTCCTACAACTAGGAGGAAAGAGAAACGCATACGGACACTCAGAGGAGGCGCAGTGCTGAAGTCAAATTCTGAGGTGCAGAGTGCGCGGAGCGGGCTGGCGGCGGAGGGCGCGGTTGGCGTTTTCAATCGGGAGGGAGTCGCAGACTCTGAGCTCCAGATACAGGCGAGTCTTTAGGGACCCAGACTCAAACGGGAGAAGCGGGACTGTCTGGCTTCGGTCAGAGTGAGTGCAGCTTTCTCTCCGAGGTTTGCAGCGGGTGCTGGGACTCAGAGAGGCAGAGCCCCTGGGGACAGGACTGAGAGCCGCCATAACTGCTCTCTCCGGCCCACCCTGTTGATCCTGTGCGACCCGCCCCGCCCAAGCCCTGCACAGAGGCATTTGCCGGATAGCCTCAGGCAAAGGCTAGATTAGCACCTCCCTAGAGGACAGAAGTTCTCTCACTGCTGACACAGCTGATTCTCATAGCCACTTGGCCTGGAGGTCAAACCCTCCCTGGAATTAGCTACAACAATCAAGATTTATCTATAAGACTGCAAACAAAGACCACTAGGGGGTGCACCAAGGAAGCATAACAAAATGCGGAGACAAAGAAACAGGACAAAATTGTCAATGGAAGAAATAGAGTTCAGAACCACACTTTTAAGGTCTCTCAAGAACTGTTTAGAAGCTGCCCATAAACTTAATGAGATCTACACGAAAACTAATAAGACCCTCGATCTTATATTGGGGAACCAACTAGAAATTAAGCACACACGGACTGAAATAACGAATATTATACAGACGCCCGACAGCAGACCAGAGGAGTGCAAGAATCAAGTCAATGATTTGAAATGCGAGGAAGCAAAAAACATCCAACCGGAAAAGCAAAATGAAAAAAGAATCCAAAAATGTGAGGATAGTGTAAGGAGCCTCTGGGACAGCTTCAAGCGTACCAACATCAGAATTATAGGGGTGCCAGAAGATGAGAGAGAGCAAGATATTGAAAACCTATTTGAAGAAATAATGACAGAAAACTTCCCCCACCTGGTGAAAGAAATGGACTTACAGGTCCAAGAAGCGCGGAGAACCCCAAACAAAAGGAATCCAAAGAGGACCACACCAAGACACATCATAATTAAAATGCCAAGAGCAAAAGATAAAGAGAGAATCTTAAAAACAGCAAGAGAAAGAAACTCAGTTACCTACAAGGGAATACCCATACGACTGTCAGCTGATTTCTCAACAGAAACTTTGCAGGCCAGAAGGGAGTGGCAAGAAATATTCAAAGTGATGAATACCAAGAACCTACAACCAAGATTACTTTATCCAGCAAAGCTATCATTCAGAATTGAAGGTCAGATAAAGAGCTTCACAGATAAGGAAAAGCTAAAGGACTTCATCACCACCAAACCAGTATTATATGAAATGCTGAAAGGTATCCTTTAAGAAGAGGAAGAGGAAGAAAAAGGTAAAGATACAAATTATGAACAACAAATATGCATCTATCAACAAGTGAATCTAAGAATCAAGTGAATAAATAATCTGATGAACAGAATGAACTGTTGATTATAATAGAATCAGGGACATAGAAAGGGAATGGACTGACTATTCTTGGGGGGGAAAGGGGTGTGGGAGATGTGGGAAGAGACTGGACAAAAATCGTGCACCTATGGATGAGGACAGTGGGTGGGGAGTGAGGGCGGAGGGTGGGGCGGGAACTGGGAGGAGGGGAGTTATGGGGGGGAAAAAAAGGGAACAAATGTAATAATCTGAACAATAAAGATTTAATTAAAAAAAAACAAACAAAGAGGACCACACCAAGACACATCATAATTAAAATGCCAAGAGCAAAAGATAAAGAGAGAATCTTAAAAACAGCAAGAGAAAGAAACTCAGTTACCTACAAGGGAATACCCATACGACTGTCAGCTGATTTCTCAACAGAAACTTTGCAGGCCAGAAGGGAGTGGCAAGAAATATTCAAAGTGATGAATACCAAGAACCTACAACCAAGATTACTTTATCCAGCAAAGCTATCATTCAGAATTGAAGGTCAGATAAAGAGCTTCACAGATAAGGAAAAGCTAAAGGAGTTCATCACCACCAAACCAGGATTATATGAAATGCTGAAAGGTATCCTTTAAGAAGAGGAAGAGGAAGAAAAAGGTAAAGATACAAATTATGAACAACAAATATGCATCTATCAACAAGTGAATCTAAGAATCAAGTGAATAAATAATCTGATGAACAGAATGAACTGTTGATTATAATAGAATCAGGGACATAGAAAGGGAATGGACTGACTATTCTTGGGGGGGAAAGGGGTGTGGGAGATGCGGAAAGAGACTGGACAAAAATCGTGCACCTATGGATAAGGACAGTGGGTGGGGAGTGAGGGCGGAGGGTGGGGCGGGAACTGGGAGGAGGGGAGTTATGGGGGGGAAAAAAAGAGGAACAAATGTAATAATCTGAACAATAAAGATTTAATTAAAAAAAAAAAAAGAAGACAAAACAGACATTATCCAGAACCACAGGAAGGCAGGCTGAGTGGAAATTCTACAACTAGAAGGAAAGAGAAAAGCATACCGAGACTCAGAGGAGGCGCAGTGCGGAAGTAAAATAGTAAGGTGCGGAGGTGCATGCAGAGCGGGCTGGCGGCTGAGGGCGTGGTTGTCGTTTTCAATCGGGAGGGAGTCTCAGGCTCTGAGCTCCAGTTCCGGGCGAGTCTCTAGGGACCCAAACTCACACGGGAGAAACGGGACTGTCTGGCAGGGATTGAAACTGGAGGGCAGCTTTCTCTCTGAGGGGCTTGCAGCGATTACCGGTACATTGAGAAGCAAAGCCTCTGAGGGCAAGACTGACAGAAGCCATAACTGCTAGCCCCACCCTGTTGATCCCATGGGACCTGCCCCTCCCAAGCCCTGCAGGGAGGTTTTTGCTGGATAGCCTCAGGCAAAGGCTAGATTAGCACCTCCCTAGAGATCCAGGAGCCAGGAAGCCCAGAGGTCAAAGTGGGACCATCCAGTTTGCAGCTCCGTGGAAACATAAAGGACACACTCAGGGGGCAGACTCAGTGAGCACCAAAGCCCCATTGAAGCAAGTCTTGCCCCAGAGGGGTGTCTCCAGCACAGAAGTTCCCCCACTGCAGACACAGCTGATTCTCACAGCCAATTGGCCTGGAGGCCAATTCCTCCCAGTGATACCTACAACAATCAAGGCTTAACTACAACAAGACTGTGCACACAGCCCACAAGGGGGTGCACCAAGAGTGTCCTCCTCAGGTAATTGGGGAGCCTGAACCACTGGGCCCTAGTGGACACTTAGCACAGAAAACCACTTTATCAACACAGGGAAGCATAGAAAATGTGGAGACAAAGAAAAAGGACACAAATGACAGAAATGGAGGAAAGCAAACTACTGGATATAGAGTTCAAAACCACACTTTTAAGGTTTTTCAAGAATTTTCTAGAAACTGCCGATAAACTTAATGAGACCTACAAGAAATCTAATGAGACCCTCGAGGTTGTGATAAAGGACCAACTAAAAATTAAGCATACACTGACTGAAATAAAGAATATTATACAGAGTTCCAATAGCAGACTAGAGGATCGCAAGAATCAAGTCAACGATTTGAAATACAAAGAAGCAAAAAACACCCAACTGGAAAAGCAAAAAGAATCCAAAAATACGAAGATAGTGTAAGGAGTCTCTGGGACAGCTTCAAGCGTACCAACATCAGAATTATAGGGGTGCCAGAAGAAGAGAGAGAGCAAGATATTGGAAACCTATTTGAAGAAATAATGACAGAAAACTTCCCCTACCTGGTGAAAGAAATAGACTTACAAGTCCAGGAAGCACAGAGAACCCTAAACAAAAGAAATCCAAAGAGGACCACACCAAGACACATCATAATTAAAATGCCAAGAGCAAAAGACAAAGAGAGAATCTTAAAAGCTGCAAGAGAAAGAAAGTCAGTTACCTACAAGGGAGTACCCATACGACTATCAGCTGATTTCTCAACAGAAACTTTGCAGGCCAGAAGGGAGTGGCAAGAAATATTCAAAGTGATGAATGCCAAGAATCTACAACCAAGATTACTTTATCCAGCAAAGCTATCATTCAGAATTGAAGGTCAGATGAAGAGCTTCACAGATAAGAAAAAGCTAAAGGACTTCATCACCACCAAACCAGTATTATATGAAATGCTGAAAGGTATCCTTTAAGAAGAGGAAGAAGAAAAAGGTAAAGATACAAATTATGAACAACAAATATGCATCTATCAACAAGTGTATCTAAAAATCAAGTGAATAAATAATCTGATGAACAGAATAAACTGGTGATTATAATAGAATCAGGGGCATAGAAAGGGAGTGGACTGACTATGCTTGGGGGGGAAAAGGGTGAGGGGGATGCAGGAAGAGACTGGACAAAAATCGTGCACCTATGGATGAGGACAGTGGGTGCGGAGTGAGGGAGGAGGGCGGGGTGGGAACTGGGTGGAGGGGCGTTATGGGGGAAAAAAAGAGGAACAAATGTAATAATCTGAAGAATAAAGATTTAACTAATCAAAAAGATAAATAAAAATAAATAAAAAGCAGAATACTTTGACAAAATAAAAGAAATTTACTAAAAGGGTATTTAAAATGAAATTAAATGACCTGAATAACATTTCCCTGAGGAGTGTTATGAATGTAAGAAATATTCAAACCTGTGAAGAATTTTTGTGAGTTTATTTGAATCAAACTGTTGACAATTGCCGGGAAACAAAAATCTCAACGGATTGAGATAATGTTCTGGAGAATGGCAGTTTTGCACTTTATTTTATACATTACAATCAAAAGAGATGATGTATGAAATCCATTGTAGATGGATTAAGGAAGTGGAAGAAAGGAAAGAGTGGGAGGGACCTCTGGGACTGGATGAAAAGTAAAATGATAAACATATACATCTTTTACATAGGTTGGTACAGGATAGTTAACAGTCAACAATTAACATGTTCAAACAATGAGAGGATTTATGGTTTCCACCCTGGTGCATTGCATGAGTCCTGAGGGGTCTGGAAAAAGGGGAGTTTACCCTGACACTTCAAAGAAATGTAATCATAGATGCAAAAGATAGTCAGACAGGCTTAAAATAAAGACTGACCTTTGTCAGGGTATATTCTAGCATAGGACATGACTCCCTATCATAAACTGCTTTTAGTTAAAAAGTTTTAATTTCAGACCATTCTTGGTGGTTATTTTAGGTCTCTGAGTTTGCAAGGACTTCCCTGAACTAGTCAGGTTTAGTAAGTGGCCCCTTTTTGTCCACAATACTTTGTCTGTTATCTTTATTGTCTATCTCCTCCCACTGAAATGTAAGCTTTATGAGGACAAGTATTTTTGTCTACTTTGCTCATTTCTGTATACCTACCACCGAGAACAGGACTTGGCACATGGTAGGTGCTCAATAAATAACTGTGAGTGAATTGAATGAAAATTCTTTTCCTCTTTGTCTCATATGGCTAGTCTCAATAAACACAGCCAGACTGGCCTGCTTTCTTTGTTGTTGTTGTTAATCCTCATACTAGGATATTTTTTTCTATTGATTTTTAGAGAGAGAAAAAAACATTGATGTGAAAGAGACACATCGATTGGTTGCCTCCAGAATGCGCCCCGACCAGGACAGGGTTTGAACCTGCACCCAGGTACATCCCCTTGACCAGGAATTGAACCAGAGACCCTTTGGTTCCTGGACTGATACTCTAGCCACTGAACAATACCGGCCAGGGCATGGTTTTCTTAGAGTCTGTCAGTTTTACTTGGCAGCTCATGAAGCAGGACTACTATGTGCCTTTGTTCTAGGAAATGGACTTCAAGTCACCTTCCCAGGGCCCAAGCTTCTCTGCAATGGGAAATCAAGGCATTTGCTAGGTATGTTAAATCGCATTTCTTAGGTCTACACTGCAACGCCATTTGTTAACTCTCTTGGGTAATATACTGGGTAATGAGTTCAGGGTCTTGTTCAAGTATCAGATTAGCTTTTCTCCATTCCTAACTACAAAATCCACCCTGTGATAAGCTGGCTCTCTGGCCTGCATGCAGCAGATTTCACCATGGGAGGGTGAGACAGGAGGGAGTAAAGGTTCTCAAACTCATCTCATTCCTGGCTAAAGAATGCCAAGTTCATTCCCTGCTGGTATTAAGTCAGGGTGGGGATGCCTTATGAAAAGAACAGTGTGTAACTGTGAAGGGCTAGAAAAATGCTGCTAAGTCACCAACTTCCGGTGAGAGCATGGGAGCTAGGAAGGAGCAAGGTCCCTCAGCCCAGTAATCTCAGGAGGCATTCATGAAGATCTAGTCTGTCTTACAGCATTACGCTGAAAGGAGCAATGAAGAATTCCTATGCTGCCCTTTACAGGGAGGCAGGGTGGAGAATGGTAGCTAACACCCTCTCCCCACTCCCTGAGCAGCAGCCTTCCTGCAGCATTGCCTGCATCCTTGGTTGCCACTGCCTCACTTTCTAATCACTACTTCTGGACTCACTACCTTTCTAGCTTCTTCCCATACCCTTTGTTCCTCACCACAGGCCACCTCATGCACATCTTTCAGTCCTTGAATGGAACAAGTATTTCCCACCCCCAGACCTTTGCACATACTGTTCTGTCTCTACTCCCATAAAAAAGACACTTAGCTAACATGATCTATTTAGCCTTTGCATTTTGACCTCTCCCTATCTCAGAGCTTCTGTTTTTGCCTATTAAGTGATCCAAATTACTTTTGCCAATGTAATCAAAGCTGTGTCTGTTTCTTTCTTTCTTTTTTTTTTTGTAATATATTTTATTGGTTTTTTACAGAGAGGAAGGGAGAGAGATAGAGAGTTAGAAACATCAATGAGAGAGAAACATCGATCAGCCGCCCCCTGCACACCCCCCACTGGGGATGTGCCCGCAACCCAGGTACATGCCCTTGACCGGAATCGAACCTGGGACCCTCCAGTCCGCAGGCCGACGCTCCATCCACTGAGCCAAACCGGTTTCGGCAGTGTCTGTTTCTAAATGTATAAATTAATGTAGAGAGAATTGCTATTTTGTGACTAAGTCTTCTGTCTTCCTATCCAAGAACCTGATTGACTTTTCTACTTGTGCATGTTTTCTTTTTTTAAAAAAAATATATTTTTATTGATTTCAGAGAGGAAGGGAGAGGGAGAGATAGAAACATCAGTGATGAGAGAGAATCATGGATCAGCTGCCTCCTGCAAGCCCCCTACTAGGGATGGAGCCTGCAATCCCTAGCATGTGCCCTTGACTGGAATTGAACCTGGGACCCTTCAGTCCGCAGGCCGATCAATGCTCTATCCACTGAGCCAAACCAACTAGGGCATGTTTTCTTTTTTGTTCCTGAGGAACATTTTAAAGTTTTCATCATATGGATTTCTTGGTAAGTTTAGTCTTGGGAATTTATATTTTTTGTTCTCATTGTAAATAGTGTCTTTTCCACACTATCTAACAGGTTACTATTTGTGTACATAAGAGCTATTGGTTTATATACAGCAATTGAATTCTTTTATATATATACTAGAGGCCTGGTGCACAAAAATTTGTGCACTCCGGGGGGAGGGGGAGTCCCTCAGCCTGGCCTGTGCCCTCTCGCAGTCTGGGACCCCTCGGGAGATAACGACCTGCTGGCTTAGGCCTGCTCCTGGGTGGCAGAGGGCAGGCCCAATCCCTAGGTGCAGCCCCTGGTCGGGCTCAGAACAGGACCAATTGGGGAGTTGGGGCGCCGGCCCCTTTCATGCACAGAGCAGGGCAGATTGGGAGGTTGCGATGCCACCCTCAGTCACGCTCAGGGTAGGGCCGATTGGGGGGGTTGCGGCACCACCCCCTGTCACATTCAAGGCAGGGTCGATGGGGAGGTTGCGGTGCCACCCCCTGTCACGCACAGAGCAGGGCCCATCAGGGGGTTGGGGAGCTCCCCCCTGTCACGCACAGAGCAGGGCCCATCAGGGGGTTGAGGAGCTCCCCCCTGTCACTCACAGAGTAGGGCCGATAGTCGAGTTGGGGAACTGCCCCCTGTCACCCACAGAGCAGGGCCCATCAGGGGGTCGAGGCGCCACCCTCTATCACCCACAGAGCAGGGCCGATCAGGGGGTTGGGGTGCCGCCACTGTCACACTCAGGGCAGGGCCGATGGGGAGGTTATGGCTCTACCCTGTCACACACAGAGCAGGGCCCTGGGGGGGGGGGGAAGTTGGGGCGCCGCACCCCGTCACACACAGAGCAGGGCCCGTGGGGTGGGGGGGTTGGGGCACTGCACCCTGTCACACACAGAGCCGCAGGGCGATCAGCGGGTTGGGGAGCTCCCCCTGTATCAGGCACAGAGCAGGGTCGATCAGGGTGTTGGGGCGCCTTCCCCTGTCAGGAACAGAGCAGGGCCGATAGGGAGGTTGTGGCACCGCCCCATCACACACATTGCTGCAGGGCGATCAGGGGGTTTGGGCACTGCCTCTTGTCATGCTGATCCCGGTGCTGGGAGGCATATTACCCTTTTACTATATAGAATAGAGGCCTGGTGCATGGGTGGGGGCTGGCTGGTTTGCCCTGAAGGGTGTCCTGGATCAGGGTGGGGGTCCCCACTGGGGTGCCTGGCCAGCCTGGATGAGGGGATGATGGCTGTTTGCAGCTGGTCACACACCCTTCAGGGTGGGGGTCCCCACTGGGATGCCTGGCCAGTCTGGGTGAGGGGCTGAGACTGAAGCTCCCAACTGCTCCTTTTTTTCTTTTTTTTTTTTTTTATTCTGGGCCAGCTTTAGCTCTTGCTCCAGCTTTGAGGTCTCTGGTGCTGAAAGAAGGTATCTGGTTTGTTTGTGTTCTATAATCGAAACTCTGTATCAACTTCAGCTCTGAGATCCCAGCTCGCTGAAATGGTTTCTGGGGTTTTGTTTAGCTTCTATATTTGTTACAGTGTTTCTTAAACTGCAGGCTCAGAGGCCAGCAAGGCAGGCAGGGAACGTTGGAGTCCTCCGTCACTGAAGCAAGCAAGTCTCATGTTAGTTTCAAGCTGCCTGGCTGCCGGCCGCCATCTTGGCTGGCAGTTAATTTGCATATCTCGCTGATTAGCCAATGGGAAAGGTAGCGGTCGTATGCCAATTACCATGTTTCTCTTTTATTAGATAGGATTTAAATTGATTTCAGAGAGAGGAAAGGAGAAGGAGAGAGAGAAACATCAATGATGAGAGAATCATCAGATCAAGCCCACAACCCTGGGCATGTGCCCTGACTGGGAATCGTACCCCGGCCTCCTGGTTCATGGATGGATACTCAACCACTGAGCAACACTGGACAGGCACGTTCTTATTTTGTTTATCATGAATTTTCCATTTTATTCTCGAGAGATTTCCAGATATATAATCATATCATTTATAAATAGTGAAACTTTAGAATTCCTCCTTTCCAGTTTTAAAACCACTTAATTATTTTTTTCTTGTCCAATTGCATTGACTAATATATCTAGAACAACATTAAGTAACCATGATGATAGTGGACATCTTGTTTTATTCCTGAGTTTAGTAATAATGCTTCCATTGTTTCTGCAGTAAGCACAAAGTTAGCTTTTTGGTTGTCCATAAATCTCTTAAATCTGTCCACTTCTATTTTCACTGCTGTTACCTTAGTTCAAGACACTTTGATTTTTTCACCTGTAATATCCTCTCTCATTTTTATTTTCATTTTACCCCTACCAATTTATTTTCCATTCAACAGCTAGAGTGGGCTCATTAAAATAGAAACCTGATCATGTTGTTTCTCTCTTACAACACTGCAGTGATTTCCCATTCCTTTTAGGATGAAGTATAACATCCTAACATGACCCACAAGGCCCTGCATGATTTGATCTCTGAATAGTTCATCATGAACTTTCTCTCTCTCACCACAGTCCAGCTCATGCAGGCCCTTCAGTTCCCTGAATGTGATAAGTATTTTCCACCTTCAGACTTTGCACATGCTGTTCTGTCTCTACTTTGCGTTTTACCCTTTGCATTTTGGCTTCTCACTAACTTCCTTAGGAAAGCCTTTCTTACACTTCTGACCAGGTATTACATGTTCATTCTCATTTTACACTTTTCTACAGTCCGGTCACCATAGCACACTTACATATAACCATTTATGTAATTTTTTGTTTTGTTTTTTTGTTAATCCTCATCCAAGGATATTTTTCCTTTTTTTTTTTTTTTTTACTAGAGAGTGGAGGGAAGGGGAGAGACAGAGAGACAGAAACATGGATGAGAGAGACACATCAATTGGTTGCCTCCCACATGTGCCCCAACCAGGGCTGAGGATGGAGCCTGCAACCAAAGTATCTGCCCGTGACCAACTGGAGTTGAACCTGGGACCCATCAGTACTTGGGTTGACAATCTATCCACTGAACCATTCAGGCTAGGGCCATTTATGTAATCTTTTTAAAAAATATATATTTTATTGATTTTTTACAGAGAGGAAGGGAGACGGATAGAGAGTTAGAAACATCGATCAGCTGCCTCCTGAACGCCTCCTACTGGGGATATGCCCACAACCAAGGTACATGCCCTTGACCGGAATCGAACCTGCGACCCTTCAGTCCCCAGGCCAACGCTCTATCCACTGAGCCAAACTGGTTAGGACCATTTATGTAATCTTTTATTGTCTTTTGTCTTTCTTACTGAGTTGAGAATTGTACTAGTGCCAGATACATTGCCAATTTTCAGTAACTATTTTTTCAATAAGTAAGTGAAAATGTATTGAAGATACAGGATTGCATTTCTCTGTTATATAAGAAACATCTCTGGTTCTGAGGCTGCACAATCCCAGTGACTGGTGTATTTGTGGGAAAACATGGGATGACAGCAAAGAAAACAGATTAGAAAATAGGTATATAGCATATATATATTTTTTAAAAAAATTTTTTTCAAGAGAGGAAGAGAGAGAGGGAGAGAGACATCAATTTTCTGTTCCATTTATTCATTGGTTAATTCTTGTATGTTCTCTGTCTGGGGATTGAAATGACAACTTTGGCAAACTAGGTTGATGTTTTAACTAACTGAACTACCTGGCCACGGTGAAAATGGGTACATATTGTTATACCAGATAGTAAAGAAATTACCAAAGACAATTGAGGTCATGTCAAAAGGACTCCAGAGTTAACTTGATGCTCCCAATGGCCAAAGATGGGACAGTGTGTGTAAGATAAACAACTACAATAGATTGAAACACATCAAATATGTTTCTCTCTTATAATTATACTAAGAAAATAAAAACTCACAGTTACTCTTCTGGAAGATGGGAGGGAATCTACTCATTTGAAAACTAATTGCCGAAACCGGTTTGGCTCAGTGGATAGAGCGTCGGCCTGCGGACTGAAAGGTCCCAGGTTCGATTCCGGTCAAGGGCATGTACCTGGATTGCGGGCACATCCCCAGTAGGAGATGTGCAGGAGGCAGCTGATCTATGTTTCTCTCTCATCGATGTTTTTAACTCTCTATCTCTCTCCCTTCTTCTCTGTAAAAAAATCAATAAAATATATTAAAAAAAGAAAACTAGTAATAAAGAGAAAAAAAATCAAGGATTTATTCTACCTTTACTACATTAACTTCACCTCTGGATAACTGAATAAGTAATGAGAGGAAGTATCATTTTTTTATGGATATATTCTAATTAATAAATGAAGAAAATGACAGAATTAGATTGTCACAGTTTTGCTTTCTATTTTTAAATCCTTACCCAAGAACATGGTTAGAGAGAGGAAGGGAGAAAGAGAGAGAGAGAGAGAGAGAGAGAGAGAGAGAGAGAGAGAGAGATTGATTGGTTGCTTCCTGTATGCACTCCGACTGGAGATCGAATCTGCAAAGGTATGCCGCCCTGACTGGGAATCCAACCAGCAACCGTTCGGTGCACTGAACGACGCTCAACCAACTGAGCCATTCTGGCCAGGCTGTCACAGTTTTGCAGCTTAAATTTAATTAATGAATCTAGGCAATGACTAGCAATGACTGGTCACATAATTATCTGATACTTCAACCAAATAGAAGGACATAACACAATATACATTTTAAAAGGTCAAACCTGCCCTGACCGGTTTGGCTCAGTGGGTCCCAGGTTCGATTCCGGTCAAGGGCATGTACCTTGGTTGCGGGCGCATCCCCGATAGGGAGTGTGCAGGAGGCAGCTGATCGATGTTTCTCTCTCATCGATCTTTCTAACTCTCTATCCCTCTCCCTTCCTCTCTGTAAAAAATCAATAAAAAGGTCAAACCTAAATCTAATTAAGCTTTTAGGTCCAACTATCCATTTACAACTACGAGAAATAAAGAGGACTGAGAATTGTGTTAAATTTTACGATGGGAATGCAATGAACAAAGTTCAGGCTCTGGAAAACTTCACAGGACAGAAGACCTGGCTTCCTCTACAAAAAGTTATAAGGGAGGACCTTTGAACTTGCAAGCACTTTCCTTTTCCTCTTCTGGGGGTGGTGACTTCAGGCATTCATCATACCATGGGAGGCTGTCCTATAATACAGCCTCTAACAAAACTAGGCTGTCCCAAACCTCTGGTAATAGAATTGTTTACCTTTATACCAAGAAGGTTGGGAAAGCACCAAAATCTGCATGTGGTGTGTGCCCAGGCCGACTTCTCGGAGTTTGTGCTGTGAGACCTAAAGTTCTAATGAGGTTGTCTAAAACAAAAAAACACGTCAGCAGGGCCTAAGGCGGAATCATGTGTGCTAAATGTATCCGTGACAGAATCAAGCGTGCTTTCCTTATTGAGGAGCAGAAAATCGTGAAAGTGTTGCAGGCACAAGCACAGAATCAGAAAGCTAAACAAATTAAAAAATGAAGTTTTTTTTGAGTAATAAAAACAATTAAAAGGCTGAAAAAATGTTATAAGGGATAAAAAGAGAGATTGAAAACTTCTAAAAGACTTAAAAGATACAGCAGCTATTGGCACTATATGTACCTTGTTTGGATAACTTGATATTTTAAGATATTAAGGAATTACTAAGGTGTGTTTTTTAAGTCATTAGTATGTGTTCACAGTTTTCAATAATATAAGAGGTCAAAATAATTAATGGAAAAAGAGAGACAACATTTCTCCTGGGTTTCAATATATCAGACTCAGAGCTAATACCTAGATTGTAGGAGGCATTTTGAAAAGGACATAAATCTGGTTGTCCAGTGTCTAAATCTTGACAGTTTGAGGCCTGAAGTCGTGCCTCACTGGCTGTGGAAAGCAGGAGCCGAGCACATTTCAGAATCTCAAGGCCTTTTGTCTTGGTTACCCAGATGATCCAGATGGAAGACACAGGATGAAGTGACAACAAATACTTGTTCCATTTTAGTATTGTTCTGTACTACTTGGATTTCTAATAAGAAACTTGGATACAGGGCAATGGTTTTCCCCCAAGCCTTTCAAGTTTTGGCTCCAGTTCCAGCAATCTCACTATAATGAACAGCAGAATTCATGAGAGTAAATTAGATTTTTATTGAATGAAGGTAAAAACCCACAACTATTTAGTATATTCAGTTCTGTTTAATAGAACTTTCTGTGATGATGGAAAAGTTTTGTAGATCTACACTGTTTCATTATGGTAGCCAATAGCCACATAACGCTACTGAGCACTTGAAATGTGACTCATGTGATTAAGAGAATACATTTTAAATTTTATTTAATTTTAATTAGTTTAAATAGCCTCTTGTGGCTAGCAGCTACTGTATTAGACAACACAGTTTGATTCTATATAATATCTATAGTAATTGCTTCCCTAATGCTTTCTACTATTAACTCAATCACAAAGAATACTTTTTTCCTAGCCAAGCAGTTCAGTCAACATTAATTTTAGTACACATTTATCTCCTATCCCTATTCCTACTTCTTTATTTTAAAACAACAACAACAAAAACTGTGAGGATTTTAACTCAGAAATTTTCCACATATTCTCCAGGAAACAGATAGATGTATGCAATATTGCTAAAAGAGATGATCTAATCCACACATTCCTTTTTATAATTTATTCATTTAACAAATATTTAATGAGCACCTGTCCTTTTTAAAATGCCTCCTACAATCTAAGCATTAGCTCTGAGTCTGATATATTGAAACCCAAAAGAAATGTCCTTCCTTTTTCCATTAATTAAATTAGTACAGTGCCATGTACTATACTGATTGGTACTAAAAACATATTGATTGTAGTCAATGCTGTAGTGTGCTGCCCAGATAACTTCCTTCAGGACCAAGACACGCACTCTCCCAGTAACTGGGTGTATTGGCTGCCATAAATTTTTAGGTGAACCTCTCTCCAGAAATTGCCAGAGGCTGAGGAAACTGCCTTGCCCAAGTTTATGGTCCCTCCCTAGGGATAGACCACATCCAGTTTAAACAGGCATATAGAGTAGGCCTACTTGCTGAAATTTGTGACAACTCTGAATGGCGATTCTAAGTTCAGAGCATTCCACAAGATCAACTGAGGCCTTTGTTACAACCATATCATATTTCAACTTCTTCCTCTGCCTAACCCAAACCCCCACAGTTGTTGCCAAATGTAAATCTCCCTTTCATACAGATTTAGTTCCTGCCCTCATGGAGGTGACTCCGTTCTGGCAGATGGAGAAACTGACATCTGGAGAGGTTTAAGGATGTGGACAAAAAGGGGTTCTGCAAGTCTAGTGGTAAAAAATGATCTGATCATAAATTCCTATCCCAGCAAGTCATGGTGAGTAGTCAGGCCCCAGGCATATAACTTGTTTTTTTAAAGGACGACTAGTTTTTTTGTTTTTGTTTGTTTGTTTGTTTTAATTTTAGAGAGGGAGGAAAAGAGAGACAAACATCAATGTGAGAGAGCTACATCAATCGGTTGCCTTGCACAGGTGCCCCAACTGGGAACTGAGCCTGCAGTTTAGATATGTGTCCTGATCAGGAAGGAATCAAACCTATGATCTTTGGTGCACAGGACAACACTCCAACCAACTGAGCCATATTGGCCAAGATGGCATGTAACTTAAAAAAAAAAATCTCTATGCCAAAGTTTTCTCTTATTTGTCATATAACTTTTTTAGTAAAAAGTTTATCTTTGCCTTAAGCAAGCCCTATTTTCTTGTGCATTAGGTTAACACATCTTTGAAATGCCAAAGTAATCCTCTTTTCCAGACCCTTCAAAGGCATACCCACCCTTAAAAGCACATAATCGCCCTAGCTGGTTTGGCTCAGTGGATAGAGCCTCAGCTTGAAGACTGAAGGGTCCTGGGTTTGGTTCCCCTCAAGGGTACATGCCTGGGTTGCGGCCTGATCCCCAATAGGGGGTGTGCAGGAGGCAGCCGATCAATGATTCTCTCTCATCATTGATGTTTTTATCTCTCTCTCTCCCTTCCTCTCTGAAATCAATAAAAATAGATATTTTTTAAAGTGAGCACATAATCTTGTTGACTAGCCTATAATCCAATTTCTGCCTTGCTTTCTCCTACCATCATATACTCTTCCTTACTTTCCTTCCTTCATACCAAATGCTTAAAAGAAACTGCAAACTGTCATTCTCTGGAGCATTTGAGATCTTGCTTCCTGGCATATGTCTTAAGTTTGTTCAAATAAACTTGTAAAAAAATTCTCTACTAATATGGATATTTCTTACATTGACAAAGACTAGCCCAAGGACACACAGCTGATTCATGGTAGAGCTATGAGAATCCATTTTTCTAGCATTTAGTGCTCTTTCCACTATACCATGTGACCTTATAATAAAGCATGCTGCATCAGGAAATCACAATCTGCTATTGGGAGCAGCACTAAAAGAATGAGATGTCTTTCTAAAATGTCAAATGGAACAATAGGCAGATTTATTTCCACTGGGAGCAGCACCTCTCCCCTTTTAGAGAAATGCTTCCCTCTTCCTCTAGAAACAGGATCCAAATGTTAGTTACTATCTTCTTAACCTAGATTTTTGGATCACATGATTGGTTGAGAGGTGGGTACCCATCATGGTAGCATGGCCATTGTTGCTATATTGAAGCCAGGCCAATCACAACCATTTCCCAGAACTGTTCTTATATTTTAATATGTTTTTTATTGATTTCAGAGAGGGAGAGAGAGAGCTATAAACATCGATGATGAAAGAGAATCACTGATCGGTTGTCTCCTGCACGCCCCACACAGGATTGAGCCCCAAACTGGGCATGTATCCTGACTGGGAATCAATCCGTGACATCCTGGTTCATAGGTTGATTCTCAACCACTAAAGTCACTGCAGCCAGGCAAATTAACTCTTTTTAAACTTATTTCAAGAGTAGGTTTATTAAAGCAAGGAACTGTGAAACAACGGAAAGGCTTAGGGTAGAAGCAACAGGAGAGACCTTAAGTGGTGCTCTACTTTGGCTCTCTAGAAATGTTATAGGAAAGAAGTGAGGCAATTGAGCTGCATGGACTCTCTGAGAAGTAAAAGTCACAGTAAAGGAGTCAATGTGGGGCTGCTGTTAGCTCACTGAAAAATCAGAGAAAACAGGAGCTTGGAGACAGATTCAGGTGATAAGCCTGGGATGAGCTGACATTGCCAAGTGCTCCCCTGGTTGCAAGTCTTGTGGGGATCCTTAGAGTTTAGGAGAAAATTAAAGATGCATGCCTTAGAGGGAAGAAAGGTGTAGGCATGCTCCAAAAATAGCCTGCCTGTTGAATTAATTCTCTTAAAAATTTTTTAATTATTATTTTTAAATATATTTTATTGATTTTTTACAGAGAGGAAGGGAGAGGGATAGAGAGTCAGAAACATCGATGAGAGAGAAATATGATCAGCTGCCTCATGAACACCCCCCACTGGGGATGGGCCCGCAACCAAGGTACATGCCCTTGACCGAAATCGAAACTGGGACCCTTCATTCCACAGGCTGACACTCTATCCACTGAGCCAAACCGTTCAGGGCAAATTTTTTTTTTAAAATATATTTTATTGATTTCTTACAGAGAGGAAGGGAGAGAGATAGAGAGCCAGAAACATCGATGAGCGAGAAACATCGATCAGCCGCCTCCTGCACATCTCCCACTGGGAGATGCGCCCGCAACCCAGGCACATGCCCCTGACCGGAATTGAACCTGGGACCCCTCAGTCCGTAGGCCGACGCTCTATCCACTGAGCCAAACCGGTTTTGGCAGGGCAAATTTTTTTTATTAATTGATTGGATTTGAGAGAGAGAGAAGAAGAGAAGGGGGAGAGAGAGAAGCATTGATTTGTTGTTTCACTTATTTATGCATTCATTGGTTGATTTTTGTATGTGCCCTGATCTGGGATCAAACCTGCAACCTTGGCATATTGGGACAACACTCTAACCAACTGAGCTACCTGGCCAGGGCAGCTGAATTAATTCTTAAGTTAAATTCCTAGCAGTGGGAAAGCTGAATCAGAGGGTATGAACACTTGCGTGGTTTTTAACACTAAGTGAGTGTTTTTCACATTTCAGAAAGTTAGGTTAGATGTCATGTTTAAAGAAAATGTCAGAGTCTTTAATGGTGAGAGACTTGCACGGCTCCCTCCTAAGTTCCTGTCACTTGGCCCTGCTTTCAGAGCAAATTGCTGCTTGTTGCTTATCTAGAACACCTGGCATTAGGAAGAATGTGCCGTGTTTTTGCCCTGCCCAGGAATGGAGCTCTAGGGTATGGTGTAGGGTTCTCATAAAGGAAAGGGAAGGTTGTAGAAGGAACTGGAAGCATCAGGAGGGGCTTTCAAAATATCAAGTTCTCTCTACCCACAGCTAGATTCAGAATCTCATTAAGTTCAGCAAGCCCCCAACAAGAGATTCCATGAACAAGTCCCTAATGAATCCTCTTATTATATCTGCCCATAGCACTTTGGATTTTTCCTTCAAAGCATTTAAATAGTATTGCAAATTATCTCTACATATAAAAGGCTAATATGCAAACTGTCTCATCGGGAGTTCGACTGGGAGACCGAGAGTTCGCTCACTCGCTATGACATGCACTGACCACCAGGGGGCAATGTGGAACGAATGAAGGCCCTGGTTGGCAACCGGCAGCAGGGAAGGAAGGCCCCAGCCAGCAGCCGGGAGACCCTGATAGGCCCTGATCACCGGCCAGGCCTAGGGACCCTACCTGTGCACAAATTTCATGCACCGGGCCTCTAGTTAATTATGTAATTCATTGTCTCATTTCTGGGAACTTAAGAATAAATTCTTGCCCTAACCGGTTTGGCTCAGTGGATAGAGCGTGGGCCTGTGGACTGAAAGGTCCAGGTTCGATTCTGGTCAAGGGCATGTACCTTGGTTGTGGACACATCCCCAGTAGGGAGTGTGCAGGCGGCAGCTGATCGATGTTTCTCTCTCATCGATGTTTCTAACTCTCTATCCTTTTCCCTTCCTCTCTGCAAAAAAATCAATAAAAAAAAAAAAGAGAGAGAATAAATTCTTGCTCTAGCTGGTTTGACTCAGTAGATAGAGCATCAGCCTATGGACTGAAGGATCCCGGGTTTGAGTCCCGTCAAGGGCACGTACCTCGGTTGTAGGCTCCCAGCCGTGGTCAGGGCATGCGGGAGACAACCAACTGATGTGTCTCTCTCACATTGGTGTTTCTCTCTGTCTTTCCCTCTCCCTTGCACTCTCTCTAAAAATCAATGGGAAAAATATCCTTGGGTGAGGTTAAAAAAAAAAAAGTCATAAGATTTAAAAAAAAATGAATTCTTGAGAGAGCATTAACTTAAGAATTCTTTCAACAAAAGGAAAAAGCTACTTAAATCATACTATCTAGAAGGCCCATGAGAGAACAGAGATGAGTGTCCTTTTACTTCACTGTTGTATTCTAAGCACCTAAAACAGTGCCTGACTCATAGTAGGTACTTATCAAATATTTCTTGAATGAATAAATAATCAAAATAGCTAAATTATGCTCAACCACTGCGCCTCGCTAGCCGGGCTTAATGTTCTCTTAAAAATTCATAGTTGTGGCCCAGCCGGTGTGGCTCAGTGGTTGAGCATTGACCTATGTACCAGGAGGTCATGGGTTTTGGGCTCAATCCTCAGTGTGGGGTATGCAGGAGGCAGTCCATCAATGATTCTCTCTCATCATTGATGTTTCTACCTCTCTCTCCCTCTCCCTTCCTCTCTGAAATCAATAAAAATATATTTTTAAAAATTCATAATTTGTGAATCATTGAGCAATTTTACAGGCCAGTCCCATCAAACTGTTTTAGAAAACATCTGTAAGATGCTTCTTAGGGAAGTTTATTTGTTACCATTCTCCCAATGCTGTTGTATATTGAAGTTACATGACTCTTCTGCATCTTTTAAAAAACTAACATATCCAAATAAAACGATTAATTGATTCACAGAGACTGTCTCTAACTGTATGTGAGACATTATTCTGGCTTTTAGTCACAGAGTTGAAGAGCTCTAGATTAATTGAGATACTTGATTTTAATTCCAGCTTTGTTTTCAAAGAAACTGCTCGATCTTTAGGAGCCTTTCTGAGCCTCAGAGACCCCTGATATAAATGAGGGGATTGAATTTAAAAAGACTGTAATATTTTTTCCAGCTCAGATAGTCAATAGTGCTTAACTGAAAGCACATTAGACTCGAGGAATAAGTAGCTGTGAGCATGAAGAACTGGTTAATGCATTCATTGCTGTGGTGTCAGTGCAGTCTCCAGGACCATTACAGGGAAGTGGATGCTAAAATACAAAGTTCAAGTTTCACAACTTAAATCATGATTGCTCTTCAGCTGGACAATTCAAAAGGCTCTCACAGAACTGGTTTCAGTAAGGCCCACTTATATTTAATGCTGGCTGAGAAGAAAAGTGAAATGTGATGAAAGATACACTGAAATTAACCCAAAGCAGACCCTTTGCTATTTGCAAGGCTATATAGGACTACTTTGCTTACCAGCTTTGTTCTGTGACCTTATAAGTGTCTCTTGAGCTTGCAGCACTCGATTCCCCCCTCAGATACATTTCCCCTGTATTGCTTATCTTGTACAATTAACTACTGTGTTACAGATGTATGAGCCAAAGCTAGTTTTATAAGAAACCTGAGTGAGAAGAAATCAATCTTTCAAGGTCCCAGAAGTCCTGAAATCATTAAGAAAGGGCTAAAGAAGTAGTTTCTGGCTTTTCACGTTTGATTTTTTCTTAGTTTCAGTTTTCTTTTTCTGAACCTCTCCAGAACTTCCATGGCATATATAGATGCTCATAAACGCAACAATGACAAATACTATGCTATTAGAAAGGTCACAGTCCAAGCAGCCAACAGACACTGCCAGCCTGGCTTGTTAGTGGAAATTTACAAATGATAATGGGGCTGTCACTTTTGCTTTAAGAACTACTCCCACTTGGGGACCTGGAACTGTGGAGTCACCCAAATAGCAAAGAGTGGTTAATGCTTTGATTTACTGAAAGGATCCCTATTGATAAAGTTCACTTAAGGTTTTAAGTTTAGTCTACATATTATTACAGTTTGGTAACCATTACACTTCAGCACTTACAAGTGGAAAGAATTAATTTTTGTTGAGTAACAAAATCATGGGCTATGCCCATTATTGTAAGCCCAATATTAATACATGTGCAAGCTTAAAATTCTAAGAATTGTTTTCAGTTTCTCTCCTGGTTATGCCATTTTGTGTGTTTTGTTATGTAAAATTCAAGTCTAATGACTGTTTTGAAAAGATCTAGGCAAAAGGTCATGACAACAATTCAGCTATTTAGCACAACTCTGTAAACAAATCACCAGAGAAAGGCTTAAAGTGAGGTAATAATTCCAGCTCATTGTCAGTGAATAAATACCAGGCATCTATAGACATGTATAATTAATTCCTGCACTCTCTTCAAATACAAATTAACACAAAATTGCATTTTGTGACATGAAGGTAATTGCCCACATGACTGAGCTGTGTGTCTCCAAGAGCTGTATAATTTAAGTGTGGATTTATTGAACATACAAGACAATACATATTTTGAAATGAACATTTATTTCAAAGAAAAGGCAAATATAGAAAATAAAAGATGGCAAGGGAGACACCAGACACAAGTCACAATACAAACCAAATTGTGCTTGCTAGAGGTGTAAACAAACTACCCCCCCACCCCCCACCCCCCAACACACACCACCCCTTCTGCGGCACCAGGGAGGGGCAATTTAAACCAGATGGGAGGAGAATCTTCACTGGAAAGGGAAGTGGCTCTGAGATGTTCTGGGAAGATGAGTAGAAAAGTGAAATGTGGTAAGTATAGTTTTGATTAATAGAGGAATGGGGAAAGGCATTTTGAGGAACCTCAGAGACAGAGAGGTGTGAAAAGCACTACCTATCTTGGGTGAGGGAGTTGTGAACGGGAATGGTGGAAGGTGGGCTGAAACTGGGCTAGGGAATCACTTGAACAGTCTTGAATGTTGACCTAGAAAGTGTGAATCCATCAAAGAAAAAAATTATTTTGCACTTTTGTGTCTTCATTTTCAAATTGAAAAATAAATACATAGATGTTATAAAAATGAAATACTATGAAAAATAGTGAAAAAGACTGTGAGAAGTAGAAAGTCAGTCTTCCATAATTCCACAATTCTAGAGATAACCATAGTTAGGGCAAATGGGTATTACTTACATTTCAACACGTACTGCTAAAATGTCACACCAAAAGTTTGTATCTATTAATACTTTCACCAATAGTGGATGAGGTTGCTTGTTTTCCCTCATATTTGCCAACATTGGGCATTTTCATTCTTTTTAATCTTTGCCAATCTCACAGGAGAAAAATAACACTTCATCTTTGAGCATCTTTTCATTTTGTTATGGCCATTTGATCTCTTCATCCCTAATTTAAAATGTCCCCTTTATCATAATTGATCTGTGCATTCCCAGCACCTCGCACATAGGAGGCACTTAATAAATGAGGAAATATAATAGATAGAAATGGATAATCACTGCTCTTTTTGAAAAGGAAAATGGTACGATCATATCTGTGTTTTAAGACCATAGTTCCGGTCGCAGTAGGAAGAAAGGACTCAGAACAGAAAGCTACTAAATTCAATCTAGTTAGAAATTCATTAAAGTATTCCAGGCAAGTGGATAGAGCATTGGCCTGTGTACTGAAGGGTCCCGGGTTTGATTCCAGTCAAGGGCACAGGCCTGGGTTGTGGGATCACTCCCCAATAGGGGGCGTGCTGGAGGCAGCTGATCAATGATTCTCTCTCATCATTGATGTTTCTATCTCTCTCTTTCCCTTTCCCTTCCTCTCTGAAATCAATAAAAATATATTTTTTAAAAAAGAAGAAGACTGGAGTTTCTAGCTTGGGTGCTTGAGTGAATTTTCATACAGTTAATTGGAATATGGAACCCATAATGAGGAATTTGTTTTCAGAGAGTTCTGAATGAGTTCAGTTTATCTGTTATGTTTGACCTGCCTCCTCCTAATCTGCTCTTTGTGGCCTTGCTCTCATTTCCTTTTTATTTGGATCCACCATTGTCCTGAAATTGTTCTTCTGAAAGATTGACTTTAAGACTGTTAAATCTAAGAGTTATTTCTTGGTTTCTTTGACCTCTTTGCAGCATTTGACATTGTTGACAGTTCTCTTCCCTTAGGTCAGTGGTCAGCAAACTCATTAGTCAACAGAGCCAAATATCAACAGTACGACGACTGAAATTTCTCTTGAGAGCCAAATTTTTTAAACTTAAACTACATAGGTAGGTACACTGTTATTAACTTAATTAGGGTACTCCTAAGGCTTAGGAAGAGCCACACTCAAGGGGCCAAATAGCACGGCTAGGTTAACTGTTGTCTCCACTTCTGCTTTTTCTGTTTCCTGGAATGCTTCATCTGTTTCCTTCTTAGCCTTTCCTTTATTCTTTTCTCCAGTTCTTCCAACTTACGTTTTAAAAACTTATGCTCAATTATGACATTCTAACTTGCACTGCAATTACTTGGGTGTTGTTTCATCTATACCACAATTTCTTAAAGTGTGTTCCATGGAAGAGAAGTTCTTTGGGTTTTTAATAGATGCTATGAAAAGAAAGAGTTCTGTGTTCAAATACTTTTACAAAAACACTGGAGTAAACACTGGGCTTCTCTATGGCAGAACATCTTAGAGCAATTAATATGCCAATGAGAATTATGAATCACCTACAGAAGGAATGATATACAATGTCTCCCTCATGTCTTTGATCATAGAACCTTATTTTTTATTTGCATTTTGCAGGATTTCCAAAAAACATACTTTAGGAAATATTATACTAGATCATATGCTATTTGAAAGCCGAGACCTTGTCTATCTGTTTGTGTTTCCTAAAGAACTCTGAAGAATGTTTTGATCCCAGTAGGTATCAATAGGTAGAGATTATGTTGAGGGCTTTTCAAGTACAAAATGGAAAGGACAGGAAAGTATAGGGTGTCCCAAAATTCACCAAGATTTGAATTTTGTGTGAGCATTAACAACAACAAAAAATAAAAGCCTAATTTTACTTGATTCATTGAATCAGATTCTAATATGTGTTGCCCTTTAATTTCAATCCCTTCAATTTGATAAGCATTACCAAGTACCAATTATGGCCCAGGAGCAGGGATAATGAAGACCAATGAAGACCACGGCTTTGCGTATGTGCCAGCAAAGCTGTGGAGGCCATTTACCCGGTGTGCTATTCCATACATAACTTTATATTGTAAACTTTATGAATCAATAAAAAATTTACAATTTTTAATTATAAACCTGTGTTTTCTATCAAAATTACTTCTTGTGTGAATTTTGGGACACCCTATATTTTTAGGAGTATTTAGCTCAGTTTAGTCATAAGGAAAAGGGATGATTACTATGAACAATTGTATGCTAACAAATTAGATAACTTGGATAAAATAGGTAAATTCCTAGGAAGACACAAATTACCAAAACTAACTCAAGAAGAAATAGATAATTTGAATAGATTGAATTAGTAATTAAAAAAAAAAAAAAAACTACCCACAAAGAAAAGCCCAGGCCTAGATGGTTTCACTACTGAATTTACCAAACATAGGCACAATAGGAATAATCAAACTTGATGTTGGAGAAATGCATGCTGTACCCTATCAGTAATGAGCTGCTAGAGAGTTGAATAACATGTAAGTGCAGGGTCAGGTTCCTCTTTCAAACAGAGATGCTGCTGAACTCCAGGAGTCACCTACACTCCTAACCTGGGTAAAGCCAGGCTGCCTTTGGATCTCTTGGGCACAGGTTCCATGGCATTTACTGTGGTTATAAAGGAATCAAAAGCAGTCATAAATACAGTGGGGCCTTGATTTACGAGTGTCCCGACTAACGAGTTTTTTGAGATACCAGCTGTCTCTCCCCCGATTTTTTCCATTGAGTTGACAGAGTAATTTGAGTTAACGAGCTCCTTAACGAGCTCCTTAATGAGCTCGGTCTTGGAACGAATTAAACTCATAAGTCAAGGCCCCACTGTATCCTGAATCCAAGAATCACCAGCAACAGGGCCTTAATACCATCCACCTGTCTAGAAATAAGTCTGAAAGTAGGTTATGTTGGTATGAAGTGGGAGGCTTACTGCTGCCTCAGGAAACTTGTGTCACTTTGGCTAAATCAGGCCAAACTTGCTTTCACAATCTTTTAGTAAAGAACCAAAAATATTCAGAAAAATGTGACCAAAGTTCATGTCAAACCATGATGATAGCCATTACCCAATATTGTCTTACATATTATAAACCCTAAAATGAGCTTTCTACTTGAGGGGAGCAGAGTTTGCAACTCCCAAATATGACCTTTTTGGGATAATGATTATTTTAAGCTGGTTATTTTTAAGAAACAAAAACCTTTGGCTAAACAATTTAGATAGGGAACCTGCTCTAGAAAGGGAGCTATCTGTATCTCATATGAATATGGATGTAAAAATCCTTAACAAAATAATAGCAAACTAAATTCTGAAATTTACAGGAAGAATTCTACACTATCACCAATAGGATTTATCCCAGGAGTGCAATGTTGGTTCAACATCTGAAAGTCAATTAATTACTACATAATTTTAGTTGAATAAAAAACAAAATTACATGATCATCACTGCTATGGACCAAATTAAGTACCACCCTATCCCACCACAAATTCATATGTTGAAGGCCTAACCCCCAATGTGATAATATTTGAAGATGGGTCCTGTAGGAGGTAATTTGGTTTAGATGATGTCATGAGGGAGGGGGCCTCATGATGGGATTAGTGCCCTTATAAGAAGAGATATCAGAGAATTTGGTCTTTCTCCCCCATGTGAAGATACAGTGAGAAGGTGGGTGTCTTCAAGCCAGGAAGAGAATTCTCATCAGAACCTACCCATGCTGGCACCCTGATCTCAGATTTCCAGACTGTAGCACTATTATAAAATAAATTTCTGTTGTTAATGCCACTCCATCTATGGTATTGTTGTTATGACTGCCCAAGCAGGCTAAGGCAATCTCAAAAGACACAGAAAAAGCATTTGACAGAATCCAACACTCTTTAATGACAAAAGCACTCAACAAATTAGGAATAAAAGAGGACTTAAAAAAAGGGCATCCATGAAAAAGTAACAGCCTATATCAGACTTTATGGTAAAAGATAGAATGCTTTTCCCCTGTGAATAAGACAAGGATGTCCACTCTCACCACTTCTATTCAACATGGTACTAGAGATTCTGGTCAAGGCAATTGGTCAAGAAAAAGAAATAAAAGGCATCAGATTAGAAAGAAATAAAACTATCTCTAGTCACAGATAATATGATCTTTTATATAGAAAATTCTAAGAAATCAACTATTAAAACTAGAAAACAATTTTACAAGGTTATAGGCCACAAGACTGATATAAAAATTAATTGTAGTTTTATATACTTGAAATGAACACTTAAAACATGAAATTAAGAAAATAATTCCAGCCCTGGATGGTTTGTTCAGTGGTTAGAGTGTTGGCCTGTGAACTGAAGGGTGGCAGGTTTGTCTCCTGGTCAAGGGCATGTACCTTGGTGATGGTTTGATCCCAGACCCTGATGGGGCATGTGCTCGGATGGCAACTACTAATCAATGTGTTTCTCATGTCAATGTTTCTCTCCCTATCCTTCTCTTCCCTCCCACTCCTTCTATTGATTTTTTTTTTTAAGAGAGTAGAAGCGGGGGGGGGGGAGAGACAGAGAAACATCAATGTAAAAGAGACATATCAATTGTTTGCCTCCCACATGTGCCCCGACCAGTGTTAGGGATCGAGCCTGCAATCCAGGCATGTGCCCTGACCGGGAATCAAACCATGACCTCCTGGTTCATAGGTTGATGTTCAACCACTGAGCCAGGCAAAGTATCTAACTTTTTAATGCCTTTTACTTATAACATATTTTTGGTAGGTCTGATATCACATACTTCAGATGTCTTTTCCAATTTTGTGTTCCCTTGGTTGATTTGCACGGCACTACAGGCTTGCATGTCCCTTATCCCTGGGAGCATCCGGGTTGATATTTCTATACATCTGTATCTGGTTTGGGAAAGTCATTTAGATGATTTTGATTATGGTGTTACCGGTCTTTCAGTGTGTATGTTATTAACACATTTATATCACATCATCTGTTTTTCCTCAGAAACTATCATGTGTCAAATCATCATAATGCTGTATCTTTGATGAGTTTTATAATAAAAACACCATATTCATTCTGCATGATTTTTAAAATTTAACTTTACTGGGATATAATTTAGATAAAATGTACCTATGGAAACTGTACATCGTGATGCACTTAACTGTATACCACCCACATTCTGCATGGTTTTTAATTTGGAGTGATGGGGACCTGAGTTAAATCTTAAACTGGTCACTTACTAGCCATGTGATCTTGGGCAAGTTACCTTAACTTCTCAAAGCCTTGATTCTTCTCTGTGAAATGAGGGAGGATAATAGTGATCTCACAGATTGTGAAGGTTCAGGGAAATAATGAGCAGCAAGTATCCAGCATACAGCCTGTTCTCAATTCACTTTTTATTACTAGGTGGGATAAAAAAATAAACTTCATATTTCTAAATTTCTCCCTGGGGCTTCTCAAATAGAAATCTATGAACTCATCAGTCCTTCCTTTGATGATTTCATACTTTTGATGGTGAGATCCTAGCTATTTAACAGTGAATTCTCCTCAAAAAAATTTTAGTACTTTATGGCCTTGATCCTGATTTTTCTTTGGTTAGGCACGTCCTAACTCAGATGAATTCTTCCCTTTTCCGCAATCTCTTTACCTACTCCCCTTCCTATCACTTCTACTATGGTGGAACTGGTGAGCCAGGAGGAAGAAATGCCCAAACGGACCTTCAGGGTCCTCCTGGACAGGTTCTCACTACAGAGATGCGTCTGGAAGAAGGAGAATCAACCCCAAGGACGGCGGATCCCCAGGCCTGGACCACGGTCTAAATAGAAAACACCCTTGCCGAAACCGGTTTGGCTCAGTGGATAGAGCCTCGGCCTGCGGACTGAAAGGTCCCAGGTTCGATTCCGGTCAAGGGCATGTACCTGGGTTGCGGGCACATCCCCAGTAGGAGATGTGCAGGAGGCAGCTGATCGATGTTTCTCTCTCATCGATGTTTCTGACTTTCTATCTCTCTCCCTTCCTCTCTGTAAAGTATCAATAAAATATATTTAAAAATAAAAATAAAAAAATAATAAATAAATAAATAAATAGAAAACACCCTGTGTATGCAGGAGTCTATCTCTGACAAGTCTTTAAGATTCAGCGACTCTGGGCGGTTAGGAGAAAGAGGAACACTAAGAATAGGAAGGATTAGAGACGGGAGGGAAAGGGAGGAGGACACGGGTAGAAAGTGCCCTGGTTGAAGCTCCGCCCCAGTTGACCAAGCGCCCCGTCGGAGGGCGTGGCCTCAGGGCGGTAGCGGGAGTGAGGGTGAAGCAGAGGCTCAGGGCTGGGCGGAGCTTCATGGGGGTGGAGACTCACATGGGGGGGTGGAGGGGCTGGGCCACTGGGCCTCCGCAAGGTGGGTGGTGGGGCTGTACTAGTCTCGGTCAGATAGGAAAGGAGACCCCCCCTACCCCAGGGGAGAAGGCAAACTTTTAAGAGTATCAGCAGTCCGCAAACTCCCGGATCTTCCCACCTTCTAACAGCCCAAGTGACCAGTGCAAGTTGCCAACCCGAGGGGGTGGGCAATCAGGGTGGCTTCCTTTTCATTTTCACTTTCCTGCTCTGGCCACAGACTTGGTGGGATGCCAGCCCCTGTGTCATGCCAACTCCGCTGTACTGGCTCCCTAATCACAGCAGGTGAGGGCACAGGGGCAGTGGTGTGAGGGTTAAGTGGTCTATAGAGGTGTACCATCCAAAACACTACCCTACCCTGAGATTTCCACCATTGAAGCAGTCCAATATAAAATGAGTTTCTCCCGTCCTCCCATCTACACTAATAAAAGAGAAAAATGGTAATTGGCGTACGACGATACCCTTTTCATTGGCTAATCAGGGCTATATGCAAATTAACTGCCAACTAAGATTGGCAGTTAACTGCCAACAAGATGGCGGTTAATTTGCATATGTAGGCACAATGCAGGGAGGCGAAAGGGAAAGCAGGAAGAAGCCCCCTGGCACTGACAGTGATCGGAAACCCAGGGGGGAGCTAAGAGCTGGGGGCCGCCTTTGCCCTGCCCCCCAGCCATGATCGGAGAATCAGGCGCCTTTTCCACCCTGGCCAGTGATAGCAGGAAGTAGGGGTGGAGCCAGCGATGGGAGCTGGGCACGGTCGAAGCTGGCAGTCCCAGGAGCTAGGGGTCCCTTGCCTGGGCCTAAAGCGAAGCCCACAATTGTGGGGCCGCTGCAGCTGTGGGTCCCCGCTGCCCGGGCCGGACGCCTAGGCCAGAGGCGTCAGGCCTGGGCAAGGGGCCGATCCTGCGATTGGAGGGTGATGGGGGTCAACGCCTGAGGGCTCCCAGTATGTGAGAGGGGGCAGGCTGGGCTGAGGGACACTTCCCCCCCACACACACACCCAGTGCACGAATTTCGTGCACCGGCCCCCTAGTATGTTAATATGTGACATGGCTCCACTCTCAACTCCTTGCAAATGATTCAGTTTTCCTAGTTTTGTGATGGCTTCTTAGCTGAATTACTCCACTTTTTTTTTTTTTTAAATATATTTTATTGATTTTTCAGAGAGGAAGGGAGAGAGATAGAGAGAGTCAGAAACATCGATGAGAGAGAAACATCGATCAGCTGCCTCCTGCACATCCCCCACCGGGGATGTGCCCGCAACCCAGGTACATGCCCTTGACCGGAATCGAACCCGGGACCTCTCAGTCCGCAGGCCGACGCTCTATCCACTGAGCCAAACCGGTTTTGGCAAATTACTCCACTTTTAATTCAACTTAAATCTCAATGGATTCATCTACCCCAATGCTAGACAAAGAATTAAAGGGTCAAAAGACAGTAAGCTTTTTAAGAAAAGAAAAAACACACAACACTGCATAATTGGCTATGCAAAGCATACTTCAGCTCCCACAGCTGCAAAATATGATTAGCATAACCAACCAAATTCTGTGCGAGGCCCTGGGAAAAGACATATATAACAGCACCCCCCCTCCACACACACACACACTCTAAGAGAGAAGATGTACAGATAGAAAACCAACTTTAATTCAGTGTTACACATTTAATAATAAAAGCATGTGCTAGATACAAAAGTAAAACAATTGAAGGAGTAACTATTTCTAGGGTATATGAGGATGGAGTTGTAAGAAATGATGCCAGGAATGATGCCTATCTGAGAGGTGTTTGAAGTATAAGCAGGAATGTAAAAAAATGCTCATGAGGCAGATATTAAGAAACTAGAGGCCTGGTGCACAAAATTCGTGCACGGAGGGGGGGCTGTCCCTTAGCCCGGCCTGCACCCTCTCTAATCTGGGACCCCTCAGATTGCGGGGAGGTGTGGGCAAGGAGCCTATGGTGGTTTGCAGGCCGGCCACGCCCCCATTGGGGTGGGGGTCCCCGCTGGGGGGGGTGTGTGGCCAGCCTGGGTGAGAGGCTGAGGGCTGTTTTCAGGCTGGCCACACCCTGCAGGTTGGGGGTCCCCGCTGAGGTGCCTGGCCAGCCTGGGTGAGGGGCTGATGGCCGTTTGCAGGCTGACCATTCCCCCCAGCGGGGACCCTCACCCCATGGGGGCGTGGCCAGCTGGGTGAGGGGCTGAGGGCCATTTGCAGGCCCCTCCTTCAGCGGGTGGCCAGGGCAGGTGGGATGCTTGGCTTCCTCTGTCACCGGGGGTGACCCATGCCTCCCGCTTGCTCCGGCTGGCTCCATGGCTGCTGCCATCTTTGTCCCGCTAATTTGCATACTCATTCCTGATTGGCTGGTGGGTGTCACGAAGTGATGGTTAATTTACATATTTCTCTTGTCTTAGTGTAGGTCAGTGGTTCTCAACCTTCCTAATGCCATGACCCTTTAATACAGTTCCTCATGTTGTGGTGACCCCCAACCATAAAATTATTTTCGTTGCTACTTTATAACTGTAATTTTCCTACTGTTATGAATCGTAATGTAAATATCTGATATGCAGGATGTATTTTCATTGTTACAAATTGAACATAATTGAAGCATAGTGATTATCACAAAAATAATATGTAATTATGTGTAAATATATGTTTTCCGATGGTCTTAGGTGACCCCTGTGAAAGGGTCGTTCGACCCCCAAAGGGGTCGCGACCCACAGGTTGAGAACCGCTTGTGTAGGTGACTACAAAATGCTGATTGACAGCACAGAGAAGAAAATAAAATATAAAAAGGTGCAGAATTCTATTAATTTTAAATTGTTAGCAAAGAGATTATTTGAAAATGGGGTGAAGAGATAAAGAATACCTTTTACTCAAATACTGCAAAAGTAAAATAACAGATCTCCTTAGTTCCCACTCTAGGAAAGACCAATGTTTTTATATTAGTGCATATTCCTCCAGGTTATATATTCATAACTGATATTGTTTTCTATAGAAATGGGATCTCCATATAATGGAGGCGGTATAGGAAAATGGTTGAGTGTGCTGGCTTTGGCAGTCTGGTGTTGTCTGGGCTGGAAAACAGGAATCACCACTTACTTCTCAGTTCTATCACCTTGGTAAGTTATTTCTCTTTACCTTAGTTTCCCACTTTTCAAAATAAGGGTATAACTGTCAGTTGTCAGTTGAGATTTTCAACGTCAGAGGCAATTTTTGTGCAATAGGAAGGAACCCATCAAATTGTGTGTGTGTGTTTTAAATATATTTTTATTGATTTCAGAAATTAAGGGAGAGGGAGAGAGAAATAGAAACATCAAGGATGAGAGAGAATCATAGATTGACTGCCTCCTGCACACCCCACAATGGGGATCAAGCCCGCAACCCAGACGTATGCCCTGACCAGGAATTGAACCATGACCTCCTGATTTATTGGTCGATGCTCAACCACTGAACCATGCTGGCTGGGCATATTTGTGGGGCTTTTTGTGTGCTTATTCCTCCCTCCCCACCCCCCATTGATTATTAGAGAGAGTAGAAGAGAGGGAGGAGGGACAGGGAAAGAAACATTGATGTGAGAGAAACATCAATTGGTTGCCTCCTGCACACGCCCCAACCCAGGCCAGGATCGGGCCTGCAACTCAGCTACAGGTGCTTGATGAGGAATCAAACCTGGACTCTTTGGTCTGAGGGCCGACACTCCAACCACTGAGCAAAACTGGGTAGGGCAAGCTGTTTGTATTTTAATTGATATTTAATTTATTAGGGTTGTAAATTTTAAGTCTAGTTGTTATTAAGTATTTAAACACATATCTCAAACTCATTTATAAATCTATCAATTTTATGTTAAAAATAAAACACTTGCCCTAGCCGGTTTGGCTCAGTGGATAGAGCATCGGCCTGCGGACTGAAAGGTCCCACGTTTGATTCCGGTGAAGGGCATGTACCTTGGTTGCGGGCAACATCTCCAGTGGGGGGTGTGCAGGAGGCAGCTGATCGATGTTTCTCTCTCATCGATGTTTCTGACTCTCTAGCCCTTTCCCTTCCTCTCTGTAAAAAAATCAATAAAATATATTTTAAAAAAATAAAACACTTTCACTTATTCTTTAATGCTCAGTAAGCTTATTAATTTGACATATTTAACTTTCCATTTAAACACTATCTATAATGGATGGGTGTGGTTGGAGGGGGTCAATGGGAAAAAAACAAAGGGGACATTTGTAATACTTTCAACAATAAAGATAAAATTAAAAAAATAAACACTATCTAGAAATGTGATAGAATTTTCTAAAGCATTACATATTAAAGTCACAAAAGTATACAAATCTAACAAATCAAATTCTCACACATTTACACACTGTTTATAAACTTCATTTATCAAATGTCCTTAAATATGTCAAATTCACACACTGCTGAATCTGATTATCTTAGGTACTTCAAGCCCCTAACAAGGCATATTTATACTCTGGCCCATTCTCTGCCCAGTCCTGAGTCCTTACAGAGTATTTCTGTAAGAGTGTTCCTTCCCACTGAATGGGCATTGGTTAGGAGAGTGGGCTACCAATCAGATTGCTTTGCTACTAGCTGGCTGTGCCACCTTGGTTAACTCATGTAACTTTTTGTGTTTCTGTTTTATCAGCTGAAAGTGGAGATAGCAATAGTATGAGAGTTGTTGAGAGCCTGACTTGAGTTAGTGCATGCAAAGCTTAAAACAGTGCCTCACAAGTAGCAAGTCCTCAATAAATGTTATGGTGTTAGTGTAAATCTAGTAAATCAAATTCTCTTAGGCATCTGTGCAGCATAAAAATCAAATCTATAGGTTAAATCAAATTCACTTAAGTATCTAAATATCCACTATAGCCCTAATTGATCAAATCCTAAGTATTTCAATTAAAAATCAGTCTAATGTCAAATTTTTTTCCAACTGTGAGATTGTCAAAAGCATTTAAAGTATCTTAAATACAGAGCATAATATGCAAGCAACACAGTGAGTTAAAAGTTCGTTATTATGTGGGGGGAGGGTGTTAACCGGGGGGAAAAGGAGACATGTAATACTTTAAATAAACAAACAAAATCCATGAACAAGTGGGAAAAAAAGTTTGTTACTACATCTTGTAAATATAAGGTGTCATTAAAGTAATATTAATTTCCACCCTAGCCAGTTTGGCTCAGTGGATAGAGCATCGGCCTGTGGACTGAAGGGTCAGGGTTTGAGTCCAGTCAAGGGCACATACCTCAGTTGCAGGCTCAATCTCTGGCCCTGGTTGGGGCACATGTGGGAGGCAACCAATCAATGTATCTCTCTCACATCAATGCTTCTCTCTCTGTCTCTCCCTCTCCCTTCCACTCTCTAAAAATCAATGGAAATATATTCTCGGGTGAGGATTAAAAAAAAACTATTAATTTCTACTTTTTCTAAATATAAGCTGAGGGAAATAAAGAAATATGTATAAAAATATTAATTTTTCATCATCTGTGTATACTAATTTAGGTTCCAGTCATTACCCAATGATATCCATTGGAGGGGAACAGATTTATTCTGGCACTATTAATCTGGTATTATGCCAGATTCAAGATTGTTAGTCAAAGACTTGAGATTATGGTTATGGTTTCAGGGTCATTGGTCAAAGATTCCAGATGGGGGTTGGAGGTGGAAGAGGAAAGGGTGCATCTTTTGGGGGTTCTACCTAGTCTGTCAGTTAACAGGCTGAGCCGCTTGTAACAGATG
Source organism: Myotis daubentonii (assembly GCF_963259705.1). Taxonomy (NCBI): domain Eukaryota; kingdom Metazoa; phylum Chordata; class Mammalia; order Chiroptera; family Vespertilionidae; genus Myotis; species Myotis daubentonii. The sequence continues at coordinate 44,629,293 of NC_081851.1, read as the reverse complement.
GGAGCTGCCTTGCCATGTCTTGGGAATTCAAATCTCAAAGATATGATTTATTTTCACAACCTAGGGCAGTGATGGCGAACCTTTTGAGCTCGGCGTGTCAGCATTTTGAAAAACCCTAACTTAACTCTGGTGCCGTGTCACATATGGAAAATTTTTTTTTATTTGCAACTATAGTAAAACAAAGACTTATATTTTTGATATTTATTTTATATATTTAAATGCCATTTAACAAAGAAAAATCAACCAAAAAAATGAGTTCGCGTGTCACCTCTGACACGCGTGTCATAGGTTTGCCGTTGCTGACCTAGGGCATCACCCATTCCTTAGGAATCTTTCAACTTTTACTTCTGCCTAATTTTTATGGTAACTACTTTTAACTTTTCTCTTCTTGATTTGAGAGGATGGAATTCTGCACGTCCCACTGGAAAGTTCAGCTAATCTCTTTGCTTATTAAAGTTAATTTAATTCTTTGTCTCTTTTATATTTATTTTCTTATCTAATAAACAGGTTAACACCAGAGTTCTACATCATAAGATTGTTGTAAGCCTTAAATGAAATTTTATAAATCATAATGTCTGGTATATAATAAGTGCTCACTATATGTTAACTATCATTACTATTATTACTAGAGGCCCGGTGCGTGAAATTCGTGCACTGGGGGTCGGGGGAGGGTGTCCCTTAGCCCGGCCTGCGCCTTCTCCCAGTCCAGGACCCCTCAGCGGACATCCCTCTTGCAGTCTGGGACCCCTTGTTCCTTACCGCCCACCTGCTCACTACTCCTTAGCGCTGCCGTGGAGCAGCAGTTGTGAGCCCGGCTTCTGGCTGAGCAGCACTCCCCCTGTGGGAGCACACTAACCACCAGGGGGCAGCTCCTGTGTTGAGCATCTGCCTCCTGGTGGTCAGTACTCATCATAGTGACTGGTCGTTCTGCCATAACAGTTGCTTAGGCTTTTATTATATAGATTATTAGAGGCTCGATGCACAAAGATTCGTGCAAGAATAGGCCTTCCTTCCCCAGGGTGCCGGCACTGCCTTCGCTCTGGCCCACAGCCGCCTTTCCACCTTCCCACACTGCCCAGAGGCCCTGAGCGGCTGGGGCAGTGCGGAATGCCTATGTTGTTGTCATGGTGACAACACAGGCATCCCTCACCGCCTCCAGCTGCTTGGCATGCTGCCCACACGCCCTCCATCTTTGTCGGGTTAATTTGCATACTCACTCCTGATTGGCTGGTGGGCATTGCAAAGGGACCGTCAATTTATATCTTTCTCTTTTATTAGTGTAGATTATTATGTGGTTACTTTTTCAGCTTAATTTTTATTCTTTAAATATGCTCACATTCTTTAAATATTTGATTAAAATGCCATCAAATGGCTGTCCTTCAATCAAAACTCAAACTTGCACTGCTTTATGGTAAAACAGTGTTCATTTTATATTGCTGCTATAGCAAATTACCATAAACCCAGTGACTTATAAAAAACACAAATTATCAAGAAAACACACACACACAAATTATCTTATAGTTCTGGAGGTTAGAAATCTAAAATGTCTTACTGGACAAAGGTCAAGGTGTCAGCACTGGGCTGCATTCCTTTCTGGAGGCTCTCCATTTCCTTGCCTTTTACAGCTTCTACTAGTAAAGGCCTTCCACATTCCTTGGCTTATGGTCTCTTCCTTCAGCAACAGTATCACCCTGACCTCTACTTCTCTCATTCTAACTCTCCTATCTTCCTCATTCACTTTCTTATTTGTTTGTTTGTTTGTTTGTTTATTATTGATTTCAGAGGAAGGGAGAGAGATAGAAACATTAATGATGAGAGAGAATCACTGATCGGCTGCCTCCTCCACACCTCCTACTGGGGATTGAGCCCACAACCTGAGCATGTGCCCTTGACCAGAATTGAACCTGGGACCCTTCACTCTGCAGGCTGATGCTCTATCTACTGAGCCAAACCTGCAAGGGCACACTTTGTTTTCTTTTAAAGAGAGAATGGAGGGGAGAGAGGCGGGGGGAAGAGAGAGAGAGAAACATCGATGTGAGAGAGACACATTGACTTGTTACCTTCTGTTCACACCCTAACTGGGGCTGGTGATCGAGCCTGCAACCAAGATATGCGCCCTTGACTGGGAATTGAACCCGAGACCCTTTGGTCCCCGGACTGAAGTTCTAACCACTGAGAAAACTGGACAAGGCCCTCTTTCATTTTTAAGAACCCTTTTAATTACACTGTACTCATCTAGATGGTCCAGGATAATCTCACCATCTCAAGGCTCTTAACCTAACCGCATTTGCAAAGTCCCTTTTGCCAGGGAAGGTAACATATTCACAGATTTCAGGAATTATGATGTAGACATCTTTGGGCAGCCATTATTCTGTCTGCCACAGATACTATTTCTGAAATTACTGATGATGAAACCAAAGTTGGCATCATATATCAGCAAAGGGATGGAAAAGGAGTCTTATTTCACTGACCTTTAAATAGATCTTGGCCAAATGCTAAGAGCATTGACTATTTGTTTGATCCTTTGACTATTTATTTTCTTAGAACTGGATAAATTTTTAAATAGAAAGGGCTCTCAATACCTTCAGGTATTCAGCAATTTTATATTATATATAATATTTTATATTATAAATACGTATTTATATTTATATATAATATCAACTCATCTATCCAGAACATGGCAATATATTTTTTAACTGCTAAAACTTAGGAAGTGCATATGCACACACATATGCATGCACATACTCACACAAACTCTCCTGAGTTGCCAAAATAGCTGACAAAAAGGTAGTAAGATTCTTATATTTCACTTATATGAAAGTTTAGATTCACAGATGAATGAGAGATTCATTAGATTCTCAGATTCCATCACTTGACATACAGTTCTAATAAGCTTAGTTATTTAATATCCAATCCTTGACTGACTTGAAGTAGAAAATTAGAAGGGCAAGAAGGAAAGCTCTACGCAGGTAAACTGGCAGAACTAATAAGACTTGAGGAAACATATCTCAGTCAATAATGTGCCTTGTTTATGATGTAACCAAATTAAATAAAATTATACTAAATTTGTGCATTCAAGTTAAGAAAGGAAGGTGAGAAATAAGAGATGTTTTACGTAGAATATATTAATTCTCAAATCTTTGGCCAATCACTACCTCTCTGGGCTTTCAATTCTTCATTAAAAAAAAAAAAGAGAGAGAGACAGACTATTTGATGTCTAGATTTCTGTATACTCTAGAATTCTATGATTTTTAGAACACAACAACCAAGGCGACAATCAGAAGTGCTATGTATTGTGGTATGTACTATTATTTCTTATTACATTTACTACTACGAAAACTACTATTATGAATCTAACATTTTGCCAGCACTTAAATACTTCAGTTGTCTGGGACAATTTAAAGTGAGGCAGGCAGGGCAATGTGCTTCAATAGTGTCAAAGGAATCGCTTTTTCACAGCCAGAACAAGAACCAATATTTATGTTTTTTAATCTAACCAGCAATTAATGAACAGCTATTGTGTGCATGGCATGATGTTAGGTGCTAAATCATCATGAGAAATTAATTATTGTTATGTTTCAGGAGACAGGTGGGGAGCGATAACTAAATCAAAACGTTTAAAATATGTAAATGATTTGATCCAAAAATTCTTCCCAAAAGCTGTCCAACAGAAACTTTCATGCCGGTACTCAAAGATAACTGTTCAATGATACTTACTTATGCATTGTTTGTATTAGTAAAACACTGGAAATTATCTAAACATCCATCAATAAAATGAGAGAGACCTATATATACCAACCTGGAAAGATGCCCAAGATATAGTTCTAGATCACAACAGAAATTATAAGACTGTATTTTTGTTGCTGTGTATAGATATAAGTATATGCATAAAAATATCTCAAGAGTATACTGCAGCCCTGACCGGTTTGGCTCGGTGGATAGAGCGTCGGCCTTTGGACCAACGGGTCCCAGGTTCGATTCCAGTCAAGGGCATGTACCTTGGTTGCGGGCACATCCCCAGTAGGGAGTGTGCAGGAGGCAGCTGATCGATGTTTCTCTCTCATCAATGTTTCTAACTCTCTATTCCTCTCCCTTCTTCTCTGTAAACAAATATATATATATATACATATATATTTTTTTTTTTTAAAGAGTATACTGCAAAGTATTAAGGGGCAAGATTATGCAGATTTTTTTCTTTCTACATTTTTAATAATGTTTACTTAAAATAATAAACACATCACACAAAAAGAAAAACAAAGGTAAAACAAATAGAATAAAAATAAAAAGAAATTAAATAAGTTTTAGCAATATTTTCACGTGGAAGTTTGAAACTATTTAAAACAACATTTCCCCCAAGAATTTGGAATAACTAAGTTGTTCCACTTGCAATTTTCTGAGTAGCTAAAAGCTGTGAACTAGTCACTCAGTTACTCCTCTCTTCATCCTGGTGGTTATGAGCTCTCAATAAAGCTTTTCACCTGAGCTTGCTCTTTAAGAGACCTGGGTTCAGAGCATATGATAATAGCAAGTGTATGCATGCCAATTTGTTTACCAGGAGGAAATCATGTGCATCTGTCTGTTTACTTTTCCTTGGAACCTAGAAGGTCACCTCTAAAAATAATCTTGCTCAGTGTCAGAGCTTCTGTGACACAGAGGTACATGCCTCACATGCTCTCCGTAGTTAGTGCCCTATTCCAGGCATATCCAGTTCCCCAAAAGACTCAGACCAGAAGGGGGTGGGGGAAGCAGCTGCCAGCTAAACTGTCCAGCTGTTGATTCATTTAATACTGGATACAAAGGAAGTCCTTAAAAAAAATGGTGCACACCTTTTTTCATAGCTACCACTCTAGACTAGTGATGTTGAACTTTTAAATGTTTATTGGCTATTTGTATTTCTTTTTTGGTGAACTTCTAAAGGACGTATTAAAAGAATTTCTGAACTAGAGCCCAGGCTACGGTTATTTGAATTTTCAATAGACATATTTGGGGTGCCTAACCAGTCCCTACCTCTTCTGGAAGGGCCCTAAAGCTCTTGTTGAATGAATGGGCCTGAGGAACTATGCTTGAACCAGGGAAACACAATCCATTTGCCCCTGTCCTCCACCCAACTCCTCCCTGGTGGAACCTTCCATTAACCCATGCTGGGCTGGGATCATATTGTGGAAGGTCTTGAGAGCCAGATTATGGATTTTGAACAAGTCTGAAATAATAATAATAATAATAATAATAATAATAATAATAAAAAACAACATGGGCAGAAGAGGAAAGAATGGAAAGATGGTAATTGAAGAGATGGAATATATGTAATTTTATAGATGACTGGGTCCAGGGTGCAAAAGAATTCCACATATTTCAGAAGTTTCTAAGATTTGTGCCAGGAAATTGGTGATGCCATTATGGAGGAGAACTCATCTTCTCCCTTCTGCAGGGACCTCATGCCAACAACTGTTTTGTCATTTATCTTCTATTGTTTACTTCATTGCTTCCCTTCTATTTAAACCTAACCAAGTATCTCCCACATTTAAAAAACAAAACAGAAACAAACCTTTCCCTTTGGAAGATGATGGGAAGCATAGGCTACTAACATCCTCATCTTACATGTGGGCAGTCAAGAGATGCTATCTGTGGTTAATGGAATTAAAAATGGAGCTTACATAGGTTTTGAAGGTGGCCAATGGAGAAACCAAGATTGGTGATACAACCATTTGGGGTGAAAGAGGGGAAACAGAGAGACGCAAACTAAATTCTCATTCACCGTATCAGAAAGTTAATCATCTAGGCTGATAAATCAAGAAATGGTCATGTTAGGAGTTAATTAGCGATGTGGAAATTACCACAATACAGAAGCAATCCAAAATGGTTGCCTCTGGCCTGGAAAAGAATGGCTCAGAGGAGTGTTGCTTTGTTGTTTCTGTCCCCACCTTACACTCAATTATTGCTTTTTTGAACCACTTACACATATTTCTTTGATGAGGTTTTTGAAGATTTTTTCTTTTTCTTTTTTCAATTTGGTAAGGAGAGAGACCTTAAAAAATAATCCTTCTTAAACTCATATCTCCTTATAGCTACCAAGGTCTCTCTTCTTTCTTAAAATATATTCCTTAATATAATAATAGTAGTAGCTAACATTTATTGAATTATTATGTGCCATGCATTGTGCTAATAACTTTAGTTTCATCATCTCATTTAATCTTCACAATGAACTTACTGCAACTAGATATCTTTTTTTTAAAAGATATTGTAGGAAGCCTATTCCTTTTTAAAAATATATTTTATTGATTTTTTACAGAGAGGAAGGGAGAGAGATAGAGAATTAGAAACATCAATGAGAGAGAAACATCGATCAGCTGCCTCCTGCACACTCCTTACTGGGGATGTGCCTGCAACCAAAGTACATGCCCTTGACTGGAATCGAACCTGGGACCCCTGAGTCTGCAGGCTGACACCCTATCCACTGAGCCAAACCGGTTAGGGCTAGATATCGTTTTAAATATATATTTTTATTGATTTCAGACAGGAAGGGAGAGGGAGAGAGAGATAGAAACATCAATGATGAGAGAGAATCATTGATTGGCTGCTTCCTGCATTCCCCCTACTGGGGATCAAGCCTGCAACCCAAGCACGTGCCCTAACCGGGAATTGAACTGTGGCTTCCTGGTTCATAGGTTGATGCTCAACCACTGACCCATGCTGGCTGGGCATCAACTAGGTATCATGAAGGAGTTGTGTTTTATCATCTACATTTGCTTACTATCCAATCTCTCCTCAGCCCACTGTAGACTGGCTTTTGCCACCCAAATTCAACTTAGACTGCTCTCAATGAGGGAGCCCATAACCTCTCTATTGTTAAAACTGGTTATACTTTCAGCATCTTTACCTCTACTCCTGTCTTTGCTTCTACAAGACTACACTTTTTTGGTTTCCCTCCCGCTTCTCTGATTTCTCAATCCTCTTTAAGATATTTCTTTTTCTATTTACTTCCTAAATGTTGGTATGCCTCAGAGTTCTTTCTTCAGGTTGCTTTTCTTCTCACTTTATATCCCTTTGGACTATTTATATAGTCCTATTGCTTAAGTTACCACTAATGAAACTCAAACCTCTGTCTCTATCCCAACTGTTTCTACTTCTGATCTACAAACCCACAGATTATTGTTTATCTGACATCCTGATCTGGGTCTCCCACAGACACCTCAACTCAGCAAATCCCAAGTGAATGCATCAATATTCTATACTTGTCCTTTTTGTGTCTCCCTCTCATTTGACTCTACCATCATCCATACAGTTGCCTACTTCCAAATGCGAACATTGTCTTTAATTCTTTAGCTGCCTTCCACATCTAATAGCAGGTAATCAATCATCTGTACAGTCTCCAATCTGGATTTCTCTCTACTCCTCCTCATCTAGGGGGCCACTACTTCAATTTGCACTGTCATTATCTCTTATTTGGCAGTGGCCGCGTAATTGGTCTCCCTGCCCATCTTTGGGCTCTTCTCAAGTCCATTCTCTATATTGCAGCCAGAGTAATTCTTTCTCACATGCATATCTGAAGCTGCCTCTCCTCTGCTAAAAGTATTTAATGGTTTCCTGTACTCTCAACCTAGATACTAGTTAACCTATGCTCACCTCAGTCTCAGGCTGCTGCTCTGGCACTTGTCACACAGAACTGCTTGCAGCCTCCAGCTCTCTCTCTCTATTTTCAGGCATTTGCACTCATTGCTCCCTCTGCCTGGGATGATCCTTCCTACTCCATTCTCTTCCTCTCTGATTCCAACTAGTCTTTCTTGATCCAGCATAGATGTTTTCTCTCTGATGGAGGCTTTTTGACCTCAAAGGCTGAGTTAGGTGCCTCTTGTATGCATTCCCATAGGACCATATCATAGCACTTACCATACCATTGTATCTTCTCTGTCTCCCTCACTAAACTGCAAACCTTTATAGGGTAGATGGTATACTAGTTATCCCAGCAGAGAGTGTCAATCCATTGAATGAATTATGGAAGGTAGTCCTAAGGCCGTGGTCGGCAAACTACGGCTCGCGAGCCACATGCGGCTCTTTGGCCCCTTGAGTGTGGCTCTTCCACAAAATACCACGTGCGGGCGCGCATACAGTCCGATTGAAACTTCGTGGCCCATGTGCAGAAGTCAGTTTTCGGCCTGGGTGAGTCTATTTTGAACAAGTACTGTTGGTATTTGGCTCTGTTGACTAAGGAGTGTGCCGACCACTGTCCTAAGGGATTGGAAAGAACATGAGTGGGGACTGGGCCCCTGGGGCTGACCTCCATCAGAGCTGCTGTTGAGCATCGGGCTGCTGGGCACTGCTGAAGCTCAGGGACATAGTTGGCTGCTGCAGAAACATCTGGATGTTAGAGTCCTGGACCAGTCAAAACTGCTTCTGGGTCTTGTGGAGCTCCTCCTGCTGCCACCAGATGTTGGCCTTCAGATTCTATGTCCACTGCTCTGGCTGGTCTTTGATGGTCTGGAACATGCTGAACTGTGCTGTAAACTGTGCTGGGGGGTAGGTGGATTCTGAAAAAGGTCTGAGGCAGGAGCTGCTGTGCGAGGTCACAGTACGATGGAACAGGTAAGGAAGCTGGCATTGTGGCTGCCTGGCTGAGCTCTGGCACAAGGAGCTCTTGAAGCAGGGTGGCCAATCTTGGCACAGCCATGGTGCTAGCTTCTGCCATCTACTTGCTTAGAGTAGAAGTGGATTGTGCATGGCCATGTGCAAGGATTTATGGGAACGTCTTAAGGATGCTGATGGCGAGTGACTTGTGTTAAGGTCTGAGGTGCCCACGTCAAGAGCATTAAAGTGCTGCTGAGGTTCCAGCTTGAGCCCTTGCTAAAGGACGGATGACCTCGGATGGCAGATCTTGCAAAGCCAGCTCCTGCTTCCTTTCCACTCGGACAATTGCATAACTGACCACTGAGTCTGTGCACACGATGAACCTGGGCTGGGAGTTCCACTGATGGCCTTTGGTCAGAAATTAATAACAACATGACATTCCTTTGCCAAACTGCATTAGGTGCTGGTGGCACCTGGCCAGGAGCTCCAAATGATCAATGTGTAGTAGTCATAGCCTGAGGTTCCCAAAACTTCAAAAAGCAGGTATCCTATGGTTGGAGGAGCTCTGTGATCTAGAAATAAGAATTTCCATTCCAAGCTATGCCTTGAAGTGAATTACTTTGAAGATTCCTCAACTATGCACATTTCCTTTAATAACTGTGATGTTGCTAGGGGAACGGTAGTAATGAAGCAGACCAATTTCCAAGTGGCACCTGGCAAGGCTTTGAAAGGGCATTGTCAAAGCTGTTACAGGAAGGGCTAGCTAGGCACATCATTGTAGGAGAAAAATTCCCTACAAATGTTATTTATTCATAAGCTGGACATTCCTTTGGGTTCAAGCTACCTCTGAGAAAATGGCAATAAAACTCTAAATCATTGTTAGATCTTAAGTATCCTGGGGAGGGGGAATCCGTCACAAGCACATGAGAAGAGAGCATCCTATAAACTTCTGAAAGTTCTTGTTCTGGAAGGAAATTTAACAAATTCTGATCCATGACATCCTACGGTAAGTGCCCCAGGTGAGGTGTGATACCGTCAGAAAAGTAGAGAATGCTGCTTTCCATCGTCATGGTGATGATGAAGCCATCTGATGCCTCCAACATCAGCCCTGTGAATTCTTCAGTACTGAGGAAGGAAGGTTGCCACTCCTGCTGAATATCACAGATTTCTGTTTGCCCTGAGAGACCACACTGTGATTCTGCAAAAATCTGATGACTTTTTCTAGCACTGTAGTTCTGTCCATTTCCCCTGAATTGTCAGGGAGTATAGAGCTAAGCTCTTTTTTCTTTTTATTTTATTTATTATTTTTTTAAAAAAAATATATATATTTTATTGATTTTTTACAGAGAGGAAGGGAGAGGGATAGAGAGTCAGAAACATCAATGAGAGAGAAACATCGATCAGCTGCCTCCTGCACGCCCCCCACCAGGGATGTGCCCGCAACCAAGGTACATGCCCTTGACCGGAATCAAACCCGGGACCCTTGAGTCCACAGGCCGACACTCTATCCACTGAGCCAAACCGGTTCTGGCTTCTTTTTTCTTTTTAAAAAATATATTTTTACTGATTTTAGAGAGAGAGAAAGGGACAGGGATAGAGAGAGAGAAACACAGATCGGCTGCCTCCCGTACACCCCTACTTGGGATTGAGCCTGCAACTTGGGCATATGCCCTTCGGGAATTGAACCAGTGATCTCTTCATTGATAGATGAACGCTCAACTACTGAGCCACATGGCAAGGCTAGCTGAACTGGTCCTGGCTTCTGAAAAGTTAGGGAACCTGTTTTATGTACATAACAGACTTGTTTCGAAAAGCTCTTTGCCCTGTCCTCATCTTCACCCATTCTTTTTTCTTTTCTTTTTTTTTTTTTTTCCCCCATTATTTTTTCAATGCAGTTTTTCCTTGGAGTGGGCCAGGGTGGTCCTGTGAGGCCAGGCATCAACTGGGCCAGGGAGAAGCACCTCCTGCTGCCACCCTAGGAGCTGGAGCTGGAGCTGGAGAGGGCGCATTGAGCTTCTCCATGGCCACCACAGCATGCATCCCTGGGCTCCTGCGGAAGGCAGGCTACTCTCACAGCAAAGTCTGGATTCACATAGGCCTAGGTTTTGGTTTCTTCCTCTTCTGAGTCTTTTCTTTTTCCAGCTTTAAAAATGCAGGTTGCAGGTCCCTCCTCACAGAGTTGTTGGGAGGATTGAATGAGGTGCCTAGCATAGGATGTGGCACATGAGCTTGGGATTCATAGCAACCAGAGAACCTGGGTTCCCTGGGAACTTGGTTTGAGGGAACAAGAATGAACTCAGAGGTGGGTCATGCAGGAGAAGCCAGCAGGGAGCAATGAGTTAGGCCTGAATCTAAAGTGGGAGTTGGAGGTACAGGTTTAGAAGTTCAAGGTTGCGTTGGTGGTATAGTGGTGAGCATAGCTGCCTTCCAGGTTTAGAAGTTCTCCGGTTAGGGACACTGAGCTGGGGCCTAGGAATAGATAAGACTATCTTAGAGAAGGCTCAGGCATAGGGAGCAGTGAAGAGAAGGTTTGCCTTGCAAAAAACAGAGGAGGAATGGTCTGTGGGATCAATGTTAGAGAAGAACCAGGATAAGGAAGGAGAAGCAACAGTGTTACACACTGCAGAGAGATGGAGGAGAATGTGGGTTTGGATTTAATGAGGTCATAGATGTCCTTGGAAAGAATGTTGATGGCTGTTTTGTGAGGTTAATCATTTGTTGTAGTTCAGAGTAGAAAGACGGAGCCATGTGGGTCTTGGGAGTTCAAGAGCAAAAGCCAATCTTAACTGATAAACGGGGAAGGAAAGGCTGATGATAACTGTAGCAGCAAAAATTGCTCATAAATTAAACACAGGGCTCTTCTCCACTTCTAATCCCCACCCGACTAACTCCTGCCCAGTTTAAGAATATCAAGGAATAACCAGGCATGGTTGGCAGGAAACTGTGGAAGCATATACAAAACTATATACAGAGAGTTTTGTATTTAGTAACTACCCTTTATTCTTTCCTATGTTGCAGGCATTGTGCTGAATGTCTTGTGCATGTTACATCACTTACTCCTTATGACAATCCTTAAAATAATTATTGTCAATTAATGTTTGAGAAAACTAATGTTTAGAGAAGTTAATTGTTGATAGTGAACTGGTGATGACTGAGATTAAAACTGGGACCTCTGACTCAAGTTCTTGTTCTTCCCTGGTCTGCTGGCACAGGGGTGGGCAGCATGGGGGAGGGGACCTAGAGAAGTCTTTGGGAGTGAAGGGAGAAGCATAGCAAGGCTTCTGAAAAGTTAGGGAACCTGTTTTATGCACATAACCCACTTTCCTTACTCTGCCCCGCCAAGTAGTAAGTGAAGTTTACTGTACACCAAAGAACCACCCAGAGCTGCATAGTCCCATAACATTTTCTGCCCTGATGGAATGTTTTTTGTCTGTGTTGTCTAATATGGAAGCTACTAGCTATCCATAGCTACTGAGCACTTGAAGTGTGGCTACTGTGACCAAGGAACTGAATTTTTTATTTTATTTTAATTAGTTTAAAATTAAATTTAAAAATTGATATTTGAATCAGTTATTATATATATTATATATATGAAAAGTGTATATATATATATATTAGGTTTAAGTATATTTTGAACAACTTAGTATATGAAACTACATTTTCAATTGAAAATTTTGTGAAATCTAAATACAGGTAGCATACAAATTGATATTTGCTGTGCATGTAATATACACTAGATTTCAAAGACATATGAAAGAAATGAATGTAAAATAGCTTATTAATAATTTTTAATTGGCTACATGTTGAAATAATATTTTTGATATTTTGGTTTAAATAAATATTAAAATTAATTTCATCTGTTTTTAGAAAAAACTTTAATGTGGCTGATAGAAAAATGTTAATGAAATATTTAGCACACATTATATTTCTGTTGGATAGCTTTGCTCTAGAGGTAGGGTCCTGGTACTAACAGAAGTGGGGTTGGAAGGCTTTTCCATATCTTTTGCTACTTTAGGCCTCTCCATTCTTCCTTCTTCCCCATCCTTTTTACTCCTCTTACCCTTGAGGTATAGAAGCTATTATGCACTTAATTATACCTCTCCAGAGTATTTAATTTTAAAAGACAGTAGAGGTTGTGTGGATACTTCACATAAAGAACTCATTGTCACTGGATTTCAGGCCTCAGTGAGGGAGGTATTTGGCTTTTTAGAAGTCACTACTGAACTTCCAGGATTATCTCTATTTACATGTTCTACCCATGTAAGTACTCGTCAAACCTGAGTCCCAGTTTAAAGACTCCAAAATGTACATATGTAGAAAATTATTAGTTTGCTCATGTATATTGCTAGTCTCCCTATTTCTAAAAATGGGCCTTGCTGAGGTGCTAAAGGACACTTGCAATAAAAAACCTGTCTTGCTCAAGCCTCAAATCTGAGCAGGCATCACTGGGTGAAAGACTAAAATGCTAAAGATTGTACATCTCCAAAGGTTGCTCTCCAGGGCCTCTATTAAAAGGATATGCAGTAGAATATCTTATTTATTTTTGATTAAAAAAAATAAAGTATCCTTGCCCTGGCCGGTGTGACTTAGTTGCTTGGAACGTTGTTCCATACGCCAAAGGTGGCAGGTTCGATTCCTGGTCGGGGCACATACCAAGGCTGCAGTTCAATGCCTGGTCAGAGCCCATTGGGAGATAACCAATCAATGTTTCTCTTTCACATTGATAGTTCTCTCTTACCCTCCCTTCCTTTCTCTAAGATCAGTAAAATAAATAAATAAAGTAGCCTTGGTTTCTTTATATGTAAATTGGGGAAAGCAATAGAGAGAGAGAATACTTGGGTAGACTCACGAGGGCTGAGAGGACAAAATGAATTCATATATGTAAAGTGCTTAGACCAGTGTCTGGAATATAATAAACCTTTAGCTCAATCAGTGTTAACTATTAATATAAAATGGTTAGCTTTGCTCTAGAGGTAGTGCAAATGTGTGACAGAACTTAAGTGGCATCTGATTTCTATTAGAATATTTATTAGAAGCATACTCAACTATCTTACTCAACAGAAGGAAAAGATTGGGATAATCAAACCCTAGGAGAGTTGGGTGGAGCTGGACATCAAGAACTTGAATGCTGCACGCACTCTCTGTCTTTTGTCTCTATGCTTCTGTGTGTGTTAACTTCTTCACATGGCCAGAAACCAACAACTCCTGAGTCTACTTCTTACACTTTCCTCTACTAGAGAGAGTCTCTTCTCAGTTATAGGTTTTTTTTTAATGTAAGATATTTTTATTGATTTCAGAGAAGAAGGGAGAAAGAGATAGAAGTATCAATGATGAGAAAGAATCATTGATTGACTGCCTCCTGCACGCCCCACACTGTGGATTGAGCCCACAACCTGGGCATATGGCATGACTAGGGATTGAACCGTGATCTTCTGTTTCATAAATCAACAATCAACCACTGAGCCATGCTGGCTGGGCCTCAGTTATAGTTTAAAAAAAAAATCCAAGGGAAGGACTATGAGTGGCCTAGCTTAGGTCAGGCACCCATTCTTAAACCAATCAATCTTGGCTGAAGGAGCCAGGACATATTGGAGCATGGTTGCTCTTGTTGGAACCCCATAGTTAGAGTTTGAGTAGAGAAGTTCCCAAATGTAAGTGAGGGTGTTGGGCAGGTCTTTGGCATGCTGTCATTGGCGGGGTACTGCTGGGGGAAATCATGGCCTCAGCTCAAATACTATAGCAGATCCCAAAGGTGCTGCAACTTGGGGCTGTTAACTGCTCCCTTTGTAGACAATTACTAAGTTCTTGCAGGGACCTTCGAACAGCATACCTATTCATGATTGCCACAGTCCATCCTTGTGCTGCACAGATTTACCTCTCTGCACATGTTCATGGAGCAGCTCCTCCATGTTCCTCCATTCTGAGGGGTATGAGCTTTTGTTAACCATACCCTTTTCTGATTGGAATTGCTGCACTGTCCATTCAAGGTCACAGTCCAACAACAGAGTGCCAGAGGCACCCATGTGAGTCACTTGATTTCCACACATATGCCTCCCTGCCCTCATTGTGTAACAGGAGCCCTGCTTCCACTTGCTGATCAGGTACAAGGACCTCTGTCAAGAAGGTCTGTTTGTTTATTTGTTTGTTTGTTTATATTTTAATCCTTACCCAAGTATGTTCATTGATTTTAGAGAGAGAAGAAGGGAGAGGGAGAGAGAGAGAAGCATTGATGTGAGAGAGAAACATTGATTGGTTGCTTTCCACACACACCCCAATAGGGGATCAAACCCTCAACCTGGATATGTGCCCTGACTGGGAATTGAACCCATGACCTTTAGGTTTACAGGATGACACTCCAACCAACTGATCCACACCCGCCAGGATTGGTGACTACTCTTGCCTGTTGGTCCCTTTTCCAGGGATCCAAAGTGCCTAAGCAGCAGCCATAGCTTATAGTTCACTGTGTCCACTGACAACACTGCACTCCCTAATGAGTCCCTCCAACTCTGCAGAGCCCAGATTTGCAAGGATGGGAAACACAAAATCCTCCAGAGGGTCACTGGGAGTGACAGTAAATGGAGCCACTACTGTGTCCAATTATTGGTTTCTAGGCACATATTTTCTTCCTACTGGACACACCACCATATAGCAGCCTCTGATTCAGTGCATATACTGCATCCTGGAGGAGTGCTCAGTCCTTAAGAGTCTTGCCTCCAAGATAACATTTTACAAACAACAGTCAGGTTATGAGATCCTTCAGGTAGGGAGTCATCAGTATAAACCCGGAGTCTTTCATATCATCTGGAATATGACACTGGAGTCCATAGGTATTGTTCAACCAAATGAATAAATGAATTAATGAATAATAAAACATGAATGCTGGGTGAATACAAGACATTTGGGACTAGGGAGTGGTATGGGATGGCTACAGATTTGGCAATATCATTCATAATCATTTTTCAGCTACAATCTATAAGGTCTGATTCTTGAACCCTTAACTCCCACCCTTACCTTTCTCATGAGTTTCAGATAAACATCTACAACAGCAAACTTGATGGTGATGCCTAATATTCCAAAAGCACCTATAACAGAACATGTTCAAAATGAATTTATTTCCCCACTAACCCTGTTCCTACTTCTGCTAATGTGACCCAGATCAGAATCTTAGAAGTCATCCTAGACTTCATCCTCTCCCTCCGTCAATTTGTTACTAAAATCTTGTTATTTCTGTATCTTCAATAGCTTAGGAATTTGAGTTTCCCTCCCCTCTGGTTTCTTTCCCTCTAGCTATTCTTCCTTTCCTATCCAACTTCCTTGTCATTGACAAACTGATTTTTCTAAAATGCAGACTTAATTATGCTTCTCTCTTTCTTAAGTGGGCGGATCACAAGCATTCTAGTGTTTTCATATTACACAGTGTTTTACATAAATGTTAAAGGCACGCCTTAAAATTAAATACCCATTGCATTTTGAAGTTATATATTACATGTTCTTACAAGCTAATCTTTTTAAAGAATGATACTTTGTAAAATGTTTTCTAGTACTCGTTTAATAGAAACTTACCTGGCCACTGGGTAAAGCTAGCAATAAAACTATTGGTGCGCAACGTGTTAAGATTGTCTAATAGCTCCCCAGGGCTGTAGGATAAAACCCATACTTCTTGGTTAGCCTGGCTTATAACATCTTCCACGATCTGGTCCTGTCTATCTTGCTTACCACTCTATAAAGCTATAAGCTTGTGGTGGTGGGAATTATATCATCCTCAACTTCATCATTATAGTGCCTAAAACAGTTTTGGTGACCAAATACCGTTTTCCTAAATGAATGAATGAGAAGACCGGAAATGGGCTTTGAAGATTGAGCTAGGTGAATAAAATACAGACTGAACATCTAATCTGAAACCTTCCAATAAGTATTGAGCTACTAAGTTGAGTTTTTTGATGAAATAGATTCCTTGTCCTTAATTTTTGTATCTCCAGGCTTCTGGTCAAGATGGTAGCATAACTAAATGCGGTACTTGAATCCTTCCACAACCACATCAAAATTACAACTGAACTACAGAATAACTATCATTCAGAAGGGCCTGAAATCTAACTGAACAGAAGTCCTACATCTAAGAATATAAAAAAGAAGCCACAATGAGATTGATGGGGGGGGGGCGTGGAGATGCTGGTCCCACACACACCTGTGGTGGATAAAAATTGGGAGGGAAATCTCAGCTTCAGAGGACCCCTCCAGGAATGAGAAGTCCCAGCCCCACAACGGGCCCCCCAACCCAGGGTTCCAAGGCCAGAAAGAAAAGTCCCATAACTTCTGGCTGCAAAAACCAGTGGGGATGGTGGCTGAGTGAGATGGAGGGTTGCTGGAGTCCCAGGCATTCCACTTAAAGGGCCTCCACAGCCCTAGCCGGTTTGGCTCAGTGGATAGAGCATCGGCCTGGGGACTGAAGGGTCCTGGTTCGTTTCCGGTCAAGATCACATGCCTGGGTTGCGGACTCGATCCCCAGTAGGAGGAGTAGAGGAGGCAGCCAAACAATGATTCTCTCTCATCCTTGATATTTCTATCTGTCTCTCCCTCTCTCTTCCTCTGAAATCAATAAAAACACAGTGGGGCCTTGACTTACGAGTGTCCCAACTAACGAGTTTTTTGAGATACCAGCTGTCTCTTGGCCTATTTTTTGCATTGAGTTGATAGAGTAATTTGACTTAACGAGCTCCTTAACTAGCTCCTTAACGAGCTTGGTCTTGGAAAGAATTAAACTTGTAAGTCAAGGCCCCACTGTATTTAAAAAATAAAATAAAAATAAATAAAGTAAATAAAGGGCCTGCACAGACTTACTGTATTTTTCTGTGTATAAGACACCCCCCACTTTTCCAATTCAAAATTAAGAAATCAATATTTTAAACATTTTACTGGTTTTCCTCTTAAGGCCTTCTTTTTTTGGCATCTTTTAAAGAGTTGTTCTTCCTGTTTTCTCCACTGTCTGATCACACACTCAGTGGGAGGAGGTCCAAATTGTCTCTCTGCAGCTCTATTTCCATGCTCTTTTGCATAGCTGATTACATTCAGTTTAAATTTTGCCAAGTAAGACAATCACTTACTGGTATTTATCTTTTTTTTTTTTTTTTTTTTTTTTTTTTACATCTTTATGGGCTCTGAAGGCTCTGGTCCCTGTTGCATCTGCGCACTCTCCACCTCCCCCTCCAATTACAGCATCAGCTGATATCAATAATAATAAGGCTCGTGATTGGAGGAAGCCTGTTTGACAAAGTATGGGCAGCTACGCACCCATGCAGTTCCCTCCTCGGCTGACTTCCCGGTATAAGACACCCCTCAATTTTCATAACAATTTTAGAAAAAAATAGCGTCTTATACACTGAAAAATACAGTACTCAGATTCACTTGCTCTGAGCTCCAGTGCTGGGGCACCAGGGATATATGGAAAGGAACTGAATTGTCTGGCATCAGGCAAGAGCTGGATGGGCAGTTTTCTCCCAGACAAAAGTGCTGACAAAAGCCATTGTTCCTTTTCGGAGCCCTCATGTCCCACTGAGCCAGTAGAGAGGTGCCATATCTGAGTCTCCATCACCCTGGCTAACAGTTTTGGCCCCATCCTAGTGATTCCCTGAAATCCTGCCCCACCCAACTTATGAGCCCCTCCAAGCTGCTTTCAGAGGCTTTTCCATACGAATGGCCTCTCGTGGCTCATGCTTCACACTTTTTCAAAATCTCTCAAATGAACAGCATCTGGCCTCTATGTGCCCTATATCTCTCACTAAGTGGCCCCAGGCCTGGCAGTAGCAGCAACTGGCCTTGGTTTTTAGCTTGGCCTCTTTCAGGTACTTCCAAGACCAGCACAAGTAGCCGCCATCTGCAGATCACTTTGTAGCTCATGCCAGGTGGCTTCTGGCAGGGCACAGGGGGAGGCTGACCTTGGCCTATACCTCCTGGGAGGCTCCAGAGCCAGCGCCCCTTGTAAACAGCTTCAGAATATGTTAAAGTGCCACCCAACCTCCTCCACCAGGGACACACTCATGGAGAGGACTCAGCAAGCACTGGAGCTCCCCTGAGGTAAGTCCTGCTCTGTGGGACTGGCCCTTGCATAGCTGAACCTCTATGGTGGTCAGAGCTAGTCCTTGAAACCAATCAGACTGTGGGAAAATCCTCACACTCATATGCCAACAGCAATCAAGGCTCAACTACAACAGGAGGGTGCACACAGCTCACACAGGTGATCTGGGAAGCTATGCCTTTGGAGCTTACAGAACACCTACTACATAAGGCCACTCTACCAAGCCCAGTAGATGTAGCAGCTCTACCTAACACACAGAAACAAACACAGGGTGCCTGCCAAAATGAGGAGACAAAGAAACATGTCCCAAATGAAAGAACAGAACAAAACTAAAGAAAAAAAAACTGAACAAAATGGAGACAAGCAATTTACTAGATACAGAGTTCAAAACACTGGTTATAAGGATGCTCAACGAACTTAGGAGAAGAGTAAACTCATTGAGAACTCCAACAAAGAGATAGGAAACATAAAAATGGAACTAGAAAACATAAAAAAGTTCCAGTCAGAAATGAAGACTACATTAATTGGAATGAAGAATACATTACAGGAAATCAACCGTAGAATAGATGAAACAGAGAATCAAATCAGAGATTTGGAAGATAAGGAAGCAGAAAACACCCAATCAGAACAGCAAAAAGAATCCAAAAAAATGAGGATAGCACAAGGCGTCTCTGGAACAACTTCAAATATAACAACATTCAGGAAGTGCCTGAGGAGAATAGAGGGAGCGAGAAATTGTTCAACACCTACGTAAAAAAAAAAAAAAAAAAATGAACTTTCCTAATCTGGTAAGGAAGTGGATATACAAGTCCAGGAAGCACAGCGAGTTCCAAACAAGATAAACCCAAAGAGACTGAGACCAAGATGCATCATAATTAAAATGCAAAAGATTAAAGAGAGAATCCTAAAAGCAGCAAGAGAAAAACAGTTAGTTACCTACAAGGGAACTACCATAAGACTTTGCAAAAGAAACTTTGCAGGCCAGAAGGGATCAGCACAAAATACTCAAAGTGATGAAAAGCAACAACCTACAACCAAGATTACTCTACCCAGCAAGGCTATCATTTAGAATTGAAGGACAGATAAAAGAGCTTCCCAAACAATAAAGAGCTAAAGGAATTCATTATCATCACACTAGTACTACATGGAATGTTAAAGGGTCTTCTTTAAAAAGAAAAAAAAAAGATAAAAAATATAAATAATAAAATGACAATAAATACATATCTATCAACAATTGAATCTAAAAATCAAAATAAATGAACAAGCAGAACAGAAAAAGACTCATAAGATTCAGAGAATATTTTGTGGTTGCTAGATGGGAGGGAGGTTGGGAGGATCTTGAAAAGGGGAAGGGATTAATAAGTACAAATTGGTAGTTACAGAATAGTCCCTAAAGTACAGCATAGGGACTTACATAATATTGCAATAACTACGTATGGTGTCAGAAGGATGCTAGATTGATCAGGATGATCACTTAGTAAGTTATGTAATATCTAATCACTGGTTTGTATACTTGAAACTAATGTAATATTAGTTATAATATTATATGTCAACTGTAATTGAAAAATAAAAAATTAAAATAAAAAAAAATTTGGTATCTCCATGACCAGCTTGGCACATAGTAGGTATATATTCAATAATTTATTAATGGTATTATGTATTCAGCCAAAGGATCATTTCTTTGGGGAAATGTAATGCTTATTTAATTACAGAGCAACTTATTTGGGAAGAGATGAAAACTCCATTAGTTCTTTGTGAAGAAGCTATTCTGCTGGTCAGATACCTGAGCAAACAGACCAGGCCTTAAGACAATTTAATCAAGCACATTTCTTATTGACCAGAATGGACCTGCTGTTGGAGAGGACACCTGTCTTCCTGAGGTCAGTGGCTCCAGCATTAAATTTATTAACTGTAACCAGATCTGGCTACAGATGCTGCCAAAAACAGGGATATCCCAAGGTGTTGTTACTGGATACTAATTTTGGATAAATACCTCCTGGAGGCTTTAAGTCTTTCAAAATGAAGACTGTATGCTATAATAAATCATAACTATTACTGAAGTTTCCATTGCATTGAATAAACTCATATTTTTTTGTATTTGGGACATACAACATACATACTGGCATTTAAATACTTAAATAGAGCTCAGAAGTCAAATATTTTACAAGGTCCTAGGAACCTGTTTTCAAAGTAATGAAAAGTGACCCTGGTTGCAATACGATCACTCCCTTCGGAGAACTTGCAAATAAATTTAGTTAGTAAAAGCTTCTGCCAGCATGATTCTAGTTCAGAGAACAACAAAGATATTCCCAGTTGCCAGTTGCTCTTATCTGCTGCTGCTCCTAATGCCTAATTTGGAAAATCTCCATTTTGCTGTAGGTTCAAGACTGGGTTATCTAATCCCTAGACTTTTTTCCAACTATTTGATTCTTTGGAGCTTTCGAGGAAACTCGTGGTCAATGGTATAGTACCTTTCACTCAAACTAAAAAAGGGTAAGCTGGTTAAAGTATCAATGGTCAAGGCTTTGTAAACTTTTTTTTTCTTGACAGGAAGAGTATTCGACCTTATTAGTTAAATGAGGAGATTAAAACTTAATAGCAACTCTGCTAATTTTCTATTATTAAGCTGAGATGTGGCTAAATATTTTCTACTATCATGCCAACACGAAAATGGATTTTCTTGCTTCTAGTTTAACTAGCTAGAAACTTCTGCAAATAAAGCTTCAATCTTAAAATGAGATGGTTTTCTTTTGATCCTCAAGGGCAGAGAATGGAGAAATGAAAAGGAAGGAGGCCAATTTATTCATCCTGATCACCAAGAGGATTGGAGCTTTAGGGAAAGATTTCCTGAGATGACAGAATGTCATTTACAGTGCTCTTAAAAAATTAATAAGGCAATTTGACTTTTAATGCTTTTGCAGTCTTAGTGTAGTGGCTTTTTATAGCCCTGAGCTGTGTGTTTAAATGCACATCAAAATGTCAAAGTGGGCCTCTACATAACACCTCTTTTTGCTGTCTCCAAAGGGGCTACTTAATTATTTGCAGACTTACAGCTTCATTTGAGAACAATTTGAAATACCCCTAACTAGTTGTGAGCAAAGCTGGTCACCTGATGCCTTCAAAAGCAGTTAGTAGCAAATGTAGCCTGGTTGGAGTTTGGTATTCCAGTAAGGGGGAGGGCAGAGTTGCCGAAGGATTAAGAGCATCTGCTGTAGAATCTGATAAACTGGTTTTGAGTCCTGGATCAAGTCTCACTAATTATGAGACTTGTGCAAGTTACTTAAACTCTCATTAGTGAAAAGGAAACAGTAATATCACCTACTGAGCATAACACAGTGCCTGGAACAAATAGCAAGGGCTTGGTAAATCTTACCAGCAAAGAAGAAAATATGCATCATCAGCAGCAAAACATTATACCTGCAAGATTTTGTACTAGGTCCTGAGGATATAACAATGTGTAATAAGATATGGATTCCATCCTTCCAGGCTGATTGGAGATTAAACATATATAATAAGCTGGAATGGCACTACTTGGAGTGGGCAAGGAGCCAGGAAAGGTTTATCAAGGAAGAAAGATAGAAACTTGGCCTTGG
The DNA here is from genome assembly GCF_963259705.1 of Myotis daubentonii. Taxonomy (NCBI): domain Eukaryota; kingdom Metazoa; phylum Chordata; class Mammalia; order Chiroptera; family Vespertilionidae; genus Myotis; species Myotis daubentonii. The sequence continues at coordinate 44,607,066 of NC_081851.1, read as the reverse complement.
AAGAAGTGCAGTATCCAGATAAGCTAACTATAGGCCAAGGGCATTCCCAGGCTACCACAATTGCATAACTGAATCTTCTTGTCAACCTCATTGAGCATCTCAGTTACCTCAATAACTAAGGATTCATGGAGCAGGGAGGTAGGGGAACTTAAAAGGTTATTGGCTGTGTTACTACTTTTTTTAACTGAATGTTTTCAGTTTGGCCATTTGAAAACAAAGACTTGTTACTAGTTTAAAAATAATTCTTTTCCTTAAGTAAATACTTTGTCAAATGTAGAACAGAAATAATCCGCTGCCACAACAAGATAAAAAATTACTTATGGCCCTGGCTGGTTTGGCTCAGTGGATAGAGCGTTGGCCTGCGGACTGAAGGGTCCCAGGTTCGATTCCGGTCAAGGGCACATACCTTGGTTGCAGGCACATCCCCAGTGGGGGGTGTGCAGGAGGCAGCTGATAGATCAGGGATGGGCAAACTTTTTGACTCGAGGGCCACAATTGGTTCTTAAACTGGACCGGAGGGCCGGAACAAAAGCATGGATGGAGTGTTTGTGTGAACTAATATAAATTCAAAGTAAACATCATTACATAAAAGGGTACGGTCTTTTTTTTCAATAGTTTTATTCATTTCAAACGGGCTGGATCCGGCCCGCGGGCCGTAGTTTGCCCACGGCTGTGATAGATGTTTCTCTCTCATCGATGTTTCTAGCTCTCTCTCCCTCTCCCTTCCTCTCTGAAATCAATAAAGATATATTTTTTTAAAAAATTGCTTATGCACCCATCTGTGTCTACCTTTGTTTAGAGATAGCATAACAGATATGATCCCAACCCAGAGATACAATCAAAACTGAACCATACAAGCTTATAATTTATATAGTTCAATAAATCATGTTTGAAGAAAGGTGAATAGTCCAATTAGTCCAAGGAAAATATAATAATGAGTTTGACTGGGGTGGTGGCAATGAAGAGAGGGAGAGGTGTATAGATTCAAGATCTTTATAGAAAGCCTATTTTACTTTATTTTTTAATCTAGAGGTCTGTAGCACTAATTCCTATACCATGGGTTCCCTTGACCTGGCCTGCAGGATCGGGCCCAAATCAGCTCTCTGACATCTCCCGAGAGGTCCTGAATTGCAAGAGGGTGCCGGCCAGGCAGAGGGACCCCACTGGTGCATGGTCAGGGCCGGGAGGGATGCGGGAGGTTGGCCAGCCGGGGAGGGACTGCAGGAGGGCTCCAGGGCATGCCTGGCCCGTCTCACTCAGTCCCGATCAGAGCATCTGCCCCCCTGGTGGTGAGTGCATGTCATAGCGAGCAGTTGAGCAGCTTTAGCATATCATTAGCATATTATGCTTTGATTGGTTGCATGGACAACCGGACGACCAGATACTTAGCATATTAGGCTTTTATCATATAGGATATATTTTTGTTGATTTCAGAGAGGAAGGGAGAGGGAGATAGAAACATCAATGATGACAGAGAATCATTGATTGGCTGCCTCCTGCACGCCCCCAGCATTGGGGATTGAGTCCAAAACCTGGGCATGTGCCCTTACCAGCAATCACACCAGGACTTCCTAGTTCACAGGTCGATGCTCAACTACTGAGCCATACCAGCTTGGATAGACAGCCTATTTTAAAGATGAAATATTGTAAGGAGCCCTAACTGGTTTGGCTCAGTGGGTAAAGCGTCGGCCTGCAGACTGAAAGGTCCCAGGTTCAATTCCGGTCAAAGGCATGTACCTTGGTTGCGGGCACATCCCCAGAAGGGGGTGTGCAGGAGGCAACTGATCGATGTTTCTCTCTCATCGATGTTTCTAACTCTATCCCTCTCCCTTCCTCTCTGTAAAAAAAAATCAATAAAATATATTTTTAAAAAAATTTTTTTTTAAAAAAAGAAATATTGTAAGGAGAACAAACTATTAGGTAATATTTTCCCAAAAACTCTTCTCTAGAGACCATAAAGATATTGATGCTCTACTGCAGTGGTTTTCAACCTGTGGGTCACAACCCCTTTGGGGATAGAAAAACCCTTTCACAGGGGTCCCCTAAGACCGTCGGAAAACACATATATAATTACATATTGTTTTTGTGATTAATCACTATGCTTTCATTATGTTCAATTTGTAACAGTGAAATTGGGGGTCACCACAACATGAGGAACTGTATTAAAGGGTCACAGCATTAGGAAGGTTGAGAACCACTGCTCTACTGTAACCAGAAATTTTATCAAAAGGTTGTGTGTTTTTAATCCCAAACATTGACATGTTAGGGGTAGGACTACTGGAATGTCTTCTTGAAATCCCACTCATTCATTTATTATTTAATTCATAATTTATTATGTTTTTTACTTTGTGCCATGCAGTACGTGTTAGGTACTGCATATATGTTAGTGAACAAAACAGATATGTTTCCTTCTCCCATGGAACTGAAGACAGACAATAAGCAGGTAAGCAAATAAATCACTATATAAATACATTCATACATTTACTCACTGAAGAACTAATATTAAGCACATATTATGTGTTGGGGAATATTTTGGGTTCTGGGAATTCAATGATGAGCAAAAATAGACTGGTTTCTGTCTTATGGAGCCTACATTCTGAGAGGGAGAGGCAACTTACTCAAAGAGTTACACTAAAAATGGCAACATTGTAACTATGAAAAAGCTATGAAGGAATAGTCATAAAGAAATTTGACCCCACAAGGAGGTCAAGGAAAGCTTCCTTGAAGAAGTGAAGAATAGAAGGAGAACTGAAGGATAATAAAGGGTTAGCTGGCAAAAGGAGGGAGGGGAGAGCATTTCAGAGAGAGGGAAGAGCATGTGTTTAAGGCCATAGTATGTCTTAGAGGCTAAAAGATGGTATGGCCAGAAGAAGAAGATGAACCCATAAAGGAGGCAGAAAGGGTGCAGTTGGAGGTGAAGGAGCAAGCCACGGTCATAGAAACCATGGGAAGAAAAGTGTTTCAAAAAGAAAGCCACAGACAGAGTCAAATGCTGCTGAGAGGTTTAGTAATATGAGAACTGAAAATGTCCCTGGATTTCACAACATGCGGCACATTGGTGAGTCCAGTGGAATTATGGGCCATAAGCCAGAATGGAATGATTTGAGAGTGAGTGTAAGGAGAGGAAATGTAAAGGAGAAGAGTATGATTTTAGGAATTGCATTTGGTCACATGTAATGGAACCTGATGGCAGTAGTTTAAATAGGGTTATTTTTCTCACATAACAAGAATGACAGAGGGTGACGGACAGTTCAGGCTGGTGTAGTGGCTTCATGATGTAATGAATGCCATAGAATCCTTCTTTCTGCTTTGTTGTCATCCTCAGTATATGGCTATTTTTTTTTTCATTGTGAATGCAAGACAACTGTTCACTCTCAAGTAGATAGGAAGAAAGAAAGATCAAGGGGAAAGTTCTGGTGCCTATTCCAGAAAAGCAGAAATTTTCTGTAAATCCCCAGTCCACTTCAGCTTACATGTCACTGGCCTGAAGTATGTCATATGGCTGGGAGGCTGGGAAATGTAGCTCTTCAGCTTGACCCATTGCTGCTCCTAATAGAATCAGCTTCTGTAGGAAGAAGGGAGATGGATATTGAGAGCAACCATGGCAGCTACACAACACATACAAACCACACATTCAGAAAGTGTGTTGGTAAAAGAAAGGTGAGAGATAAGATGATAGTTGGAGGGGAACGTGGAATTAAAATTTTTTAAAATTTAAATTGGGAATGACTTGAATATATTTAAAGACAAGAAGGGTCTAATCAAGAGACAGAAAGAGTGAGAGGGAGAGAGAGGATCCTATCTAATAAAAGAGAAACATGGTAATTAGCCATACGTCTGCTACCATTCCCATTGGCTAATCAGGACGATATGCAAATTAACTGCCAGCCAAGACGGCGGCCGGCAGCCAGGCTACTGACACGAACAGGAGGCTTGCTTGCTTCAGTGACAGAGGACTCCAACGTTCCCCGCCTGCTGCTGCTGGGCTCTGAGCTGCTAAGAAACATTGTTACAAATACAGAAGCTAAACAAAACCCAGAAACCTGTTTTCAGTCAGCCGGGATCTCAGAGCTGGAGTTGCAACAAAGTTTCAAATACAGAAAGTAAACAAAGCCAGAAACCTGCTTTCAGCAGCGAGGTCTCACAGCTAAAGCCAACTCTCAGCTCCAGTGGCAGCCATAAATCCAAGAATTAAAAAAAAAAAGGAAAAAAGGAGCGGTTGGGAGCTTCAGTCACCCGCCAGCCTGAAAACAGCCCTCAGCCCCTCACCCAGACTGGCCAGGCACCCCAGTGGGGACCCCCACCCTGAAGGGGGTGTGACCAGATGCAAACAGCCATCATTGCCTCATCCAGGCTGGCCAGGCACCCAAGGGGGACCCCCACCCTGATCCAGGACACCCTTCAGGGCAAACCATCTGGCCCCCACCCGTGCACCAGGCCTCTATCCTCTATAGTAAAAGGGCAATATGCCTCCCAGCACCGGGATCAGCGGAGCCGAGAGGCCTCCTGGCCCCTGGAGCAGCATGACAGGGGGCAGCGCCCAAACCCCCTGATCGCCCTGCGGCTCTGTGTGTGACAGGGGGTGGGGCCACAACCTCCCTATCCGCCCTGCTCTGTTCGTGACAGGGGAAGGTGCCCCAACCCCCTGATCAGCCCTGCTCTGTGCCTGATGGGGGGAGCTCCCCAACCCCCTGATCGGCCCTGCTCTGTGACAGGGTGCGGCCTCCCAACCCCCCCATGGGCCCTGCTCTGTGTGTGACAGGGTGGAGCCGCAACCTCCCCATTGGCCCTGCCCTGAGTGTGGCAGGGGGTAGTGCCCCAACCCCCTGATCGGCCCTGCTCTGTGGGTGACAGGGCGCCGCCCCAACCTCCCCATCGACCATGCCTTGAGTGTGACAGGGGGCGGCGCCCCAACCCCCCAATTGGCCCTACCCTGAGTGTGACTGAGGGTGGCATCACAACCTCCTGATCGGCCCTGCTCTGTGCATGACAGGGGGCGGCGCCCCAACCCCCTGATCGGCCCTGCTCTGTGTGTGACTGGGTATGGAGCCCCAACCCCCCTGATGGGCCCTGCTCTGTGTGTGACAGGGTGCAGAGCCCCAACCCCCCTGATGGGCCCTGCTCTGTGTGTGACAGGGTGCGGAGCCCCAACCCCCCTGATGGGCCCTGCTCTGTGCGTGACAGGGGGCAGTGCCCCAACCCCCTGATCGGCCGGCTCTGTATGTGACAGGGGTGGCACCACAACCCCCTGATCCGCCCTGCTCTGTGCATGACAGGGGGTGGCGCCGCAACCTCCCCATCGACCCTGCCTTGAGTGTGACGGGGGCGGCGCCCCAACCCCCCAATCGGCCCTACCCTGAGCGTGACTGGGGGTGGCATCGCAACCTCCTGATCCGCCCTGCTCTGTGCATGACAGGGGACGGCGCCCCAACTCCCCAATCGGCCCTGCTCTGAGCCCGACCAGGGGCTGCACCTAGGGATTGGGCCTGCCCTCTGCCACCTGGGAGCAGGCCTAAGCCAGCAGGTCGTTATCGCCCGAGGGGTCCCAGACTGTGAGAGGGCACAAGTGGGGCTGAGGGACACCACCCCCCCCACCAGTGCACAAATTTTTGTGCACCGGGCCTCTAGTTTGAATATAAAAGAACAAAAGAGGTAATTAATTCTGCCCACCGATGTGGCTCAGTGGTTGAGCATTGACCTATGAACCAAGAAGTCACAATTTGATTCCCCATGCCCTGGTTTCAGTCTTGATCCCCAGTTGGGAGTGTGCAAGAGACAGCAGGAGGCAGCCAATCAATGATTCGCTCTCATCATTGATGTTTCTAGCTCTCGCTCTCTCTCCCTTCGCCTCTGAAATCAATAAAAATATATTTTTAAAAAAGTGTAATGTTCCTTAGAAAGAGGAAGGGGATGGAATCTCAATCAGAAGAGAGATTAACATTAAAGAGAATAAGGATAGGTTCTCCTTGGTAACAACAGGAAAAGGAAAGTAGGCTTACATGTTTTATATTGAAAAAAATGAAGCTTCTATTTCCTCTATAATGTAGGAGGTGAGGTTTGCTATTGCCAATGAGAGGGTATAAAGGAGTGATCAGAGCTTTAAGAAGTCTGATATGTTAAAGTTTGAAATAGCTGTTGCAGAGCATAACTGACTCAAGTATAAAGGGCACAAATAAAGTTCTTTTGGGAATGTTGGTCTCATCACCTTTCCTGAGAAATACTGATATATTAGAGAATGAGTTTCAGACAATCAACATGAATAGAAAGACATCAATATAAGGCCTGGTGTTGAGTATTAAACATACAGTTACTTATACAACTACCTACCCTTGTGCTCATACTAGCTGAATATCCTCATATATATATATATATATATATATATATATATATATATATATATACACACACACACATATATACATACACATACATATACATATACATACATACATATATGTATGTATATGTATATGTATATGTATGTGTATGCATATATATATAATAGCCTAAGCGACCATTACGACTGAATGACCGGAATGACTGGATGACCGGCCAGTAGCTATGACACGCACTGACCCAGACCTTGCTGCTGGGGCCCTGACAGCCCTGAATCTGGTTCACCTGTACTCCGGACCCAGATAGGAGGGAGGAGGGAGCCGATTCCTCCTGAAATTGGCCGTTGGTTAGCTTGCTGTTGGGGCCAACCTCCTGCAGTCCCTCCCCCCAGAAGGCCACATCCCCTCCCCATGGTCCCAACCGCCCGCCAGGCAGAGGGACCCTACCTGTGCATGAATTCGTGCACCAGGCCTCTAATCATTAACATAAACATAATTTATTCAACAAATATTTAGTAAATATCCTCTACATACTAGGTACTTATGCATGTCATGTAGCATGCTAGGATGGGTTGAGGGTAGATAGGAAATATAGCCTGGGAGAAGAAAGTAGTAAGAAAACAATTTTTAGAAAAGGTAGACCCTCTGTTAGCTGGGAAAATGCATAGAAATCTTAACATCCAGGCTCAGAGTGGCTAAACTTCACCCAGGCAATGGCATCCAAGGGATGGTCTGATCTGAGCGGTAAGATGGGGGTGCCAGCATCTGACTTTGGAAGCTCTGGGCAATTGTCATGGCACCAGGGACAGACCTGGAGTCAGATCAGTTGGAAGTTAGGGCTCCTGCAAGGACAACCTAGCTGTGAAGATAGCACATGCAGAGTTAGAGGGCAGAACAGGTTTCAGCAGGCCTGATTCCTACTTGGCTGATTCCTCAAAATGTCAGCCTCAAGAGGCTGTAGGAACCTAGATGTTAAAACCCCCAAAGTAAAGGAACCTGATAGACTGACTCAAGGAAATTGCATCTGAATGATGCTGCACGTGTCAAAAACTAGGTTATCCTGCATACATATCTATCTTAGAATGCCTAGTGCAATAGAAAAAGATTTCTATTTCTGTATTTGACTTACTACTATGAATATTTTTTTTATTCTACTTACCACTATGGAGAGAATACATCACACTCAGTGGGGCAGATAGTAATAACAACTTATTTATTGCACATGCTACATGCCAGACACTGTTATAGATACTTAATGAGCTCCATCTCATTTTATCTTTACAATAACCTTCTGAGTTAGCTATTATTGTTCCCATTTACAGAAGAGAAACCTGAGCCTGGTCCTAGTAAGTTTAATTTGCCCAAGAGCACATGGCTATAACTGGCCAAGCCAGGAATCTAGTGCATGTATGACTCCAGACCTTCCATTATGCCATAACTGTTATATCACACTGTTCCAGTACAGTGTTGAACCCTAATGAGTGTCACTGAAATAATTGGTCTGCTTCTGGAATCACAGCTCTTTTCTCAGGATCTGTTGCTAAAATGACAAGACCATGCTGCCCTCTATCAGCTTCAGTGACATTGGCCACTGGTAATTTTCAGAATGAATAAGAATATTTGACATTTGTATTGTGATATACACTTCCAAAAACATTTTACTCAAGTTTGCAACATATATTATGAGCATTGAAGCCCACACATATACACAAAAATCAATGCAAAATTTTTAATGAATCTTAATTTCTTTTGCAGTAAAGGCCAGTTATACTGTGAAGACAAACGTAATAGTAACGACTTCCTAAACCTGTTGTATCATCCTTGCCTATTCCCACCCTATTGCCTGTAGGATACGCTGTAACTCAGTAGGTACCAGTTCCAGTCTCCCCAGTGTTTTTCTACTCACTCTCAATGGACTCTAGACACATTCCCTCAACCCTCTACTTCAAATTTTAGCACTGAATAAAACCAACTACACTTGTAATTGGAGTTCAATGAACTTGAAAGTCAAAAATCCTTGATCTTTCTCAAGGCCAGTGATATCTCTGACCCAGCTTGACCCCTGGCAACCCTGTCCCTATCAGCTCCAGTTGGATTCTATCACAGGCCAAAGCTCAGGTTGAATATCCACCCAATGAGAGGCTTCCCAGGTTCCTGGGTCTTCAACCCATTCTGTAGAGCAGGGGTGGGGAATGTTTGGCCCATGGGCCGTATAAGGCCCACAAAATCATTTGCTCTGGCCTTGCCTAGGCATTAGGGGCCAGTTAATGAAATGTTTGACGAAATACAGCAGGCTAATTTTTAAGTTGATAATTTTGTATGGCCTGCAAATGATGTTATAAATATCCAAATGGCTCTTGGTAGAAAAAAGGTTCCCCATATTGCTGTAGAGATCTCCAGGTCTTGATTTCTGGCCTTACCACATGGGCTCTGAGCTTCTCCTCCTCTGTGCATCATGTAAGGACTGGCCCAACTGTGGCAATCCTCCTCACTTCTTTTCCCTCAACTCCAAACAATTGTATTTATGTCCCCAGGTTTATTCCTCCTAAATACATAGTCTGCTGAATGCTATACTCTTATTTTGTTTAGGCACTTTGTCGCCAACCCTAGTTAATTTTTTTTTACCATGGTCCATATTAAAAAAAAACCAAACATTTTATATTGTGACAATGTGCATACAAAGCTTTCCTTAACAATCCTTAGTCTTTTACCCTATGGCAACACAATCTGATATATTTTTTATTCTATTAAATAAATTCAGCCACTAAACTGATTTCACTAAACACTAATAGGTCAAGACCCTCAGGATGAATGCCCTTGTTCTAAAAAATCCCCAATACTTTTGGCAACTTATCAGAACTTAAAATGTTAAAAAATAATTTTTGCTCTAATTCTCTCCGTTTTCTTCCCCCCCCCCCACCACCACTTTTTAATTCCTTTAGTTTATTACAATATCAGATGAGTTGGTACAATCAGTGGTGAGAGTATTACTAAAAGCTATTTGTACACCAACTTAGACAGCAATTGCTTACTGTACACAATATTTATGTGATGATGGTGATGACAGTGCTATATTGAATATGGTAAGGAAGGCAGAGGATGTGAACTACATGAAATATCACACAAAACCCAAATTTAATCCCCTAACCCCAAAGTCAGCATAATCCCAAAAATGACAACAGTCACTCCAATTCCCCATGATGTGCTGGTAAGAGTAAGTGTGATGGAGGAGGAGTTGGACTGAGGAGACAGCAGTCTTACATAATTGCTAATTTTACAAAGACATATTGCCATGTGAACACATCATTAGGGACCCCATTCCGAAGGCTCTGGAAGGGGCTTATATAAATGACGGAGCCTGAAACTTACATTTCACTAGTTCATGGTAAATCTGCTTCTAAAAATTTCAGTTACTGAGTGAAGGAGTGAATATGGTGAGCCAGCTATAAGACTGGCTCTGAGGTTAAATGTATTTAATTTTTAAATTCACCATTTACTAGTTTGTGACTGTGATCAAATTAATTTTTCTGTGCCTCTGTTTTTTAACCCATGAAAGAGGATGATAATATTAAACATATAGATAGGAAGGTTCTGAGGTATTGAAAGAGATAATGTATAAAGCATGTACTTTGGTGTCTAGCGGATGGTTAATGCTGATAAGAGCAATATATTTTTTAATATATTTTTATTGATTTCAGAGAGGAAGGGAGAGGGAAAAGAGATAGAAACATCAATGATGAGAGAGGATCACTGATTGGCTGCCTCCTGCATGCCCTCCACTGGGGATCACAACCTGGGCATATGCCCATGACTGGATTTGAACCTAGGACCTTTCAGTCCTCAGGCTGACACTCTATCCACTGAGCCAAACCAGCTAGGGCAGTAAAAGCAATACTTATGTGATGATGCTGATGACAGTGCTATATTGAATATGGTAAGGAAGGCAGAGGATGTTGAAGAGTTTAATGCTTTTTTGATCTTAATAAATGTTCCCCAAACAGCTGTGATTTAAAAAATTTTCTATATATAGTTGGTATACTCTGATATTTTAAATTCCTTTGGCTGACTTGGTTTTAGTTTTCCAAGATCCTTCAATAAAGTCTGATGAAAAATGATTTAAAGAATTTTTTAATTTGAGCAGAGCAGTAGCATAAACAAAAAAGGAGTTTATGAAAAAAAAGAAAATATGAAACTTAGAGAAATACTGTCATATTCCCAGGATGCAGAGATATAATTAGTCTTCATGCCACTGTCAGTTCCAAAAGCCATGTCTTCCTTTAGCACCCTCTCTGCTCTGTGGCCTCCTGTCTGTAGATGATCTTCACATAATTTTAGCACTAGTTTCCATGAATTTTCCTACTCTATGCTCCTATGTAAGACCTTTGTTTTTGTGTAACTAAAGAGTATGGCAGCAGGGAAAAGTGTAAGATGGAAAGAACATTCTGCCACCCACTTTTTTTTAAAATATATTTTTATTGATTTCAGACAGGAAGGGAGAGGGAGAGATAGAAACATCAATGATAAGAGAGAATCATTGACTGGCTGCCTCCTGCACACCCTACTGGGGATCAAGCCCACAACCCGGGTATGTGTCCTTGACCAGAATCGAACCTGGGACCCTTCAGTCTGCAGGCTGACGCTCTATCCACTGAGCCAAACCAGCTAGGGCTGCCACCCATTTTTTTTTTACTCTATTTAGGGTCATTACATTACTCCTCTATCAGAGTTTTACCAGTGTTTTGAAATGGCTAGATGCTAGGCTAACACAATCTAGGAGAATTAGAAACCTCCAAAATGCTTGCTTATTGATCCAGAGAGCTCCCAACTCCCCTCAAACAGCTGTTTAGAAGGGAGAGTTGCAGATGTCCCTTATTGATATATACATACATACATATATACATATACTATAAATATTTCAATGTCCATTGGATAAATAAGTTTAGTGTTTTGAGAAGCTGAATCAGTGTGTTTACTATAAATGTTCTGTCTCTGGGAGCGAAAAAAGTTGCCAAAATGAAACCTAAAAAATGCAAACAACAAGCAGTTATCCATCAATTGTGTGTGGAGACAACTGTAGATAGAGAAATACATCTGGCTCGTGAGAAATTGTAAGACTAGACAGTAAGCAGGATAATGTGTAGGTCTCAACTTCTACCCCCAGGCTAGAAGAAAAGTTGTGAAAGGACTTAGAGCATGAAATAATAAAAAATGTATATATTAGTCTCTGCCCCTAGTTCCTGGCACAACACTCCTAAAATCCTCGTAATTTTCTAAGTGATAGGCGTCTTTTTGTTTTAATGAGGCAATACTTGGTGGGCTCCTGAATGAGCACTGATCACCAGAAAGACCAAGCCAAGCTTGGAATTTTCAGTCCTACTCCCATCCTCCAGAAAGGGGAGAGAGGCTGGAAACTGAGTTAATGCTCAATCATGCCTACAGGAGGAAGCCTCCATAAAAATCCCAAAAGTATGAGATTCAGAAAGCTTCCAGGTTGAACCCACAAAGGATGGAGGTAATGGGAGGGTGATGCGCCTGGCAAGGACATGAAGGCTTTGTGCCCCTTCCCCCACACCTTGCCTTATACATCTTTTCCATCTGGGTGTTCATCTGTATCCTTTTATAATAAACTGGTAAATATAAGTTGTGTTTTTTCCTGAGTACTATGAGCAATTCTAGAAATTTATCAAACCCAAGAAGGAGGTAATGGGAACCCCAACTTATAGCCAATTGGTCAGAAGTATAGGTGACAACCTGGGACTTGTAACTGGCATCTGAGAGAGGTAAGGGACAGTTGTGTGAGAATGAACCTTCAACCTGTTGGATCTGATACTATCTCCAGGTAGATAGTGTCAGAATTGAGTTAAATTGTGGGACACCCAGCTGGTGTTGGATAATGGCTTGATGTGTGGAAAACACACATGTGGTATCAGAGTATAGTGAAGTATGGTAGTGGTGTGAGAGTAAAGGAGAAATACAGGGAGTGTTTTCCCCATACAGAGTCGTTTTGCTGTAAGGACTACATTGCAGGGTAAGGTGGGGGGGTGTCTAACACTTCAAGACTCAGGAATCAGCTTTGGAAATACTCTGTCATCCAGGGTGATTGATTTATCCCAGACATATGGAACCAACCCACATCTGGGAATATTCAGAATACATAAAGAACTCTCAAACTCAACACTAAGAAAACAACACAAAAAAATTTTTAAATGGGCAAAAGATTTGAAAAGACATTTCATAGAGAAGATAAAGAGATGGCAAATAAGCACATGAAAAGATACTCATTAGCCACTAGGGAAATGTAAATTAAAATCATAGCGATATTCTGCCACCCTTATTAGAATGATAAAATAAAAGACTGGCCATACTAAGTATGAGCCAAGGATATGAATCAACTGGAACTTTCATACATTGCTAGTGGCAATATAAAATACATCTGACCAGTCACTCTACTTCTAGGTATTTAGAACAAACAAAAGCATATGTCCATACAAAAACTTATACACAAATGTTCATAGCAGCTTTGTTTTTAAGAGTCCCAAACTGGAAACAATCCAAACATCTCTCAACAACAGCACATCCATAAAATGAAACCCTATTTAACAATAAAACGGAAGGAACTGTTGATACCCACAACATGGATCAATCCCAAAATAACTATGTTCAGTGAAAAAAGCCAGACAAAAAGGAGTATGTATTGTATGATTCCATTTATAGAAAATGGAAACTAAGCTATACTGACAGAAAGCAGATCAGTGGTTGGCTGGGGCTAGGGTGAGGGCAGGAAGGAGGAATTACAAAGAGGCATGAGGAAAACTTTGACGGTGTTGGGTCTATTAATTATCTTAAATTTGGTGATGGTTTCTCAGGCTATAGATAAATCAAACTTAACAAATTATACACTTTAAATATGTGCCTTTTACAGTATTATCAATAATGTATGTCAGCCCTGGCCAGTTTGGCTCAGTGGACAGAGCATCCACCCAGACTGAAGGGTTCCAGTTCGATTCCTGTCAAGGGCATGTATCTTGGTTGCAGGCTTGATCCCCGGCCCTGGTTGGGGCACATGCAGGAGGCAACCAATTGATGGGTCTCTCTCACATCAATGTTACTTTCTTTCTATCTCTTCCCCTTCGCTTCAACTCTCTCTAAGAAATCAATGGAGAGGGATTAAAAATGGTGGCATCTACACAATGGAATACTACACTGCTGTAAAAAAGAAGGAACCCTTAACCATTTACAACAGCATGGACAGACCTGGAGAGCATTAGGCTAAGCAAAATAAGCTAGTCGGAGAAAGATAAATATCACATGATCTCACTCATTTGTGGAATATAATGAACAACATAAACTGATGAACAAAAATAGAGCCAGAAAAAAAATATTTTAGAATATAATAGAAGTAATCCTGTTATTTGCAGAATTTTAATATTTCCTATAACATTTGTGATATTATATTATGTTAGCACAGTTTTGGTAATATTATTATATTTAAAATCTTTTTTTCTTGAAATATTAATTGCATGTAATATTATATTTAAAATCATTTTTATTGAAATATTAATGTTTACTGCATGTAAATAGCTAATTATTTTGTATCTACAATCTGGTAATAGATTTATTTTGTATATTGAAAAACATAAAATAAAAAAATAAACAGAAATCAATGGAGCCCTAGCCAGTTAGGCTCAAAGGATAGAGCGTCGGCCTGGATACCAAAGGGTCCCGGGTTTGATTCCGGTCAAGGGCACGTACCTTCGTTGCAGGTTCCTCCTCAGCTGGGGCCCTGGTCAGGGCTTGTGCAGGAGGCAACCAATTGTTGTTTCTGTCTTTCCCTCTCTCTTCCACTCTCCCTAAAAATCAATGAAAAAATATCCTTGGGTGAGAATTAACAACAAAATAATAATAATATACCAAAAATACCTGACATTAAAGCTGTTAAAAATAATATATTTCTAACTTCCTTTTTAATATTTACCTTCCTCTTCACCAGATCCTATAAAAGGGCCCATAACCACCCAATACCACTATAGACAGGGAGAGTGGAAATAGTAGTAGAAATAAAGATCTTAATTGATTGCAATGAAAATATTTACAAATTTTACAAAAACAGACACCCATCTGAATACACTACTAGTACTTCTCCCAGGGCCTTCGAGGATGCCTATGCAAGTCAGGGACTGATGGAGATGACAAGGAACACCTAAGTGTTCCTTGGGTTTGGAGGAGGTGGGGATGAGCATGAGGATCCAGCAGAGGAATGGTCTTCCAGTTCCTTAGGCTCAAGACTGTGGTTTGGATATAAAGCAGATGGCCTTGTTCTGAGGTCACAAGCTAGTAAGGCCTGAGGCTATATCAATTACACAAGGAATGAGGCAAGTTTTTAAAGGTCAGTAGCACCATCCTCTGGCGTTTATGCATGATCACCCAACACAGATCTGTCTCACCACTCCGGAGATGTATCAGTGTGCTGAGGCACAGGAGTATAAGACAAGACGTGGATTCCATTACTGTGCTGCTACTGTGACTATTTGCTAATCTGTTTCTTGAGGCAGATCATATCATCTTTGGGTATTGTTTTCAACAACAGTAAAATAAAATAACAAGAATTACCTATTGATGGCATATACTAAGATCTTCTCATAGAAATAATTTTTATCCTGTCTGAAATCTGGCTGATCTCTTCCATGATCTGAAGTGTATTTTGCAGTCAGAAGAAAGAAAATAGGGAAGTAAAAAAGAGAATTAGATGGCATAGACAGGTGACTCCAGGTGGGGCAGCACTCCAGCACTGGCGGGGGCTGCTGACATTTTTCCCTCATGCCAAGGAAACCTCACTGGGCCTTAGAAGGAGTCCTGAAAGTTGAGCCTCATTTGCTTCAAGTTGAATCTACCTGTCTAGAAGCTTTCTATTACTTTCTCCCTTACCCCCCCAATTACTTGAAGTTATCATTTATTGGGTATTTACTTTGTGCCAGCCACATATATGCTTGTCAATTTTTCTCAACCTTGTTAACACATTAGAATTATTTAAGAAGCTTTTTTTTCCCCAAATATATTTTTATTGATTTCAGAGAGGAAGGGAGAGGAAAAGAGAGATAGAAACATCAATGATGAGAGAGAATCATTGATCAGCTACTTCCTGCATACCCCACACTAGGGATTGATCCCGCAACCCAGGCATGTGCCCTGACCGGGCATCAGACTGTGACCTGCTGGTTCATAGGTCAATGTTCACCCACTGAGCCACGCTGGCCAGGCCTAGCATCCATTCTTGTGAATTACTTTTAGATATGGGGAGGATGGAAAATAGGCAAATTATTTTTTGTGTTTAAAAGAAAAAGAAGTAGAATTTCCTATTGCTTTAGTTAGCCAAGATAAATGT
Source organism: Myotis daubentonii (assembly GCF_963259705.1). Taxonomy (NCBI): domain Eukaryota; kingdom Metazoa; phylum Chordata; class Mammalia; order Chiroptera; family Vespertilionidae; genus Myotis; species Myotis daubentonii. The sequence continues at coordinate 44,591,349 of NC_081851.1, read as the reverse complement.
TCCAATTGGAAATTATAGTTTATTATACACTAGAGGCCCGGTGCATGAAATTCATGCACGGGAGAGGGGGGGCCCCTCAGCCCAGCCTGCACCCTCTCCAATCTGGGACATCCCTCTCACAATCCTGGACTACTGGCTCCTAACCGCTCACCTGCCTGCCTGCCTGGTCGCCCCTAACTGCCCCCCCTGCTGGCCTGATCTCCCCTCACTGCCTCTGCATGCCAGCCTGATCGCCCCTAACTGCCCCCAGCTGCCGGCTAGGTCACTCCCAATTGCCCCCTCCCTGCCGGCCTGGTTGCTCTTAACTGCCCCTGCCGGCCTGGTCACCCCTTACTGCCCCCCCCCCTCGCCAGCCTGGTCACCCCACACAGCCTGCTGTTCAGTCGTTTGGTTGTCCCTCACTAATCCCCCTGGTGACCTGGTCGTAGGCAGCCATCTTGTGAGGGTGTGAGGGTTAATTTGCATATTACCTCTTTATTATATAGGCTGTGTCATTATTTTTTTTTTAAATATATTTTATTGATTTTCCACAGAGAGGAAGGGAGAGAGATAGAGAGTTAGAAACATCGATGAGAGAGAAACATCGATCAGCTGCCTCCTGCACATCTCCCACTGGGGATATGCGCGCAACCCAGGTACATGCCCTTGACCGGAATCGAACCCGGGACCCTTCAGTCCGCAGGCCGACGCTCTATCCTCTGAGCCAGACCGGTTTCGGCCATTATTAATTTTTGAGTACTATGTATAAGACATGGACTTGGCATTGTGGACAGATACAATTAAATTTTTCTCAGTATCTTTTTCTTTTGTCTAGCCTACCTTGCCTCCAACAAATACAGTGGCCAGAATAAGGCTATTGCAGCCAGAAAGATCTGGATTAAATTTTTTCTCTGTCACTTATTAGTTATTGGGTACTTTTTAGTACGTTTGGTTCTGTCCACAAAGACATTTGGTCCATATCAAATGTTCCTTGATATTTGGTCGTCAAAAAGGTCCACGCTTAGAAAACATCCCTGGGTTAAAACAGCCCATCACATTTATTTATGCTTTTGATTTACAGGATTAATACATAAAAAATACTATCATGTTTTAGTGCTCCAAAAAATGTGACAGTCTAGTTTAGAAAGGTTTAGAAGCAACATAATCTAGTGGCAGAAATACAGACTCTTAAACCAGACTATTTGGATATGAATCCCAGCATTACTATTTACTAGCTGTGTGACTTGTAGTAAGCTATTTAACCTGCATGGACCTTACTGATGAACAGAATAAACTGGTGATTATAATAGAATCAGGGGCATAGAAAGGGAGTGGACTGACTATTCTTGGGGGGGGGAAGGGGTGTGGGGGATGCAGGAAGAGACTGAACAAAAATCGTGCGCCTATGGATGAGGACAGTTGGAGGGGGGGGTGTGGACAGAGGGTGGGGTGGGAACCGGGTGGAGGGGAACTATGGGGGGAAAAAGCAAAAACTGTAATAATCTGAACAATAAAGATTTAATTTTAAAAAATGAATCAACAGTATTGGATAACAATGTAATTCTCAACTCAGAAGCTTCCTCAAGATTAGGTGCATCTTCAGTTAATGTAAAAGGAAGGGTGGGGTGGGAACCAGGTAGAGGGGAGCTATGGGGGGGGGGGGGGAAGGAACATCTGTAATAATCTGAACAATAAAGATTTTTTTTTTAAAAAAAGCAATAGATTTTATCTTATTAATTGCATCCCCTCACAAATAGACCTCAGGTCACCAGATGTGTAGACACAATGAGATTTTTTGTTGTTTATAGTCTTTAATTGAAATGATAAAGGAAATAGATCTATTTAAAAACAAAACCAAATAGCTACTTCAGGTCTAGATTAAGAGGTGGCACCAGGTGTGGGACTCACATTTTGAGTGGCCACCTGTGGTGCGACTTCGATCATCCAGGGTTTGTCTATGATTCTGGCTGTACAATTGCCCTTCTCTACGATACCTATAATCCATGCTTGGTGACCTCCACCATATTTGGGAGACTTAATCTCTGCACAGAACCGAGCTGCTTGCTCACATGGAAAACAGATTAGAAGGCCTCCTGATGTCTCCAGGCAGGTCCCATGCATGAGGCCAAACATGTTTCCCCAGGCCTTGCTCACAGCAGCCATCTTGGCCAGGACAGGGAGGTTGTGAATCACAAAGGACACCTCGTTCCTCTGCTGTTTAGCTAGGTTCTGTGCATGGCCCAGAATTCCAAAGCCAGTGATATCAGTAGCAGCATGTCACTGAACGTGTGCATGAGTCCAGTAGCTGTTCTGTTGAGCCTTGCCATATTCATCATCGCCTCCTGGTATGCCAACTCCACATCTTCTTGAGTGACCACTAGTTTAATTTTATTCCACTTTTCAAGAATATCCAACCACTGGTGCACAGCCACCCAGGGGCTTTGTCAGAACCTGCATGTCCCCAGGCACTGCGTTATCTGGCATGAAGAATTCATTGGGCTGGCAGACAGTTGTAGCCACTCCTCCCAAAACAATCCAGGGGTTTACCACTGTTTGTCTGCCCGTTACAGACGCTTCTGCCTCCTCTGCTGCATCTTTAAAACCCTGTATAATTAGGGGCATCACTTTATCCCTTTTCCTAATCCTATTACTGATTCCAAGGAGCATCAGCATATTGTCACATTCTGTGACCCACATTGCATAGAGGTCACTGAGTACATTAGCACATGCTATCCTGCCCATCATATAAAGGTCGACAACATGATAAATGTACTCTGTGGTTTGCACCAAGGAAAGACCACTATGCCTCAAAGGAATGACACAAGTATCCATCCCAATGCCAAGCCTTGGCATAACTGCTTCCAGAAACTGCTGATCTTCTTGGAAGTGGTTCTCTTGTAAGGATTCCAGCAATTTCTGCAGGACATCTTGGGGCACTTTGCAGCCAGTGCCCTTCAGTTCAGTAAATCTTGTTAATCGGAAGCTCTTGTCCAATTCATAACTTTCCGGGTTAAAAGACTCCCATGTAGACATGGTTCTTGGGTGTACACACCTCACAGCTGGGCCCCTCTCCTCCCTCTCTTAGTCCACTGGATTCTTCAGATACACCTACCTCCAAGCCCCTAAGCCCAGGACACCAACAATGGAAGGGACATGGTGAGGTGGGCGCACCGACCAGGCATTCACCATAAAATGCACATGGGGCACAGAAATCCAGAACACGTTGAATCTCAGGCTGTTGCTTTTAAAGGCCAATGGGGCCTGGGTTCTTTGTGCAGCCTGGCAGCACGGTATCACTGGCAGGGCCATGCCCAAACGCCTCCCAATGTGGCGACAGCAGGGAACCGCATGTGGCCCACTGGCTGGCCCATGCCTGGCCCGGACGCCCTGGTTCTTTTTTAAAATATTTTTGCTTTTTCCTCCCTGGCTGCTTGAAGTTCAACCATCATCATGAATGACACAGTAACTATCCGAACCAGGAAGTTCATGACCAACAGACTACTTCAGTGGAAGCAAATGGGCATTGACGTCCTTCACCCTGGGAAGGCAACAGTGCCCAAGACAGAAATTCTGGAAAAACTAGACAAAATGTGTAAGACTACACCTGATGTCATCTTTGTGTTTGGATTCAGAACCCACTATGTTGGTGGCAAGACAACTGGCTTTGGCATGATTTACGGTTCCTTGGATTACGCAAAGAAAAACGAACCCAAACATAGACTTACAAGACATGGCCTATATGAGAAGACAACCTCAAGAAAACAGAACGTAAGAACAGAATGAAGAAAGTCAGGGGGACTGCAAAGGCCCATGTTGGTGCTGGCAAAAAGGAGTAAAGATTCTTCAGTGACTTCATCTGTGACGATTGTGCAGATTTTTCATAAGAGGATTAATAAACTAAATTTTTATGTGAAAAAAATGTTTTTCATTGATTTCAGAAAGGGAGAGGGAGAGATAGAAACATCAATGATGAAAATCATTGATTGGCTGCTTCCTGTACACCCTCTACTGGGGATGGAGCCCACAACCTACCTGAGCATGTGCCCTGACCAGGAATTGAACCAACATCCTGGTTCATAGGTAGACACTCAACTATTGAGCCACTCCAGCTGGGCTTCATCTTTATATTTCTAATGTCTGGGACTTGGTAAGCACAAAGAGACAGAAAGAACCTTGTTCATGGAATCCAAATACTCTGATTTGAATCTTCACTACCCACTACTTATCTTGGAATAATTCATTTAACTTCCAAGACCCTCAGTTCCTACAATAGTAAAATCAAGGTAATACTGCTTTCAACTATTGTGAGGATTAAAAGAGACAATAATTTAGGGAAGTGTCTGGAATGTATGTGGTCAATCAATATGGGCTTCCTTGGTATTTACAATACTAAAATTTATGTAAATATTTTTCAATATTATTTAAATAAAGGGGTATCTATTAACCTAAGTATCCGATAACAATGTAGTTTTGCAGTTTATAAGATCTGCTATGATTCTACGTGACAAGTTCTTTAAGAAAATACATAGAGCCCTAACCGGTTTGGCTCAGTGGATAGAGTGTCGGCCTGCGGACTCAAGGGTCCCAGGTTCGATTCCAGTCAGGGGCATGTACCTTGGTTGCAGGCACATACCCAGTAGGGAGTGTGCAGGAGGCAGCTGATCGATGTGTCTCTCTCATCGATGTTACTAACTCTCTATCCCTCTCCCTTAAAAAAAACAAGGCAAATACATAGAAAATAAGTTTATGGACTTATTAAAGGAAATTAATTTGCTAGCTCCTTGGCCAGGACTTTTTACTTTGAAATATAATCAGGTGAGATTTAAAAGAAATTATTGATATATGAATTTAAGCATCCTACATGGGACATATGACAATAAATTCACGTTGATACATGCAAAAACTATTCTGGCCCTGGCTGGTGTGGCTCAATTGGTTGAGTGTCATCCTGTGCATCGAAGGGCCAAAGGTTCAATTGCTAGTCAGGGCACATACCTAGGTTTTTGAGTTCAATCTCTGGTTGGGGCATATACAAGAGGCAACTAATGGATGTTTCTCTTTCATATTGATGTACCTCTCTCTCTCTAAAATCAGTAATAATAGCAATTTAAAAAAAAACCCAACCATAACCTCAGGTGAGGATTAAAAACCACCACCAACAAAAAACACAGATTGCTAAGGTCCCACCCAGAGTTTTTTTATTCAGTAGGTCTGGCATGGGGCCTGAGAATCTGAATTTCTGACCAGTTTTCAGGTGATGTTAATGTTGCTGGTCCATGAACCACACTTTGAAAATAACTGTTAGAGCATTTTTTAAATTTCCCTCCCTACTTCACCTGCCTAATTCCGCATTTAATCTTCAGTCCTTCCCTCACCACAGAACATAGTGCTCCATGGCACAGTGTACTTAACCCTATCACATAACTTATCACATGATATTGTAATGTCCTATTTATGTGTGCTTCTCTCCTACCAGACTATTATCCTCAGCACCAAACACTATGGATAAGTGGGGACTACTGCAAATACATTTCAAGCGGAGAATCTGGTAACATGAGAATCTTGTTAAAAAATATTTTTTTTTTATTGATTTTTTTTACAGAGAGGAAGGGAGAGGGATAGACAGAAACATCGATGAGAGAGAAACATCGTCAGCTGCCTCCTGCACACTCCCCACTGGGGATGTGCCCGCAACCAAGGTACATGCCCCTGACCAGAATTGAACCCGGGACGCTCTATCCACTGAGCCAAACCGGTCAGGGCAATATTTCTATGAACTTATTGGAAGCAATCAGGTATATGTATACATTTATGTATATGAATAGTCACCTGGTATTGTTTATACAAGTGAAAAACTGTCCAACCATTTTGGGATTGGTTGAACATCTTATATCTATTAAGTGCCATCACACTCATTAAAAAGGACTGTGTAATCTTTTAATTTACCTGGATATATAGGAGACATTACTGGGAGAACATACTAGTAATATGATCACATTTTTCTATTAAAAGAAAATGTCACGTGTATGCATGGCAAGTCTCCAAGTGTATACAGCACTGTTAAATTATTTCTGGATGGCGAGATGGAGGCTGCGTTTAACTTTCTTTTGCATACGTTTTATGTACTTTGGTACACTTTTGCAGGGAGCAGGCATTTTTTTAAAAGCAGCTTCCTTCTTAGGATCAGAAAATACACGGAAACTATAGAACTGGGCGAGGATTCCACCCACTCGGGGACTGAGGTAGGGTGAAGGGGCTCGGCGACCGGAAACACGCCTCGTGGGTCCTCGGGAATTCTGGGTAACGCACGGATACCACATTACCTCACGAAGAAGAAACTTACCATTTAAAAGAAAAATACCTCTTGTCTTTAACACATCTATTAATCTGAGCGCAGAGAGCCGTTTCTATCCTGAGAAGCTAGAAGGGGAGGTGAGGCGAGTGAAGGTTTCTTTCTTTAAAATGAAAAGGCCTTCCTTGCTCTTCCCCGCCCCCCACTTCCCCGCAGTCTGAAGGGGCTTCGAATTCCCCTTGGGGAAGGCCGTTTCCATGGGTGACGATTCGCGGGAATGCGGTGAAAGGAGCGTCGGCAAGTCCACCATTGTGTTCGAATGCCGCCCTGAAGGCGGACGCACGCGCGCAGTGCGGCTGGGGGGCGTACAGGCGAGGCGCGCCCTGATTGGCCCACTGGGCTTCAGGCTCGGCGCTCCGAGGCCAGGGCGGGACGGAGCCGCGCGCGTGCGCAGAATCGTCTCTGCGCGCGGGGCAGTTCGTCCCCATTCCCTAGTAGGCGCTTCAGGCTGGGAGCTGAGCGAGGGGCTTAATGCCTGCCCCGGAGAAAGGAGTGGGTTAAATGTCCTCGCACCCATAACTAGCAGGCTCTTCTCCGAGGCTGGGCCCACTGCGGGCGTGAGACGGAGGAAGAGGCGAGGCCCAGGCGGAAAGGTCGGGTCCGGGGCTGGCGATTGCCTGCGTAGTGAAGGGCTGGGCAGGCCGGTGCGGGAGGGGCGGGGCAGGGAGTGGGGGCGAGAGGAGGGACCGCCTGCCCCCACCGACGCCCGCTGGAGACTTCAGTGAACAGTGAAACCTCTAAGATAATTGTTGAGGAGGTGGAGGGTCACTTGACTAAGCTTATGCTTGTGTTTGGAGTACGGGTTGGTAACCAACGTTTGGGTGACTATATGGTCTTTGGGTTTGAGGTATCAATAGGACATGTCTGTGGAAATGTTTTTACATGAAGTCTTTTAAGGCAATCTTTGTGAATTACCTGTAAAAAAAAATGGGTCCCTGATTTGTTACTTTAGGACATTCAAAACAATTGGTAAAGTGTTATAAAATTAGTTATCTTCTCTTTGGCTAATCATATATATGATGATTAGCTTATAGTTTTGCTCTAACGGTCTACCATTTCGAGTCCCAGAGAGTGTAGAAGAATCACAAAGTTGTGGAAGAGTAAAACCTCCACTAGAGGCCTGGAAACGGGGTAAAGCTTTCAGATTCAAGATTTCCAGATCACATGGATAATGATGATCAGAGGCTAGAGTCATATGTATTATTTTAAGGGCTGCCCGACAGTCTATCATACTTATATATTAGGGCAGTAGAGAAGATTATGAGTTTTTAAACAAGCCTCGGTTTAGCCCCAGCTGGATAGAGTGTAAGCCTGCCGATCGGAGGGTCCCAGGTTCCATTCTGGTTAAGGGCACATGGCGGGTTGCGGGCTCCATCCCCAGGAGGGGGCAGCCAATCAATGACTCTCATCACTGATGCTTCTATCTCTCTCTCCCTCTCCCTTTCTCCCTGAAATCAATAAAAATATATTTTAAAAAAACAACAAACCATAACATGGCTTTCTTAAAAATATGTTTTTTAAAAACAAGCCTTAATTTAAATTCTAGTTTCCTCAAAACTAGCAGTGTGACTAAAGGTAGTATTGATGAGCCTTGCTCATCAATAAAATGCTAAGTAATCAGGTTCCCAATACCATAATTTATGTATTACCATAATTTTAATCTGTTAGTAATACCATAATTTTAACCTTTCTCCTCTTTTCTGGACATTTAATATTGTTTCTTGTCAGAGTCTTTATGCTGGAGTCCAAGAATTGTTAGGGTCCTGATTTTAGGATCTTGGTCCACAGGCTTTAAAAAAAATTTTTAATGTTCGTTTACAGTGATTAAGCCTTAGGGAATTGACTTACAAGGGCTGATTTTAAAATGCCAATTCATTAATAAACTGACCAATACCTCTATTGGTTGCTTAGAATGCATTGTTTTGAGAATTTTACTAAAAGCACACTTCCTATTTCTTCCTTTCTATTTTGCCTTTTTTTGTGTGTCTTCTTATCTCACTATTTTGAACACTGTATTGTTCATCCCTCTTCAGTTTGTATTGATCCTGAGTGATATAACTTTGGCCATGAAGTATTCCAGAATCCTATTGGCAGAAGTCTGTGTAGGAGGAATGACAGCTGGAGGAAAAGTCACCCAATAGGCATAGGCTCCAAGGAAGGGCTAGCAGTCCAAATAGAAAAGTCCAAGAGAATCAGCAAATATGATTCCCATCTGATGGACAGGGGTAAGAAGGGATTTTGAGACAGACAGTTTTTTAGGTTCAGGATCAGGGCAAAAACAGTGACAAGAAGATCCATTTTTGGTGACAGGAAGCAGCCAGCTACTGAAAGACAATGGGGGAAAAACAAATCCATTGGGAAATATTGGCAAGATTTACAAGGTTAGAGTTTAAAGTCAGGCTCCAGCCCCCACAGGGAGCTGAATTTGAAAACCAGTAGTCAGGACTGAGGTTTAGTCTGACAGACTGGCCACATCTTGAGGGAAAGCTACTCATTTGTAAATATGCCCAGGGTTAATTGCCAGGATGGAAGAAAGGACTGTTCTCAGTCCCTCTCACTTGTGCAGAGACAGAAAGCAGCTCACCTCAAGGATCAGTTCAGGAACATGGGAAGGTTTTAGTCATAAAATATGCTGTGCACAAGGAAATGCCTCCATAATAAGTATTATTTATAGTAAAATTGTATAAACTGTTTCCGAGATTTCTTGTTGAAAATCAGTATCACCTGATCAGTCAGGATTCAGGAAACAGGTGGTACCATCAAACTGGTAATTAAGGATCTATAAAGATAAAAGCATAACATACTATAGACCAGACAGCCGAATGACCTTCTGGATGTCCTTCTGTATGACCTTCTGTGGACAAAGCCAGGGCTGTGAGGGCTGAGGCAAGCTGCTGCGGCTGTGAGGGCCGAGCCCCTTACACGAATTTCGTGCATCAGGCCTCTAGTAGTTTAATAAAGAGGTTATTTATGCCCTGGCTGGCCAGTGTTGTTCAGTGGTTAAAGCGTTGGCCCTTGCACTGGATTGCAGATTCCCTGCCCTGGTCAGGCCATGTGGCAGAGGCCAATCGATGTGTCTCTCTCACATCGATGTTTCTCTCCCCCTGCCTCCCTTCCTTCTACTCCCTATAAATATCAATGGAAAAATATCCTTGGTGAGGATTAATAACAACAAAAGGGTATTTATAAAGGCAAGGTTTAGAAAAGACTAGGATGTTGTAGTACCCATGGCTAGTAACAGCAGGGAGCTGATACCATCCCTAAGCTCGAAAAGGGAAGGAATGGTGGCTGAATCCCCTTGAAGACCTATGGTATGACAACCCGCTGATAGGAGTGGTGATTTTAGCAGAGGGGAACCGCCAACATGGCTATGTGACAGGGAGGGAGCCAGGGAAATAAACATCCTTTCCTCACTCTTTTACCAATTTCCTACCAGTATCAGCCCCCCTCCAGAGTCTCTGAACACAACTAGAAGTCAGAGTGTAAAGTGACACAGTCCATATAGGTCAGCCTCTAAGGGCACAGAGTGGGCTAGAGAATGAATCTGAAGGGAAAATAGATTATCTGTGGTGTGTAGGTTCTCATTAAATCTAATCAAAGTCTCACTTTCCAGGCCTAAGTACCTTGGGTTTTTCATCCTTTTTTGCCCGTATCATCAACATCTTGGATTTTAGGCTTACTTTTCTTTGGGGCATATGGTCCTCTATCCACTAAACTCACACCCCCTGTGGAAGAGTCAAAATGAAATCACATCTGAGCCTCTGAGCTGTCACTTGGTTCAATCAAAGCCACAACTGCCCCAGAAAAGGAAATCTAGTTCCTATAAGAGGGGCAAAGCCTATAGGAGCTCTTCCTACCTCCTTAAGCATGATTACCTGTAATTTAATGAAGGTATAGGCAGTCCTATAAAGCCTGTGAGGAAACAGGATTAGCTCTGGAGGCAGCCCTTCCCCAACTGGAGAAAGGGAGCATGTAGCAAACCCATCTGAAGGTTGACTGTCATTCAACCTATTCTGCCCAACTAGGTAGAGCCTTCATTCAAATTTCCACTGGAGCATAACTATCAGAGAATAATTAAAACTGGCCAAATGGAAGGGATACTCTCCATTGGCAGCTTTCTGCTGCTTTTTTTTTTTAAATGATTGATTTTAAAGAGAGAGAAACATCGAATTATTGTTCCACTTATTTATGCATTCATTTGATTGTTGTATGTGCTCTGACCAGGGATGGAACCTGCAACCTTGGCATACGCAGATGACACTAACCAACTGAACTACCCGCCCAGGCTCTACTGCTTTTTTGGAGTTCTTTAAGAGGTGGAGACTGATTCTGCTCCTTTGAGTGTAGGCCGGTTTAGTGACTCACTTCTAGCAAATAGAATAAGCAGAAGTGATGGTACACCACTTCTAAGACTGGCTAATAAAAAGCATTAGGGCTTCCTTTTTCCTCGCTCTCTTAATGCACTTGCTCTGGGGGAACCAAGCTGCCATGTTGTTGCTAGACAACAAATTTAGACTAGAATGATATATTCAGAAGAAATTATTTTATCTGTAGACCAAAAAACAGCAACACCACCCATTTCATGATGAGTATTTAATTTCTTTCCCCTTTCTGCATTAGTAAAGAAGCAAATGGGTATTTGATTTGCTAATATTAATGTATGAGTCAAGAAATTTTTTAAATGTCTTTTTCTATTTTCTCTACATATTAATAAAAATCTTTAATAGCAGTTATTATCATTTTTAAAAAGCATTAAATAATATGTCTCTACTTAGTTTATTTTAAATTATAGTTTCCCTGCTCACTCAAATATTTAGCACAGATAGCTCCATGGAGATGACAAAATGCAGTTCAAACACAAGTCAATTCCTTTCTTCTCCAGTGTGTGTGATCTGTTTCCATGGAAATTTCATGTTGACTGGGGACTGTAAAAATACTATACGCAAACATATCTCAGAAGCAAACCTTTTTGGAGAATAATCACAATTTAATTTGAGTCACCCCATTAAATTTTTTCAAATAATAGAAAAGAAGACTGTATTCTTCTTTAGCAAAGGCCATTCTGCAATTTCCCTTAGGTCAGTATAGTAGTCTAATACAGTTAAAGATTATAGGGACTTTAATTTGCCTTTTGATGAGATTAAAATTAAATCTTAATGATTTGGTAAATGTATTCATTCAAAAAAGATTAAGAACTTAATATGAATAAGCAAGGTATTGTTGGAAAGCTGAAAGGAATACAAAAGTGTACACCAACACAATAATGGTGTAAAATGAGATTATTACAGTAAAGTTGACAATGTGCTCTGGGAGTGCACAGGAGCAAAGGGATATTTATGGTTGTGAAGATCAGGAAATTTTCTTGGGTGAAATGGCAATTGTACTGGATCTTTTTTTTTTCCTAAATATTGTTATTGATTTCAGAGAGGAGGGGGAAGGAGAGAGAGAAAGAAACATCAATGATGAGAGAGAATCATTGATGGGCTGCCTCCTGCACTCCCCACACTGGGGATTGAGCCCGAAACCTGGGCATGTCCCTGAACTGAGAATTGAACTGTGACCTCTGGTTTATAGGTTGATGCTCAACCACTGAGGGATGCTGGCTGGGCTGTACTGGGTTTTAAACAATGAGAAAGTAAGGAGAGGATCTTCCTGGTGAGGGAAATCATCTGATAAAGAACTAAGTTGGGAAAGCAGAGGGTGTGTTTGGGGAATAATGAGAAGTCTATCTGGATGAGATGTAATGGAAACTGGGGGAGAGAAAATGATAATGTAGGGTGTGACTAGGTTTTCTAGGGCCTTGAATGCCATGCTAATTTGAATGTTATGCTCAACAGCAGTAGTGTTAGGTGATAATTATCTGGACTGCCGACAGTTGAATATTGGTAATGAGAAAGTAAGGAAAGGGAATAACTGAAAGGAGTAAGAAAGCAGCAAAGTAGCTTGAAGAACTAGCAGGCTTGAAAAATGTTATATTTGCCTGGCCAGTGTGGTCCAGTGGTTGACCATCGAGCTATGAACCAGGAGGTTACAGTTCGATTCCTCGTCAGGGCACATGCCTGGGTTGCAGGCTCGGTCCATGCAGGAGGCAGCCAATCAATGATTCTCTCTCATCATGAATGTTTCTATCTCTCCTTTTCCCTTCCTCTCTGAAAATAATAAAACTATATTTTTTAAAAGAAAAGAAAAATGGTATATTTGAGAGATGTGGTGGATTTAAAATATGTCCACACATTTTTGAAGTTCTTTTCTTTAAGAGGTGGAGACTGATTCTTCTCCTTTGAGTGTAGGCTGGACTTAGTGACTCACTTCTAGCAAATAGAGTAAGGCAGAAGTGATGGTACACCACTTCTAAGAATCTATAATAATAAAAGTGTAATATGCTAATTAGGCTGGACGTCCTTCTGGACGTCCTTCTGTACTTCTGGACAAAGCTGGGGCTGCAAGGGAAGCCTGGGACCTGGGTGCCAGAGGGAAGGTGGTGCTGGCAGCCGGGGGAAGGAAGGCCTACTCTTGCACAAATTTTGTGCATTGGGTCTCTAGTAGCTAATAAAAGGCATTGGGGCTTCCTTCTTTCTTTCTTTCCTGAATCATTTGCTCTGGGGGAACCCAGCTGCGATGTTGTGAGGAAACTCAAACTTGGAAGTGGATTCTACAGCCACAAGTCAAGCTCTGAATGACATCTTTTTTTTTTTTTAATATATTTTATTAATTTTTTACAGAGAGGAAGGGAGAGAGATAGAGAGAGTTAGAAACATCGATGAGAGAGAAACATCGATCAGCCGCCTCCTGCACATCTCCCATTGGGGATGTGCGCGCAACCCAGGTACATGCCCTTGACCGGAATCGAACCTGGGACCTTTCAGTCTGCAGGCCGACGCTCTATCCACTGAGCCAAACCAGTTTCGGCCTGAATGACATCTTTTTAAAAAATACATTTTTATTGATTTCAAAGAAGAAGGAAGAGGGTGAGAGAGAGAAACTTCAATGACAGAGAATCGTTGATTGGCTGCCTCCTGCACATCCCCTACTGGGGATCAAACTGGCAACTTGGGTATGTGCCCTGACCAGGAATTGAACCGTGACCTCCATGTTCATAGGTCGATGCTCAACCAGTGAGCCACACTGGCTGGGCTGAATGACATCTTGATTGCAGCCTTCTGAGAGTCCCAGAGCCAGAACGACCATCAACTAAGCTGATCCTATATTCTACAGACACTATAAGGTACGTTTTTGTTGTTTTAATCTGCTAAATTTTGAGGTAATTTGCTATGCGGGAATAACTAAGGCAGGAGGTGTGGGAATAGAATACTTATAAACATGTTTGGGGGTTGAGAAGAAGGAGCCAATGGAGACTGAGAGAGTGTTGATCCCACAAGAGAAGGGAAATCATGGTTAGGCCAAATTCTGGAGGAAGATTGTAGGGGAGAGGATTGTCAGAAAAGGGTAGAGAAATTATTTTTGGAAAGGAAGAGTGAGGATCAGAAAATAATTTCAGATTGCAAAGATAAAAGGTGAAATCAAGCTGGATGCCTGTGGTTCCTGCAGCAAAGGAGGTCATGTCACTGGCTGAGATGAAGGAGTCTCTGGGATCAGAGCTCCAGGTGAGTAAGTAAAATTTGGAAGAATTGTGAGATATCACATAGAGAGTCAGGTAGAGCAAAGAACACAGTTCTCTCAAGCTGTGCTTAGCACCCTGGAGAATAAGCTGAGAAAGTAGACAGTGAAGTTTACTCAGGATTGGGGATTGATAAGGCAGATATGAAAGACCAAGTGGGCAAACAGTTCTGAGATGCTGGTGTAATTACTGTGGCTGGGCATGAAGGCTAGACTGGGTATAAGGGCACCTCTATAATAATGAAAGCATAATATGCTAATTAGACCAGTCGTCCCTCCAGATGAAGCCAGGGCTACAAGGGAAGCTCGGGTCCCGGGTGCCAGAGGAAAGCTAGTGCCTGCAGCCGGGTGAAAGAAGGCCTACTCTTGCACAAATTTTGTACATTGGGCCTCAAGTGAAACTATAAAGGGTTAATGAACTGAGAATATAAAAGAGTGGGTAGTCTATGGCAACTATAACCTGTACCACACATTTCACATTTTATTCTAACATACTTTATATTATCATGCAACTTTTTGGGGAGTATGCCTAGTTGTCCTCATCGGATCATAGATTAAAGGTAGTGACGCTGGTTTATACATTTTGTACTCTCTTAGCAATTAGCGCATTGCTTCATAGGAACTCACATTTGTTGAATCAATGGATAAAATCATTCTAGCTTTCTATGTGTTTCCTACTGAGTTGTTTTCTTCCTTCACAATAAGCATCTGATTGAGGCTAAAGATCTGCTCCTTTTAGATAGTTGAGTGTTTTCCATCCTTGTCTCTAAAGAGACAGGATTTCTGGATGCTTTTAAGAAGCATTATATAATTATGAAAAAAAGGACAATACCTGGTTGGCTAAAAATAATAAGCCTAATTATGCCTATGTGAAACAACCTTGAAATAAACGTTGGATGATTTATATTCAATCTGATAAAAATCAGAATAAAAGTAAAAAAGTTTAGAGGGGAAAAAGAGACTAGCATTCTCCTGGAAAATTGGGGAGAGCAGAGGCCTTGGTTTAGAGCAGTGATGGCGAACCTTTTGAGCTCGGCGTGTCAGCATTTTGAAAAACCCTACTTAACTCTGGTGCCGTGTCACATGTAGAAATTTTTTGATATTTGCAACCATAGTAAAACAAAGACTTATATTTTTGATATTTATTTTATATATTTAAATTCCATTTAATAAAGAAAAATCAACCAAAAAAATGAGTTCGCGTGTCACCTCTGACACGCGTGTCATAGGTTTGCCATCACTGGTTTATAGGAATCACACTGAAGCTTACATCTGGAGTGAGAGGTCTGAGAAGAGCGTCTGGTTTTCCAAGATTAGCAGTACAAATGGCTCCATAGCCTAAGTGGACATTTATGTATTCTTTACGTAGCACACTCTTCTTTCATTGTTTTCCTGGCACTGACAGGCTTGTTCAATTTTGATAAAACTATAAAGGAAAAATTGAAAATAGGCTTCTAAACCACTGAAGAAGATCACTGATCACAATGATATATAAGTGGTTCTTCAAATTTTCACCACCTGCCATTTTATGTACTTCAGTCACACCCTAACCCACCTTTCCTTCTGTTCAGATTGTTATATATGAGTTAATAAATTAATATTATATGGTGATACAGCCAAGAGTTTTCAGTTCAGTTTTGACAGTCACTATCTTTGTTGATGAGTTTGTTTCTATAATTATTTGAATATTTCATTACATTTTGCCCTTCTCATTAAAATGAAGGAAAAGAAAAATGGAAGTGCTAATCCCAGTGATAACAAGTTTAGGTTTCATACACTTAGTACAATTAAGACAAAGATGAAAATTATTTGGCCATCTAAAAGGAACAGAACTTAGCCATAATCAGATGCTCATTGTGAAGGGAAAGAAATCAATGAAAGAATACATATAAAGTGCCAGTGCTAAATTATTGAAAATTGTGTCTGAAATTGAGGTGTGATTAGGGATTTTATAATAATTCTTAAGTCTTATATCATGTTAGCTCTACTTTCAGCCAGTCAAACGTATTTGAAAACATGTTATGTTAGAAAAAGAGAAACTGCCTATATTGTATTGTGCTCCAGGAGGCCACATGGAGGTGCCACAGAGGCTAAGGTCAGGGCCAATGGCCAGAGCTTCATGCCTCCCACCCCTATATCAGCTTTCACCAAAACAAAGTTCCTTTTCCGCTTTCCATTCTGGATTCTGAAAAGCCTTTTTCTTTTCTTTTCTTTTTTTTAAAGGATCTCTTTCAAAGAAAGAATTCCCATGTAACAAAAGTCTGAAAATCACTGCCTTACCCTGATACAGTATTTATATATACTGGTTCAGCCTTTTAAAGGGACTATTTGGCAGTAACTTAAAAGTCTAAATATTTGTGCCGAAACCAGTTTGGCTCAGTGGATAGAGCTTCGGCCTGCGGACTGAAAGGTCCCAGGTTCGATTCCGGTCAAGGGCATGTACCTGGGTTGCAGGCATATCCCCAGCAGGAGATGTGCAGGAGGCAGCTGATCGATGTTTCTCTCTCATCGATGTTTCTAACCCTCTATCTCTCTCCCTTCCTCTCTGTAAAAAATCAATAAAATATATTTTTTAAAAAAAGTCTAAATATTTGTATTGTTTGACTCAGCAATTTTACCTCTAACAATTACTCTTTATACAAGTAATCATTCAAGGGCACAAAGATATATGTACAGGATATTTATTGCAGCATTGTTCATAATAGAAGATTGAAAACAAAACAAACATTGTTAGCATAATAATATTCCTGTATTGGTGTTCTTAAAGGAATGAGATGGAAAGATGTCAAAATATATTGCTAAGTGGAAAAAGCAAGTTACAAACAGTATGATTCCATTTGTAGGTCAAATAAGTCAATAAATAAAAGAAAAACATTGGCCTGGCCGTCATGGCTCAGTGGTTGAGCTTCGGCCCATGAATCAGGAAATCATGGTTCGATTCCAGGTCAGGGCACATGCCCGGGTAGTGGGCTTGATCCCCAGTGTAGGGCATGCAGGAGGCAGCCGATCAATGATTCTCATCATTGATGTTTATATTTCTCTCTCCCTCTCCCTTCCTCTCTGAAATCAATAAAAATATATTAAAAAGAAAACCATTACCTTTGATATATGCAAATAGATGACTGTTACTTCTTAAAATTATTACTAAAATTCATAGGTTTAATTGTTTTAGTTATATATTGGATGGCATGATCTTTTTTATTTACATAGATTATTCAACTTTGGGGTTTTTCATAATTGCTCTATCTGAAAAAGTAATCAGTTAAACTTAGCGTATGATGGGTTTTAGAAAGTAAAAAATCTTGTAAAGATTTCTTCTAATTTTATGTTAAGAAGGAAATCAGCAATGACTTAGACTTATGGAATTTAGTCACATGGTATAACAAAAAAGTTTAGGCCCTCAAACACTCACAAACACAGTAACATTCAAGAGAATAAGCATTTTTGTATGTTAGTGCAATAGGAATTTTCATAATTTAACCTTAGAGAGCTATTCTCCATTTTTTTAATCATTAATTGAGTAGGCCTAAGATAAAAGATTTTGTTTATGGCACACATGTCACAAGGAGCCATGAAATCATTACAGTGAGTGTTGTATGATTGATAAGATCTTTTACACTTTTACTTTTAAAATATGTTTTCTCTTTATTGATTTTTAGAGAGAGGAAGGGAGAGATAGAAACATCGATTGGCTGCCTCCTGCATGTCCCCTACTGGGGATCAAGCCCACAGGGATTGAACTAATGACCTCTTGGTCATAACTCCATGTTCAACCACTGAGCAACACCAGCTAGGCTCTTTTACACTTTTATTTTGAAGCATGGAAGATTAAAAGTGGATGTCACAGTGGTCAAGCCAACAAATCCACAGAAAAGGGGGGTGTTCAGCAAACTGCATGTTTCTATAGATATGTGAGGCAGAAAATACCAGGGTAAATTTTACAAATCAATTAAACCAATAGTGCCATAAATAAGAACAGAGAAATGAAAATTACAGATTTCTTAAGTCTCATACCAAATCCTAACAGTGCATTTTAAGCACATTTAAAGACATCCTACTAGAATACATCATGGTTTTACTTCTGTCTTCTAATTAGAAAGACTGTTGTCTCACACTATATATTTTTTATTCCCTGAGAGATTGCAATGGTGAAACTATAGAAAGCACAAGGAATGCTCATCATCTGGAAAGCAACGTAAAACATATGTTGTCATGCAAGAGAGCTCAGGAAATTCACAATGTCATAGACAAAAAACAGGCTTTCCTAAGAACTAAAAAGCCAAGAGTCTGCAAGAGCAGGCACAGGGGATACAGTGGGCCCAGGGTGCTCTGTTGCACATGTCACAAGTGAGCATTCCATTGAAGGGACATCCTCTCCTCTTTTGCTTTCTCTTCTTCAAGTGCTGAACATCCTTATCAAGGGGGTCCACACAGACTACTTGGTATCAGACTGTCTGGATTTAGATGTCGACTGTCAGGAGTTATCTGAGAGAACCAGATGCCTGTATCTGGATTCCTTGGGTGCCCATGGGAAGTTGCAGCCCCTCCTGCTGAGAGGGAGAAAGCAACCAGTGCCATGGGAAGCCGAATTTGGAAGAAACAGGGAGGCCATTGGTCACAGTTGATTCATTGTTTAGGCAACCCAGAGTAACCTGCTGGGGTCATCTACGGATTATCCTGTCTGTTTTACCACTGTCATTAGTCAGTAGCATCATCTTTTTTATATAAAATTTTTATATAAAATGTAGGGTTCTGGCCCTAGCTGGTTTTGCTCAGTGGATAGTGTTGGCCTGTGGACTGAAGGGTCCTGGGTTCTATTCCTGCCAGGGGCACATGCCCAGGTTGCAGGCTCAATCCCCAGTAGGGGGCATGCAGGAGGCAGCCGATCAATGATTCTCTCTCATCATTGATGTTTCTATCTTTCTCTATCTCTCCCTTCTTCTCTGAAATCAATAAAAATGTATTTAAAATAGAATAAAATAAAGTTTAGGGTTCTGTTTTTTATTGAAATTTTAAGGTGCCTGCTTCTGCTATAATTGTTTGCAATTCTTAGTACCTTCTGTAGGCCTTCCATTTTATGTCATTTAAACAACATTTAAATATTTTAAGAGTTGGCATTTCATTAAGAATTTTATATATTCAGTGTCCTGACTTTGGCTAGAATAGTTCTCTTTGGCGTTACTCATTGCCACCTGCTGGAGAAGAGAAGAAGTGCAGTTGAACACTTTTCATTCAGGTAACAAGACCTGTTTCTTCTCCTAACCTAAGCCATGGAAATCATATCTCCTCTAAGGAGGTGTTCCTTATTGCCCTAGGTCATTGGTTCTCAACCTTCCTAATGCCACGACCCTTTAATACAGTTCCTCATGTTGTGGTGACCCCCCCAACCATAAAATTATTTTCGTTGCTACTTCATAACTGTAATTTTGCTACTGTTATGAATCATAATGTAACTATCTGATATATAGGATGTAGTTTCATTGTTACAAATTGAACATAATTAAAGCATAGTGATTAATCACAAAAACAATATGTAATTATATATGTGTTTTCCGATGGTCTTAGGTGACCCCTGTGAAAGGGTCGTTTGACCCCCAAAGGGGTCGCGACCCACAGGTTGAGAACTGCCCTCCTAGATGAAGGCAGAGGAATGTGTGCATTGGGGACTCGGACAGTAGTAGGTTCTCTGACCTTTCTAATCCTGACTTGTGTCCTGAGACCTGCATCAGTCTCTTCATCCCAGGGGATGGGAAGTGTGGGAGTAGGCAACAAAGTGAGCTGGTAACAGGGTAGTCCACCTATTGATTCTGGGCTGGGATAACAGTTCTGAGAGCCAAGAGAAGTGCCTGTGGTGATAATATTGGCTGCTTCAATATCTACCCCTGTTGGGAACAGAGCAGCTTAGATATGTTTCTAGATTCTGTGGACATGTTAGGTTTACTTAGGCTAATGTTATAGAACCTGAGGATTAAAAGTTACAGAAAATTATTTTCAAGTCTCTTGTTATAGATATAACATTAGGTTTATAAGCAAGAAATTGGAAAACTTGTTCACTATAGACCACTAAAATATTTCATGGCTTCATGAAGATATTTAAATTTACTGTTTGTTTTAATCTTACTTGGAGAAATTATTTTTTAAATTTGCCAACTTTCTCAGTGAGCTCCAGTTCAGGTAACTACACTGTCCCCTGGGCCTTTCTCACCCCATCATCCTGACAGGTCTCTGCCTGCAGTCTTGCCAGCCTCCAATCCATTCTCTCACTGCAACTAGAATAATCATTATAAAATGCAGATCTGAGCATACCATTGCCTTTATTGAAATATTTTAATGTTTTTTGAAGTCTAGACTCTTGAATAAGCCTAGAAGCCACTCAGGGGAAGGCCATGCCACTACTTTTTTTAATATAATTTTTAAAAATATATTTGTATTGATTTCAGAGAAGAAGGGAGAGGGAGAGAGATAGAAACATCAATGATGAGAAGAAATCATTGGTCAGCTGCCTCCTACATGCCCCCTACTGGGGATCGAGCCCAGAACCTGGGGATGTGCCCTTGACTGGAATCAAACTGGGGACCCTTCAGTCCATAGGCTGATGCTCTATCCACTGAACCAAACCAGCTAGGGCCATGCCACTACTTTTAAACCTTCCCTATTACTCTGTTCTTGCCATGTTAAACTACTTCCATTTCCAAAGCACTATTCTCCCTTCTGAGATATCTCTCTCTCTCTCTCTCTCTCTCTCTCTCTCTCTCTCTCTCACACACACACACACACACACACACACACACACACACACACACAATATTCCCTTTGTTTGAGGAATTGACTGACTTTTACCCATTCTTTAGGCCTCAGCTTCCTTTCACAAGGGATGCCTAGAGTCCTGAAGGCTGGTGGGTCTCTGCTCTACCTTAATGCCTTTTGCCATCTCCAGCAGAGCACCATCACACTATCTGTGAAAAACCATGTCCTTGTCACCATCCTCTTTACACTATAGGCTTCCTGAGGGCAGGGACTGGGCCTTGTTTACTTACTACTGTGCCTGGGGTATAATAGATGTTCAATAAATGTTGCATGAATACACAAAATAACATATTTGAAGCCTAAAAGTCTCTCCCTGATCAGGTAGCTCAGTTGGTTAGAGAGTCGTCCCAATACCTCAAGGTTGTGGGTTCGATCCCCAGTCAGGCATATCCAAGAATCTACCAATGGCCCTAGCCAGTTTTGCTTAGTGGATAGAGCATCAACCTGAAGACTGAAGGGTCCCATGTTTGATTCTGGTCAAGGGCAATGCAGGAGGCAACCAATCAAAGTGTTTCTCTTACATTGATGTTTCTGTCTGTCTTTCCCTCTCTCTTTCACTCTCTCTAAATATCCTCGGGTGAGGCCCTCGCTGATTTGGCTCAGTGGATAGAGCATCGGCCTGAGGACTAAAAGGTCCGGGGTTTGATTTCGGTTAAGGGCACATGCCCAGGTTGCAGGCTCAATCTCCAGCAGGGGCGTGCAGGAGGCAGCTGATCAATGATTCTCTCTCATCATTGATGTTTCTATCTCTCCCTGTCCCTTCCTCTCTGAAGTCAATAAAAATATATTTAAATATATATATCTCCTTGGGTGAGGATTAACAACAACAAAAGAATCAACCAATGGATGCATAAATAAATGGAACAACAAATCAGTCTCTCTCTCTCAAATCAATAAACAAAAAATTTTAAAAATAGAATAAGTCTGTCTTTAAAACTAGGTTTTCTGATACAAGAGAAATTCACAATTTACTTTCACAGTTTTATTTTTAAAAATACTAATAATGCAAGAAATAAAATTGTTCTCCTGAATCCATTATAAATGAAATAAGACTCATTCAAATTTTTCTTAGACCTTTCTCAATAGAATATATTAGTTAATAATGAGATATTTTTACAAAAGTAAAATACTATTATGAAAAATAGGTATGACTTTACACACTGATTAAATTTGACAATATTTTTTAAAAATCCTACTAAATAATTTAGAATAATCTTTTGCACTAAAAAAGCTGTGAGCATACCTTATTTTAATTCATAGGATAATTTTTTTCTTTTCAAAAAGCAGGACAAGTTTAAATTCTGGGACTCTAAGCTAAATTTCGGAAAGGCTTAATAGTATTAGAATGACCTTATTATAAATGATGCCTGTTTGAGGGGTTCCCAAACACACTGAAGGCTGTGGGGCTTCTGCTCTAGCTGTGAAGCTGGACACTGCTCTGCTCATTGGCATTTGGCAAGGACCCTGAGGTCACAGCCTAGTTTTGTGATGTGGAAACAGTGACAAAATGGTAAGGATTTTATATTCCGTCTGCAAATCATGATGGGATCTCTTGGTAAAAGATAAAAAACAAGCCCTAACCGGTTTGGCTCAGCGGATAGAGCATCGGCCTGTGGACTCAAGGGTCCCAGGTTCGATTCCGGTCAAGGGCATGTACCTTGGTTGCGGGCACATCCCCAGTGGGGAGTGTGCAGGAGGCAGCTGATCGGTGTTTCTCTCTCATCGATGTTTCTGGCTCTCTATCCCTCTCCCTTCCTCTCTGTAAAAAATCAATAAAATGTATTTTTTAAAAAGATAAAAAATGATTTGTTCTCACTTGTTGCCTTGCCACTGCCACGGATTATTAACTTAATTTTGTGGGAGTTTCTTGATGGAAGACATTCAAACACATTTATGAATGAGTCACAAACATTATGAGTCACAAATATTATAAATGAGTCACAAATAACTAATATAACATTAGTTATCCTCTATGGGGAAGTATTCTTTGGAAAATATAATTCTTTTCTTTTTTCACAGTTTTTTTAAAAAAATATATTTTATTGATTTTTTACAGAGAGGAAGGTAGAGGGATAGAGAGTTAGAAACATCAATGAGAGAGAAACATCGATCAGCTGCCTCCTGCACATCTCCTACTGGGGATGTGCCCACAACCCAGGTACATGCCCTTGACCGGAATCGAACCTGGGACCCTTCAGTCCTCAGGCCGACACTCTATCCACTGAGCCAAACCGGTTTGGGCTGGAAAATATAATTCTATTGTTATATATGAAAATCAAGTCATTGTCTTTCTTAGTTTTCCAGAAATAAACATATATTCAAAGAAGGGAAAAGAACAAATCAGAAGGGGGAAAAAAAAAAAAGATACCTCTTGGTACTCCCCTGATAGGAACTTTCCTCCAACTATAAGAATATTTGCCCTAACCGGTTTGGCTCAGTGGATAGATTGTCAGCCTGCCAACCAAAGGGTCCTGGGTTCAATTCCGGTTAAAGGCAAGTACCTTGGTTGCAGGCTCCTCCTGGCCCGGGCCCTGGTTGGGGCTTATGCAGGAGGCAACCAATCAATGTGTTTCTCTCACATCGATGTTTCTCTGTCTTACCCTCTCTCTTCCACTCTCCTTAAAAATCAATGGAAAAATATCCTCAGGTAAGGATTAACAGAAAAGAGCAAAGGGGAAAAAATCGTAGTGTAGTAGACTGAATGATGGTCCCCAAAGATATTAGGTCTAATCCCTGGAACCTATAAATGCATGTAGAAAGGAAGAGATTATGCTGGATTACCTAGTGGGCCCTAAATTCCATCATATCCATCCTTATAAGAGAGAGGCAGCCAGAGATTTGACATAGACATAGAGGAGAAGGTGATGTGAAGATGGAGGTAGCAATCGATGTGATGTTGCTACAAGCAAAGAATGGAATGCTCGCAGCCCCCAAAAGTTTGAAGAGGCCAGGAATAGAGTCTCCCCTAGATCTTCCAAAGGGAGGGCCTGCTGATACTGATTTTGAGCCAGTGATACTGATTTTGTACTTCTTGCTTCCAGGCTGCAAAAAACTAAATTTTTATTATTTTAATCCACCCAGTTTGTGGTAATTTGTTAAAGAGCCAAAGGAAACTAATATGACTAGGGTATCATTAACATCCATTATAATGAGTTTATGAGGCACAACGTTTATTTTAATGGATTTTTTGTTGTTGTTAATTCCCACCCAAGGATATTTTTTTCCCATTGATTTTTTAGAGAGAGTGGAAGGGAAGGGGAGAAACAGAGAGAAAGAAACATTGATGTGAGATAGACACATTGATTGGCTGCCTCGCAGCCACTGTGGCTTTGTCCGGATGGGTGTTCAGATGGACATCCAGAAGATGTCCAGTCTAGTTAACATATTACCCTCTTATTAGTATAGATACTTATTGAACTCTGGCATTAGGAGGACTTAGTGTAGAAGCTCACAGGAAACATTAGTTATCCTCCATGGGGAAGTATTGAAGAACTATTAAAGAACACTGCTTCAAAATTACTGGAATACATTCTGCAGACTCCCTTAATGTTAATAAGGAACTTAGAATAATGTTACCAGAAGAACTCTAGGAATGTATTACCCTTTAAATTAAGAAACAAAACAACAAACAAAAATATGAATAATTTACTTTCTGTAAAATGAATAGTTTGTTACAGCACATTACCTTAAAACAAAAGCATTACATTTGATTTCAGGACAACTAGGTTTGAGTGCCAATTCTTCCAGTTATTAGTTAGTGACTGTGGAAGACACAGTACCTACCCAGGATACACTCCCACCAATCTTGTTCAGGCATCTACCCTGTCCCATACAGCCCTAATATCTTAGGAGCAGCCCACTTGGTCCCTAGTGCCATGAGTAATCCCCTGTCCTCTCCCAGTAGTTTGATCGGGAATGGGTATTAGTCAGTATACTTAGGATTTCCATTATTAGTGATGCAAAACAACCTAGTAACACTAATATTGGATAAATTATTGTCCAGTAAGTGGAGGCGATATTGTCTTCCCTATCCAATATAATCACTGTAAAAGTGCTATTTTATTTTGCAAAATAGACTATATCCAGAGATGGTATTATGTCAAAAGAAATAAAATTGGGTACTGTGGGGCATTTTCTATAAACTATCAGATTATTGCTTTATTTGCAAATTTATAGAAACTATTTCCTTTTAAAAACAACCATTGCGGGGAGAACCAAGATGGCGGCATAAGGTATAGACCTGTGCGTGCTGCCTCCCACAAGAACATTGAAACTACCAACTATAAGACAAAACAGCTATCATCCAGAACCATGGGAAAGCTGGCCCAGTGGAAGTTCTACAACTGGAAGGAAAGAAAGAAGAGCATTGAGACTGAGTAGGAGGTGCAGAGGCGCCAAGAACAGAGGTACGGAGGTGCGCACCAGGCGGGCTGCAACTGGATGTGCGGTTTTTTTCAATCGGAAGGGGATACAAGCTCTCGAATCCACTGAGCTTGTTTGGGGCGGGATTCCGAGGTCCCAGACCCCTACGGGGAGAGGCTGGACTGTCTTGCAGCAGGTCGGAGAGCAAGGGTGGCTTTCTCATGGAGCTGCTCTCAGGGATCATTGTTGCTGTGGGGGCGCGGCACTCGGGGATGCGGAAACGCAGAGTCGCGGAGAGGCGAGGAGTCGCGGAGACACTGACAACAACCATTGCTGTTTGCTCCGCCCTGGTGATTCCCTGAGACCCCGCCCTAATCAATTTACATCCCCACCCAAGCTGTGCCAGTGGCACAAAAGGAACCACCTGCGCTTTTGCAGCCTAACCCAACAAACTGCAGATTTCAACTCCTTGCATCCATAAGGGACACACTCAAGAAGCAGACTCAGGTTCGGAGGAAGCTGGAGCTGGACCCGGCTGGGCCGGCGTCACGGAACCGCTGTACCAGCAAACACACAAGCAGGTCCACCAGATCCAGTCTCACATGGGACGCCGGGGGACGGCAGGCAAGCAGTCTGTGCACTTAGCAGAAAACAAAATCCAAGCAAGCATACCAGATATTCAGCCAGCTAGAACGCTTGGAGATTTTTGTCCAGCAAGGAGCCTCCCAACAAAAGACAGAATGCCAAACTTCGTGTTGACCAGTTAAAGTATGATGTCCAGCACCTGCAGACGGCTCTCAGAAACTTCCAGCATCAGCGATACGAAAGGGAGCAGCAGGAGAGACAGCAAGGGGAGCTTCTGTCTCGCACCTTCACCCCCAACGTGGGATGCAGCGCCCCCTGTGAGGCTGCGTGAGGCTGCAACGGCCCCTGCGAGGCTGCGATGGCCCCTGCGAGGTTGTGACGGCCCCTATGAGGCTGCGTGAGGCTGCGATGGCCCCTGCGAGGTTGCGACGCCCCCTGCGAGGCTGCGTGAGGCTGCAACGGCCTGTGAGAGGCTGCGTGAGGCTGCGACGGCCCCTGCGAGGCTCCGACGGCCCCTGAGAGGCTGCGTGAGGCTGTGACGGCCCCTGCGAGGCTGCGATGGCCCCTGAGAAGCCGGCAGAACCACGCAAGCTGCCCAGACAGCTTTGTCGATGGCCCGCAAACCAGCTCGCAGCCTCACGCACAACTATCACCCGAAGGGCGAGCGGGGCGAGAGCAGCTGTAGTGTTGCTTTCTCCTCAGTTTTGGTAGCGAAATCCTCATTTTAAACATAAGAGGATACATTATTTTAAAAAGCCGTTACGTGGCTCCGCACCCTTTCTGAGTAGAGCATGAACAAGTCGTGAGAGACCTTTCCGAGCACAGAGACATGTTGCGGATGGAAATAGCTACATTTTCCATGTGTATGACCTTTGACCCGTTGACAAAAAGCGTACACCTATGGATGAGGACAGTGGGGGGGTAAGGGCAGAGGGTGGGGTGGGAACTGGGTGGAGGGGAGCTATGGGGGGGGAGGGGGGAACAACTGTAATAATCTGAACAATAAAGATTTATTTTTTTAAAAAAAAACTATTGCAGATATATACATTCAATGAGTGTCAGGTATTCTGAATTAATATGTATAAATTTATGCACTTACTCATTAAACCAATGTTTATTGAGCACCCACTATATCACAGTCACTATAGTAGGTGCTGGAGGTTCAGTAATTAGCAAAACGGTCACAGACCCTGCCCACGGAGCTGCAGTGCCCAAAACACATTGGATACTACAGACTCATTTATGAAGCAGTTTTTGAGCAAGGCATACAGATGGGCAATAGATATGTGAAAAGATGTTCAATGTCACTAATCATCAGAGAGATGCAAATTAAAACCACAGTGAGATATCAACTCTCACCTGTCAGAATGGGTATCATCAATAAATCAACAAACAAGAAGTATTGGCAAGGATGTGGAGAAAAGGGAACACTCATGCAATGCTAGTGGGAATGTAGATTGGTGCAGCCACTGTGGAAAGCAGTATGGAGTTATCTCAAAAAATTAAAAATGGAACTGCCTCATGACCCAGCAGTTCCACTTCTGGAAATATATGCAAAGAAACCTGAAACACTGATTCAAAAGAATATATGCACCCCTAGGTTCATTGCAGCATTAACAGTAGCCAAGATTTGGAAGCAGCCCAAGTGCCCATCAATAGATGAGTGGATAAAAAGCCTGTGGTACATTTACACAATGGAATACTACTTGGCTGAGAGAGAGAGAGAGAGAGAGAGAGAGATATTACCTTTTACCACAGCATGGATGGATCTGAAGAGTATTCTGCTAAGCGAAATAAGCTAGTCAGAAAAGGACAAGTACCATATGATTTCACTTACATGTGGAATCTAATGAATAAAATAAGCTTACAAACAAAATAGAAACAGACTCATAGATACAGAAAACAGACTGACATCTGTTAGAGGGGAGGAAGTCTATGAAAAAGGTGGAAGGATTAAGGGAAAAAAAACACCTCAGAGACAATGACAACAGTAAGGTTATTACCAGAGGGAAAGCAGGGTTGGGGGAAGTAGAAGAGGATAAAAGTAGGGTAAATGGTGACGAAAAGAGACTTGACTTTGGGTAATGAACACACAATACAATATACAGATGATGTATTGTAGAATTATATAGGTTAATCTGAAAACTATATAATTTTATTAATTAATGTCATCCCAATACATTCAATAAAATTTTTAAAAGAATAGAATCTCACATTTGTCAGATGAAATTGCTGCCTAAATTATCTAAGATAATTTTCACATTCTTTTGTGAAAATCAAATTCTGTACGGTTATAGAATTAATTTAGAAATGACATGGTGTGTTTTTCTTCCAGGAGAGCTTGCTAATTCAAGTTGAAGCATTAACCGTCCTCCTGAAAACACTCAAGCCAATGAGGTAACAAAGGCCCAGAAGACAAAAATTAAGCAAAGCAAGTTCTTGAAAACTCTTACAACCCCAATTTAAGAAAAATAAAGAAGCAGGAAAGAAATTAGAAAAAGGCACATGACAGCATATGAGGTATTTATGAAAGTATTTTTGTTTATATATTTAGCTTTTTTAATATTTAGCTTTTTTAATTACATGGATTATGTAGCTTGTACTATGGTTTTGAAATTATAAAGTAAGTATTTGTTGGGTCTGTTCTCTCAGTGCTTGGAAATATAAAAAGGAAACAACTCCCCCTGCTTGTTGCTTACATGCGCAGGATCACAAACTTACATGCCGCTTGGCCAGTCCCAGGGAGGGCTGTCCAAAGTGAGGGGCATGTGGCCATGAAAGGTTCAGCTGCCTTTGGACTCCACTGTTTGTTGCCAAGTGAAGTGCAGGGCATTCCACATATTCAGAACACTGTGTTGGTTTGGGCTCTCCCAAAAGCAGGCACTGAGACAAAAATTTGGGTGCAAATGTCTGTTTGGGAGGGATTGCAAGGAACTCGATGAGGAAGTGGGGCTGTTGCCATTTGGCAGCCAATGAAAGGAAGGAGAGAGGTTGCCTTATCTTTTCAAAATAAGTATTTTGAGGTTTTAGTTATTTACAGTAAACATATTTAAGCTTCTTAGTAATTGTTTACAGACAACAGAAATTTTATTCTAATTATGCTCTGAACCCAGATTTAAAGTAGGCTCTTTTTCTTCCTTTTAGGCATAGACTGTGGAAATTAGAACATTATATGTGGAATGCATGACAAGAATCAGTTCAGGGGGAAGCAGAGTGGGTTGAGGTGGAATAGGGCATAGGAGGGATAAATGGTGTTGGGGGGAAAATAAGGAGAAAAACAAAATCAGTTCAGGAAAATTTGGAGTGGGGAAAGTAAGTGGAAAGAAACCAAACCATTCAAATGAGGTGCACAAAGCACATCAGAACAGATTCAGGGGAGGTAGATAAAACCTAATCTCGAGCTAATTGTAAACAAGCAATGTAATGTTGAATTCTTTTGAAATATAAATTTTAAAATAGCTTGATCGTCTAGTTCTTTTGTAAGGTCCATGCTAACTCCTGTATCCTGCACTAAACTGTGTTAAAATCATGAAAAGCTTCCCAGGGCTACAGAGTTAGTTAAACTTGTGACTGTGATGAATCTGCAGGCTATTGCCTTTCTGTGGCTTCCTTCTCAACTCCGTGTTTACAGACCTGTCCCAAAGGTAGATGTCTTACTTACCTCTGCCTTTGAGTTATAATTCTTAAAAGTAAGTAAATGAGAAAATATGAAGATGGATATAAAATGCTGACACGTGTGGAGCAAAGATCCCAAATCACTTTACACAGAGAGCATATGGAAGGCTCTTCCCTGTCACTGTTTATCACTCTTGGAAACGTCCTTTCTTTGGCCTCCAGGACACCACTGTCACTCTAGGACATCACTGGCTGCTCCTTCTCAGTGTCCTCTGCAGGCCCCTCTACCTATCCCTGACTCTTAACATTAAAGTGGCCCAGGACTTAGTCTTCTGACCTCTTCTTTCTCTCTGCACATTCTCCATATGATCTTATCCAGGCCCATCAGTTTATATACTTATGTACATAGCAAAGACTCCCAACTTGAGCATCTCTAACCCAGACCTCTGTTCTGAAGTCCAGGTTCATATATTCAACTGCTAATTTAAAATCTCTCCTTGGATTTCTCCAATAAATGTTTCAAACTTTGAATGTCTAAACCAGAGCTTTGATTCCCACCCACCCCATTTTGGTTTGTATTCCCCCAAGAGCAGACTGTGAGACAAGGACCCAGAGTAGTAGTTAATTCAGGGAGTGAGGGACATGAGTGAATTGCTTGCAAAGATGGCCTAAACTTTCTTCCCTTCTTATATGTCTGCCCCTCTTGCAAAGTAACTTTGATATCACTCCCCATCAAGAAGTGAGATTTTTCTCTCCACCCTTTGAATCTGATCTGGCGCCCTAACTGGTTTGGCTCAGTGGATAGAGCATCGGCCTGCGGACTCAAGGGTCCCAGGTTCGATTCCAGTCAAGGGCATGTACCTTGGTTGCAGGCACATCCCCAGTAAGGGAGCGTGCAGGAGGCAGCTGCTCAATGTTTCTCTCTCATCGATGTTTCTAGCTCTCTATCCCTCTCACTTCCTCTCTGTAAAAAATCAATAAGATATATTTAAAAATAAAATGAAATAAAAATCTGATCTGGCATTGTGACTAGCTTTGACCAAAAGAATGCAGCCGAAGTGACACTGTGAGACTTCTGACCCAGGCCTCAGGATGCTTTCTGGCTTCCCTGAGACTGTCATGTGAAACAACCTCATCTAGCCTCCTGGAGATTAAGAGGGACAGAGGAGCAGGTGAACCATCCCATCTGAAGCCTCTTAAATCAACCAGCTGACAGCTAGCTTCTGCCATCTATCAGCAGAGGTCATCTTAAACCATCTAGATCCAGTCAAGCTGCCCAATGATTATAGCCACTAAGTGACCCCAGGCAAGGCCAGCAGAAGAGTCACACAGATGAATCTAGGCCATTGCTGACCCACAGAATCATGAGCAAAAATAGTTGTTTTAAGCCACTAAATTTTGGGGCAGTTTGTTATGCAACAAAATCTAACTTATATAGGAGGTTACCCCCAGGAAGTATAGAAATAGGGGGAGTAAAAAAGAAAGGAGAAATGTTAATAAAGGACGGTTTAAGGAGCAGGTCAATATTGTGGGCAATTGAAGCTGGATCCTCTCTAAGGAATCTTGTAGAAGGCATCTCAGAATTGTCCCACCCAGGAAGAGAGAAGCTGGGTTATTTATCCAGTAACTCCCTTCCCATTCCTCACTGTTGATGGAGAAATCCCCAAGACAGAGAAACAGAGGTTAGGAGGGCAGAACTGCCACCAAGCTGCAAGTAAGCTCAGAAGTAGGCCAAGGTACAGTGGGACAGCGCATCAATAGCCTCTGCTAACTCCCCACACCCAAATCTCACCCAATTTAGAAAGTGGCAACCCCATCCTCCTGTTGCTCAATCTAGAAACTTCATCCTTGGACTCATCAATTTCTTTCACACTCCACACTAAAATCCTTTTATTGTTATGTTAAAAATATATCCAGAATCTGGATATTTCTCACTATCTCCTCCACTACAACTCTAGTCCAAGCCACCATCATCTTTCTCTTGGATTATTGCAAACACCTATGGCACCCTATGTAACAAGAGTGGCCATTTAAAACACAAGTCCCTCTTCAGTTCTCATCCCTCCCAGAGCTTCCCATTACATCTATATAATAAAAGCCTAAGCGACTGTTAAGGTGGAATGACAGAACGACTGGTCGCTATGATGCGCACTGACCACCATGGTTTTCAGGAACATAACTCAATGCAGGAGCTGCCCCCTGGTGGTCAGTGTGCTCCCACATGGGAAAGTTGGAGAGCAGTGGAACTAACAGCACAGCAATATGAAATATTGGTTCAGAGTCTCCTTGCAAGAGAAAGAAAAGCTGAGGCAGAATACAGTTGCTCTCTACTCCTGTGAGAATAAAACAAATTTACAAAATCTCATTATAACTATGGGAGAAAGAGAAGTTCTAAAAATTTCTTGACAAGCAAGGCATAACAAAGAAAATGAATTGCATGATACTCATTGTTAAAGATGTATATATTTGTCCATAATGCCAATGATATACCTGTATTTAGTGGGCTGTTTTATATTAGTGAACATCTTTAATAAAGTGTACTTTGGCTTTCTCCTGCCCCTGTTTTGGTTCCTTTGTCTCCAAGTTTCGCATGAAATGTTTCCATTCCTCACCCACACGTTCTTTTGGCATGGTTTTCAGGAACATAACTTAAGGATGGAAAAAAAATACTGTAACTTTCTCAATCCATTTGAGCATTATTATGGTGCCACTAAATAGCATATTTTCATAATAAAATATACAATGCTTTTTATTAATAATGCAAGATTTAACAGAAATGTTATTTGTTTCAGAAGGGCTCCAATGTTAATTTCTTGCTTTGCATTTCTTTCCTCATATATAAATGCAGGAGATATTCTTCTTCTTGGAAAAAGTGAGCATTCTTCAAAGAGAAGTAAAAGATTGACCTCAGTGTACATGTTTAACATCACAGGCACATGTAGCTAGTGGAAATTCAGAAATGTCACTTCTTTCCAAAGTATGTTTAATGATGGGTTTGGTATATGTCTTGAATTAGGAACTGTGTTTGCTACTATATATATATATTTTCAACTGAGATTTAAACAAGATAACACCTGCCCAGCTGGCGTGGCTCGGCTCAGTGGTTTAGTGTCAACCTATGAACCAGGTGGTCACAGTTCAATTCCTGGTCAGAGCACATGCCCAGGTTACAGTCTCGATCCCCAGTGTGGGGTGTAAAGGAGGCAGCTGATCAGTAATTCTTTCTCATCATTGATGTTTCCATCTCTCTCCCCCTCTTCCTCTCTGAAATCAATTTTCTAAAAAGATTAAAAAAGCAACGAGATAACACCTAGCCTGGAGGTTGGCAGTTACTAGTATTGATTCTGTGGCAGTTGCTAATATTAAAGGTGTGGGAGCCAAAGTTTTTCAGATTTCCCTTGACCTTTTCCTCATGATTATAGGATAGCTACTCTGGCTCTAAGCATCACATTCAAGTTTCAAAAAGGAAGAAGGAAAATAGGAGAGAACCAAGATGGCGGCATAGGTTAACGCCGGAGTTTGCTGCCTTGAACAACTACTTCAAAAGTGAAACTAAAAGACGGAACGGACATCACGCAGAACCACAGGAACGCTGGCTGAGTGGAAGTCCTACAACCAGGAGGAAAGAGAAACGCATACGGACACTCAGAGGAGGCGCAGTGCTGAAGTCAAATTCTGAGGTGCGGAGTGCGAGGAGCGGGCTGGCAGCGGAGGGCGCGGTTGTTGTTTTCAATCGGGAGGGAGTCGCAGACTCTGAGCTCCAGATACAGGCGAGTCTTTAGGGACCCAGACTCAAACGGGAGAAGCGGGACTGTCTGGCTTCGGTCAGAGCGAGGGCAGCTTTCTCTCCCAGCTTTGCAGCGGGTGCTGGGACTCAGAGAGGCAGAGCCCCTGGGGACAGGACTGAGAGCTGCCGTAACTGCTCTCTCCGGCCCACCCTGTTGATCCTGTGCGACCCGCCCTACCCAAGCCCTGCACAGAGGCATTTGCTGGATAGCCTCAGGCAAAGGCTAGATTAGCACCTCCCTAGAGGACAGAAGTTCTCTCACTGCTGACACAGCTGATTCTCATAGCCACTTGGCCTGGAGGTCAAACCCTCCCTGGAATTAGCTACAACAATCAAGATTTAACTATAAGACTGCGAACAAAGACCACTAGGGGGTGCACCAAGGAAGCATAACAAAATGCGGAGACAAAGAAACAGGACAAAATTGTCAATGGAAGATATAGAGTTCAGAACCACACTTTTAAGGTCTCTCAAGAACTGTTTAGAAGCCGCCGATAAACTTAATGAGATCTACAAGAAAACTAATGAGACCCTCGATGTTATGTTGGGGAACCAACTAGAAATTAAGCATACACGGACTGAAATAACGAATATTATACAGACTCCCGACAGCAGACCAGAGGAGCGCAAGAATCAAGTCAATGATTTGAAATGCGAGGAAGCAAAAAACACGCAACCGGAAAAGCAAAATGAAAAAAGAATCCAAAAATGCGAGGATAGTGTAAGGAGCCTCTGGGACAGCTTCAAGCGTACCAACATCAGAATTATAGGGGTGCCAGAAGATGAGAGAGAGCAAGATATTGAAAACCTATTTGAAGAAATAATGACAGAAAACTTCCCCCACCTGGTGAAAGAAATGGACTTACAGGTCCAAGAAGCGCAGAGAACCCCAAACAAAAGGAATCCAAAGAGGACCACACCAAGACACATCATAATTAAAATGCCAAGAGCAAAAGATAAAGAGAGAATCTTAAAAACAGCAAGAGAAAGTAACTCAGTTACCTACAAGGGAATACCCATACGACTGTCAGCTGATTTCTCAACAGAAACTTTGCAGGCCAG
Organism: Myotis daubentonii; assembly: GCF_963259705.1. Taxonomy (NCBI): domain Eukaryota; kingdom Metazoa; phylum Chordata; class Mammalia; order Chiroptera; family Vespertilionidae; genus Myotis; species Myotis daubentonii. The sequence goes on along the minus strand of NC_081851.1, from coordinate 44,557,183 downwards.
AAGGGAGTGGCAAGAAATATTCAAAGTGATGAATACCAAGAACCTACAACCAAGATTACTTTATCCAGCAAAGCTATCATTCAGAATTGAAGGTCAGATAAAGAGCTTCACAGATAAGGAAAAGCTAAAGGAGTTCATCAGCACCAAACCAGGATTATATGAAATGCTGAAAGGTATCCTTTAAGAAGAGGAAGAGGAAGAAAAAGGTAAAGATACAAATTATGAACAACAAATATGCATCTATCAACAAGTGAATCTAAGAATCAAGTGAATAAATAATCTGATGAACAGAATGAACTCTTGATTATAATAGAATCAGGGACATAGAAAGGGAATGGACTGACTATTCTTGGGGGGAAAGGGGTGTGGGAGATGCAGGAAGAGACTGGACAAAAATTGTGCAACTATGGATGAGGACAGTGGGTGGGGAGTGAGGGCGGAGGGTGGGGCGGAAACTGGGAGGAGGGGAGTTATGGGGGGGGAAAAAAGAGGAACAAATGTAATAATCTGAACAATAAAGATTTAATTATAAAAAAGAAAAAAGAAAAAAAAGAAGGAAAATAGAAAAGGCAAAGATCAAAAGGCCAAGCCAGCCAAGTGTTTCCCTTCTAAAGGCCTTTCCTTGAAAACCCTACTTCTCTCTAGCCAGGATGGTCAATATAATTTGGAAAATAGTTTTTTCTTCCAGTTGGGCATATTGCCACCTTCAGCAAAAGTATAGGACTAATTGCAAGGAAGAAAGGGAAAATACTTACTGGCCAAACAACTGGCAGTCTCTACCACATCCTTTTCTTGAAAAAATATCACTTTTTTTCAAGATCATATCTGCAACCCATTAGTTATTTTCTAATTATAAGAACAACAAAGAAGAACCTTCACAAAATGACAGCACTGCTGTTTTCAGTCTAGTGTGCTGAATTGTAAGGGCTGGTTTAAATTTCTCAATGCTGTTACTAAAGCAAGTCAGTTTCCCTTCTTTGGTGGGAGTGGCTTCTAATAGAAAAATAAAAGAATTTCAAATATTATATACTTAAAACTGTAATGATGCCCTGGCCGGCTTGGCTCAGTGGATAGAGCGTTAGCCTGCGGATTGAAGGGTCCCAGGTTCGATTCTGGCCAAGGGCACATGCCTGGTTTGCGGGCTCAATCCCCAGTGGGGGGCATGCAGGAGGCAGCCGATCGATGATCCTCTCTCATCATTGATGTTTCTCTCTCTCCCCTCTCCCTTCCTCTCTGAAATCAATAAAGAAATACATTTTTTTTTAAAAAAAAACTGTAATGAGTAGGTTTTAAGAGGATTTTTATTTTAAAAGAATATTTTTGCCTGGCTGGTGTGGCTCAGTGGTTGAGCATCGCCCTATGAACCAGGAGGTCACAGTTCCATTCGTAGTCAGGGCACATGCCTGGGACTCTGTCTCGTGTGTAGGGCGTGCAAGAGGCAGCCAATCAATGATTTTCTCTCATCATTGATGTTTCTATCTCTCTCCCTCCTTCTTCCTCTCTGAAATAAAAAATATTTTTTAAAAGGATATTTTCATGGCTTATTTGTAATACTAGAGGCCTGGTGCACGGATTCATGCACCAGTGGGGTCCCTCGGCCTGGCCTCCGGGGATCTGGCCGAAACCAGCCCAGTGCACAGATCCATCTACGGCAGCGGTTCTCAACCTGTGGGTCGTGACCCCTTTGGGGGTTGAACGACCCTTTCACAGGGGTCGCCTAAGACCATTGGAAAACACATATATAATTACATATTGTTTTTGTGATTAATCACTATGCGTTAATTATGTTCAATTTGTAACAATGAAATTGGGGGTCACCACAACATGAGGAACTGTATTAAAGGGTCACAGCATTAGGAAGGTTGAGAACCACTGATCTAGGGCGTGTACGGCCCATTTCTCCCAGTCCCAATCGGCCGGACCCCAGCAGCAAGCTAACCTACCAGTTGAAGTGTCTGGCCCCTAGTGGTCAGTGCACGTCATAGCGACTGGTCAAACGGTCAAATGAACGGTTGGACACTTAGCATATTAGGCTTTTATTATATAAGATATATAGGATAATAGGGTTTTGGGGGAAATAACTACCCATACATTAGAAGTATATTCACTCTTATGACCACGTTAGTACAGAAGGGTTAGTGGAAGAACTGGCTTTGAAATTAGAAACACTTGGGTTTGCAATATAGGCTATTGAAAAAGCCTCTTAAGTGACCACCTTTCTTTTGCCCTTGCTGCTTACAGACCATTCTCACCCAGCTGCAGAAAGACCCTAAATGTTATCCGATTGTCATCCTAGTCAAAACCTCCAGTAGCTGGCCACACAAAGAAGCCAAAATCCTTACAAGAGCCTCCAAGATCCCTTCCTCTATGCCCCATCCCCAACCTCCTTCCTTTCTGACCTCATCTTCTGTGTCTTTTCCTCCTCTTCCCTCTGCTCCAGTCATGATGATTCCTTGCTGTTCCTCAGACATCCCAAGCCCCTCTTCCTCCTCCCCCACTCACCCCTCCCAAGCACTGACTGTTCTCTCCCGGAAGTATTTCCTCTCTGATATCCACAGGGCCCACCCTGTGAGGGTTTTATTGAAGGTCACTATCCTGCCCATCATCTCCTTTTTATGCTTTTTTTTTTTCTGTAGCACTTGCATTTATCACCACCATCTTTTCATTTTATTTTATTTTATTTCATTTAAGTGATAGAAGGGACCTAAAACTTTTACTCCTAGTCTAATGCTTTATTTTAATAATTTCTTCAAAAAGGAGACAGGAAAACTAAGTCTTGAGAGTTTTCTGGGAAGATGGTAGTGATAGTCGTCTAGTGTTTGAATCTTCCTGTATGCCCCCATATAAAAGGACAATGACAAAATAAAAAATAATCCATTAACAGCTACAATAAAATTAGGTGATAAGAGCTACAGATTCCAGAAAGGAAAACAAGACCCTCATGGTGTCAGGAAGAATGTGAAAGGAAGCAGAGAAGTTGAAGAATAACTTTTGGGGTTGTAAGATTTCTTGTTATAAAAGCAGATACACTAATGTTTAGAATATTTATGCTAGTTATTTTTCCTTATATTTTTTAGATTTTTTTCAGTTGTGAGATAAAACTGACATATAGCACATATAAATTTAAGAGATCTATCACATGCCAACTTGACTTACATGTATTGTGAAATTATTACCACAATAACTTTTTTTTTAAATATATTTCTTTATTGATTTAAGAGAGGAAGGGAGAAGGAGGAAGAGATAGAAACATCAATGATGAGGGAGTCATTGATTGGCTGCCTTCTGCACGGCCCCCACTGGGGACCAAGTCCGCAGCCCAGGCATGTGCCCTTGGCTGGAATCGAACCCGGGACCTTTAAGTCCTCAGGCCAACGCTCTATCCACTGCACCAAACTGGCTAGGGCACCACAATAACTTTTGTTACCACCCATCATTTCATTAAAAAAATGGGGTTTTTTTCCTTGTGATGAGAACTTTTGGGATCTACTCTCTTATCAACTTTCAAATATATCATACAGCTGTATTAACTATAATCATATGTTGTACATCCTTAGTACTTGTTCATCTTATAGCTGGAAGTTTGTATCTTTGACCACCTTCATTCAATTCTCTCACCCCCCCCAATTTTTTTTCTTTTTGTAACAACTAAGACTTCATGGTTTTTGGCAAGTCTGAAAATGAGTGGAGAGACATTGGCACAGTAATTGTAGCAATGATCAATGGTGGATAACAGCACAACAGATCATTAGACATTGTGTGCTTCCCAATGGAAATGCACACCATGACCTATGAAGTATTCTTGCTAAAAACATCATATTTGAATCTGATCAAGCTTAGCTCTACTAATTTGTAGGAAACACAGAGAACCAGAGAAACACATTAAATGACAAAATTCAGAGCAGATACTCTACAGTACAAAAGACTGGTCCCTTCAAAGACTATATTGCAAGGAATAAAAGATATATTAAAAAGAGACTTAAGACATAACCAATGGAAACAGACACCAGGAGGGTGAGGGCATGAGCAGGGGAGGGGGTGGGCGGGGGCAATAGGGGGATAAGACACATATGTACTAATAATACCTGAATCAATAAAAAAGATAACAAAAAGCAAACAAACAAAGACTTGAGACTTAGTAACCAACTGCAATATTTGTATCCTGATTCAAATAAACTGTATAAAATGTATAAGTATTTTTTTTAGTATAAAGAAAGATATAACTCTTTTTCTTGCTATCAGGATACTATAAATCAATGACTAGAAAGTAGCTTCCAACAAAACTAAAGCCTCATTTATATTTTTCTTCAATAAACACGTTGAAAGGGGGGAAAACAAAAACTAAGTCTTCCACTGCTTGTCCCAGAGGCAAATTCCATTACCATTTTTTTACATTACCATCTTTTCAGACTTGAATATAAGCATGCATATTATTCCTTGATTTTTGACAGTTATATACACCAGATTTTATTCTTTTTCTTCTCAACTTTTATCTCCTCTATTGTAAAATGCCACACACTAAAGAAATCTTTCAGTTGTCAATTTAATAGCTTTCTAAAAAAAAAAAATTTTGCATAGAATTACTTGAAATTACCAGTATCTTCTAAGTTTGGCTCTGTATTTACCAGATCACTCTCTTCAAAAAGTGGATCATATATTATTTCTAACAAAATAATATTTAAATCACTTTGTAGTTCATTTTTCTAAAGGTGCAGAAAGTTAAATGTTTTTTCAGGAATAGTCTGTCCTCTGACACTGTCATTTGAATAGCCTAGTTTGCAAAGAGCTTTTCCACACATCTAATCCTTCCTATAGCCACTCAGGATGGGTACTATTACCATTTTTAAAGAAAACTGAACATTGCTTCTGAAACCAAGTCCTTCGCTCTCCCCATGAAACTGAGAAGAAATGGATGAGGAGCAAATCCTTGAGAGTAAGCCACATTAAAATATTACAATTTGTGGGTGCTCTCCTTCCTGGGATCATGCCCGTGCCTTTCCCTTTCTCCCCCTCCTCATCCTCTGGCTCCAGGCACATTACCATTAGCTTCCTTGCTTCCAAGCTCCAGGGGCCCTCCCTTTACCTCTAGAACTAGTTTCCTAAGCCTATTTCTTCTAGGAATTACTTTTTCTACCTCTGTGATTTACCAAATAAATATTCTTCCACACAAAAAAAATTAAAATTTATGAATTGTGTTTCACAGGTTCTCAATAAGTTGGAAGGGAAATGTTTTTAATCCCATGTGTACTTATTTTAACGTAACTATAAGTATAATTAAAAAATATATTCATACCTGAAGCCTATATGTTCATGTTGACCAATATTACCCCAATAAATTTAATAAAATAAAAACATATTCATCTACTTACTCATCCAAACCTTTATTAAGTACCTATGATATGCACAATCTTGTGCAAAATATTAAAGGAATACAAAGATGGATTTTAAAATGATGCCAACCCTCAAGGAGTTTACAGTCTAATGGTAGTGGCAAATAGTTTAACACAAACTATAAAAAAGGAATAGCAAATAAACATTTGCCCTTAATTAGGAAAAATCACCTTATTTCTTCATTTAAAGCATAAATTTCCAGTAGGTAAATACTGCTATTATATACCTTTATTAGTTAATACTCTTTATAAGTTGATTATTTTTATAAAAGAAAATGTCTCTATCACATCTTTATGACTGGTTTAAATTTTTACAACAAAAATTTTCTTATAGAGGAAAAATGATAGTCATAAAATCAAATTAACATCATTCTCAGAAAGACAAAGTGTGTCTGCAATAATATGTAAAAAATTGAACATTCTGGTTCTAGTATTAAAGAGATAAGCCTGAATTACTTTGGAGACTTGCCTTGGACAAGTTATTATGCACAATTTCATCTCATTTAAAACCAGCTTGATATTTAGTAAGATTATAATTCAGAATGCTATAATTATTTATATCTGTCATAATACACAAGGTTAAAAAATATGTATAAAAACTTCTAATAATTTCTATGTCAAAAATAATTTAGAATAAAACTAGAGATAAAAAAGAAAAAACTGATAATAGGGTGGATAATTTAATAAACTTTCAGTGCAGAAATAAATGTAAATTTGCAAGTACCTATTTTTTTCTATATTTTATTACTTTTAAAAAATGGTCCAGATTTTTAAAATTAAATAAAAATAAAAATGGTTCAGATAAACTTAACTAGTAAAACAACTGTGAGGGTTCATTTTGTGAGATGTATTCCAGAGAAAAAGAATGGGCAAACAGTACAATTTTAAAATATGTATTGAGTCATGTTTCTAGAAATTTTTCTTCAAACAAATCACCAAAGGACAATACTTTTCTCTGCTCTCAATGCTAAGCCATTTTTTTCTACCAAAAAATAATGACATAATAACTAATCAGTTTGTGACAGCTGTTGATTCTCAACGGCTTTTAAAAAATACAAGTAAGAGCAAAGTTGCAAACAGAGCCCATGTAGCAATTTAAAAAACTGAATAGGCAAAGCCTTACTCGGACTAAATGACTAATCAGCTGGATTTGCCTTTTTGGCTACAAATAACTTTGCTAAAGAGCCCTGCACACATCAGAAGGGTTCCTTCCCATCCATGTTCCTAACAAACAAGCAAAGCTGCTAACACCGGATGCTGCAGATGACAGCGCAGGCACAGAAAGGAGGCCCTGCTGATTCTGCTTCATTCTTCAACAGAGTTCTCTTCTCCACTTTCTTCTTCGGCTTCGGCTTCATTTTCCTTACAAGAATCCTGGCTGTTGGTTTCAGTAAAATAATTTTCTTCCCCATTCTCTCTTTCTTCTATATTTTCTTCTTCATTAAAGCTAGAGGGGAAAATGTATCAATCTTTCAAAGGAAAAATGATTTGTTTAAAGGTAAACAAACCCTTTGCAATGTATGTCACCATGAAGTCAGTCTTCCTCAAGTATATGAGCTCCAATTTATCAAGAAAACCCTATAAAAGTGCCAATTGGGAAAGTAAATATTCCTCTGAGAACTCATTTATTTCAAAACTTGGTTTACTCTTTAAACTTGGCTTGACAGCATGTTGTTATTTTCATTATTTATGCCAGTCAGAACTTAAATTATTCTGCTTAAAAACAAGATATTTCATCACCATGTAATATTTGAATGTGTCAAAAAATATCAAAATATCAATATGTTTCACAACAGTTCACATGTATTTCATTAGGTAAAGTTCATTTTAAAATATTATAGAACAGAATTTTTACTTTCTTGCAAGTAAGAATTTTTTCAGAGGTATACCATTCAGACATTTTATATACGTTACCTTTCTTTCTCTTCAGTGAAACTTTTCATCTCTTGATTGCTGAAGGACTCAAATATTTTTCCACTTTGGCCTTTCTTTGAAACAAACTCATCAGATATTCCTAGTGCTTTTAGGGTGTTAGAATAATGCTTTTCTGCTGCCATTCTTGCATTTTTCTATAGGAAAGACAAACCTTTTTAGATGAGAACAAAAGACTTTAACTTCCCATTAAAAATGTATGTGCTAAAAGCTCCAGTGAAAATTAAACTCAATAATCACAGTTGGCTGAAAATATGCATCCCTTCTGACCAGCAATTCCATTTCTAGGTATATACCCAGAGAAACTACATGTGCCCCAGGAGACATGTATAAAAATGTTCAGAATAGTACTGTTTGTAACAACCCCAAACTGGAAACAACCTAAATATCAAAGTAGGATGGATAAATAAGTTGTAGTCTATTTATACAAAAGAGTAAAATAAAGCAATGAAAATGAATGAACTCTAGTTATACACCACAACATGGATGGATCTCACAAACATAATACTGAGCAAAAGAAACAAAATACAAGCGTGTGTATATGTGTATATAATATATATATTATATATATGATATATATGTATATATATCATATATATATGTATATATATCATATATCTGTGGGAATTATGATGACCCTCTCATACTGGAAGCAAGTCGAAGTTGTCACAGTTCCTGAGACCGCAGGCTTTACGGAGCCACAAGATAATATATGTATATATGATATATGATATATATATGTATATATATCATATATCATATGAGATTCATTTACAAAAAGGCCCCAGACAGGAAAAACTAAACTATATATAGGGATAAATCATAGGTGGTAAACTGCAAAGAAAAACAAGCAAATGCCTATCTCAAAATTTAGAATGGTGGTTACCTCTACGGAAGAGGGAGAGGGTTTGACCCAGGAGAGGCGCGTCGGGTCTGAGGTGCTGGCAGTACTCTGTTTGTTAACCTGGGTGGTGGCCACTTGAATTTTGATATATAATTATTCTTTACACTGTGCCTATTTTATGACTGCTTAAGGATATCTGGAAAAATCAGTAAGAAAATAAGTTCATATGAGGCCTAGCTGTTTGGGCTCAGTGGATGGAGCATCGGCCCGTGGACTGAAAGGTTCCGGGTCCGATTCTAGTCAGAGGCAAATACCTCGGTTGCATGCTTGATCCCCAGCCCTGTTTGGGGCGGGTATAGGAGGCAACCTGTCGATGTGTCTCTCTCACACCAATGTTTCTCTCTCTATGTCTCTCCATTCCTTCCACTCTCTCTAAAGGTAAATGGAGGGATGTCCTCAGGTGAGGATTAACAAACAAAACAAAACAAAAAAAGTAGTTCATGTGATAGTTTTCAGAGGGTTTTTATGTGCCTACTGTAATTTCTGCTTTTTATAAGCCATATCTCTACTCCATCACAGATAATACAATCATCAGTGCTGTTATCTTTACTCTGTGGAGGAAGCAATAGATACAGAAAAAAACACACACATGAATTTAGAACTGGGTTCAAATCTCCAGAAAGTTACTTCCTGGCTTTGGGATCTGTGGGAATTATGATGACCCTCTCATACTGGAAGCAAGTCGAAGTTGTCACAGTTCCTGAGACCGCAGGCTTTACGGAGCCACAAGATAACTGGGGTTTGCATTAGGGCTTTGGTGTTAGTCTGCGTTTAGATTCTATGAGTGGATATGAGCTAGGGCCAAGAATTGCCATCTGGACCTCCAACAAAAGCAAAATGACTATGAACGGCCCGATTCTAGTGACATCCAGTCTCACCCCCCAATTTAACAAATAAAGAAACCAAGATGTTCCCGTCACCCTCACTAAGTTTAAGCAGTTTGCTTAAGGTCCACAAGAATGGTAAGCAGTAGAACCAAGTCTCTTGACCCTTTCCTGGGTCTTTTCCACTCCACCATGCTGCTTTAATCTAAATGGTAGGGGTCATCCTGGAGTTTGAAGGTAGCCTAAAGCCTGACTTCAGCAATGCTCTTGCCCGATATCTGCCCAATCCAGGTATTCCAGTTAATGAGGGATCATGGAGTCTAATGTTCTATAGGAGAAATCAAAATAGTAAAGACTGGTTATAATGGATAAAACTATCAGCAGTGCATTTTCTGACACTCTGGAAAACTGAAAAAGGAACACTGTAACTGCTGCTAAAATGCACCTACGGTAAATAACACTTTTTAGAAAAGAAAGTGAACAAGCATCCAGAGGCTCTGAATGCCGACAGACCAGCCTTGGGGGAACTGAAAGGCACGGCAAAGTATGAAGATGAGAACTGTGCTCCAAAGACTGTAGAAATCCCAAACCTAACTGAATGCATTAAGAATGGCATGTTCTGCCCTAGCCAGTTTGGCTCAGTGGATAGAGCATCAGCCTGCAGACTGAAGGGTCCCAGGTTCAATTCTGGGTTGGGGGCTCGATCCCCAGTGTGGGACATGCAGGAGGCAGTGGACTAATGATTCTCTCTCATCAATGATGTTTCTATCTCTCTTTTCCTCTCTGAAATAAAAATATATATTTTTAAAAAAGAATGGCATATTCTGATTTAAGCAAAATAGATTAAAATACTAATCAAAGTTAGTGTTCATAAACCTTCACCTAAATCTGCTTTAAAATTCAATTTAACATCTACTCAGCAAGCTGTAATTTCCAAGAAACAGGATAACATGGTTTGTTCTGTACTGGATCATAGGCCTACTGTTGGGATAATTCAATAGCAGCAAGACCACAATTAACACTTACAAATGGGTAATGCTTAAAGTTGTGAGTGAATTTATTACATAACAACTGTTAACTAGCACCAACAGTCACAGCAAAATAGACTGCAAGAAAAACGTACTAATTTCTGTGAACAAAACTAAAGCAATAGTGAGCACTGCCAGTCATTCTGTATAAGGAAATACCTTTTAATATTTTATATCAAGGTGAATAGTGTGTAATTGTTCATTAAAACAAAGATTTCCCCCTTGCATTTCACCATGGAAAAGAATTATAATAAAGAGATAAAAGGAACAGTTAAAATAGATTCATAATTGTTTATTTTACTATTAAACATACTGTAAAAAAAATTGTCTCTTTCATGAAATCAAAATAACAAGTGATGAAAGTTTGTCTATCAGTACCTAGAATGAATGAAAAATGCTTATTTTTTATAATTTTTATAACTGTAAGTTTGGTGTATAGTAATTCTTTCATTTATTTAATAATTACTAAGTACTCATTTTGTGACAAGTCCTCATGGAAGGTAGGGGGTATACACAAAAGTTATTTTAGGCAAAGGGAACAGCATATGTGAGGGCATATGCTGATAGAAGAAATATCAGCTATGAAACTAACCTAGTTTTCAATGTTTAAAATTTATCTATGGGTTTAATTTCATACTCACCACTTGTTTTGCCACATTTTCTCTGGTGCTTAGAAACAGTGGGAATTCACAATTACACAACAGGGCAAAACTGCTTGTTAATGTTGAGACTCATCACTAATTCATCAGGGTAATGCTCTCAGCCTGGGCTAATCCCAGAAAGAAAATGACAGGTCAAAATGGCTAATTTGATCATAACAGTTCAGTTTTGGTTCAACAAGTGTTTATTAACATCTCTGTGCATGATGTTGTCCTAGGTGTCGGGATTACAAAGGTTTGATCACTCCCTTTAAAATTAACTAGTTGCCCAGCCGGTGTGGCTCAGTGGTTAAATATAGACCCATGAACCAGGAGATCACAGTTGGATTCGATTCCTGGTAGGGACAGGTTCGATCCCCAGTGGGGGGCATGTAGGAGGCAGCAGATCGATGATTCTCTCTCATCATTGATGCTTCTCTCTCTCTCTCTCTCTCTCTCTCTCTCTCTCTCTCTCTCTCTCTCCCTATCTCCTTCTCCTTCCTTTTTCTGAAATCAATAAAAACATATTTAAAACAAAATAAAAAACAGACCAGTTCAGTGTTTGAGTGAAGGACTATGAACCAGAAAGTCCAGGTTCATTCCCAGTCGGACCCATACCCGGGTTGTGGGCTTGATCTCCAGTGTGGGGCGTGCAGGAGGCAGCAGATCAATGATTCTCTCCTATCATTGATGTTTCTGTCTTTCTCTCCCTTCCTCTCTGAAATCAATAAAAATATTTTTTTAAAAAGTAACTAGTTGGAAGGGAAGAGAGATCATTAAAATAATTTCCACACAACGTGGTAGGAGCAAAGAGAAAGGTATGCAAAAGGTAATAAAAACAAAACAACAACAACAAAAACAGAGGAAAGGGCACCAACCCAAGCAGGGGAAACATTGCAAGAAGTGATTTTACACTGAGACTTGAAAAAGTAGATGGAAAGATAGGAAGAGGCTCTAAGGATGTTCAGAAACAGCATGAATAAAGATTTTAAGTTTGAAACTAGTAGTCTGGTATGGCCTGAGTGTAAAAGGGTGTATAAAGTTTGACATGAGGGGGAGCACAGTGGTAGATTAACTGAAGAGGTTAACCGGGTCAGGTCATAGAGGATTCTGTATACCATGTTAAGGCGGTTTATCTTCTGAGAGAAAGCAGGACAGCTCAGTGTTAAGTGTTTGGAAGCAGATTGATTTGGGTTCCAATCCCAGTTCCATTATTTAATAACTGTAAATTTTATGAATTACTTACCTTCTTTGAACTTTTTTTAAAAAATATATTTTATTGATTTTTTACAGAGAGGAAGGGAGAGGAATAGAGAGTTAGAAACATCGATGAGAGAGAAGCATCGATCAGCTGCCTCCTGCACACTCCCCACTGGGGATGTGCCCGCAACCAAGGTGCATGCCCTTGACCGGAACCGAACCTGGGACCCTTGAGTCCCCAGGCCGACGCTCTATCCAGTGAGCCAAACCGGCTAGGGTTCTTCTTTGAACTTCAGTTTCTTCCTCTGTAATATAGGACTAACAAGCTTGTAGAATTTTATTGAGAAGTCAATGACAAGACCTCTTGATACCATTCACTGACAATGAGAACGAATGGTTCGGTGAATGCATGATTGTCACCGTTATCAAGGGTTATTAACTACCTATCCATTTTTGCAAGGGAATGAGAACGGCAAAATAAAGATATAATGGGTGGCTTTGCAAAGAACAGGACAGGCAAACGAGTCAAACCATTATATTAACTCAGATAGGTTTCACCTGGCATTTTACCATAAGAATGGAGAAAGATCCAAAAATTACATAGGGATAAAATTTGCCAGTTCTCTCAGTGACAATTGAATGTGGGGGGAACAGTGGTTCCCAGTCATCCTAAATAGTAGTCCAACTAAAACAGAAAATCAAAGAGGAGGATCTAGTTTGGGGCAAGATGAATATAAAAGATGCCAGTAGGAAATCTGGTTCAATACCCACCAGATAAGAGGACATAAAAACCTGCAGTTAGCTGCTTTGAGCCAAAGTCAATCACTTTACACTGAGCAATATAAAACAGCTTATGATTTTCCCCCCTAAAGTTGAAACTGAGATGTTAAAAGAAACCCACCCCTTAAAATGACAAGCACTACATAAAATTATATCCAAATCAGTAAGTAGAGGGTTCCCATAACTTTGAGAGATTATAATATGTAGATTAGCCCATAATACATGCCCCTTGTCCTCAATGACCTGTAGCCTCCAGTGATTATCTATTGTTAAGATATGTCACCCCTAGGAACCCTCCCTTATGAGTACTAAGGAAAAGATGATCTGAAATTGACAAATTTCTCTTAATGGAAAGACTGTAAAACAGTGAAAATTTAGTTTTTCTGATAAAAAGAAGATCCTTTCAGTAATTATAGATAAGATTGAAAATTATAACTCTCTTAAAAAAACACCAATTGCCCTGGCTGGTTTGGCTCAGTGGATAGAGCATCAGCCTGCGGACCAAAGGGTCCCAGGTTCGATTCCAGTCAAGGGCACATGCCCGGGTTGTGGGCTCCATCCCCAGTAGAGGGCGTGCAGGAGGCAGCCAACCAGTGATTCTCTCTTATCATTGATGTTTCTATCTCTCTTTTCCTCTCTGAAATCAATAAAAAATATATTTTAAAAAAACAAAAACACCAATCAACAAAATGAAAAGGCAACCTACAAATGGGAAAAAATATTTGCAAATCATATATCTGATAAGGAATTAATATTCAAAATATATAAAGTACTCATACAAATCAATAGCAAACACAAAACAAAACAAAACAAAACACCCAACTAATCCAATTTAAAAGCTGGCAAAGGACTGGGTAGGCATTTTTCCAAAGAAGATATTCAAATGGCTCAACAGGTACATGAAAAGGTGCTCAACATGACTAATCATAGGGAAATGCAAATCATTAGGTGATATTTCACAACGAGATACCTCACCCTGGTTAAAATGGCTATTGAAAAGACAAGAGATAAATGCTAATGAGGATGTGGCGAAAACGGAAGCCCTGTGCACTATTGGTAGGAATGTACATAAGTACAGTCATTAGGTAAATAGTATAGAGGTTTCTCAAAAAATTAAAAATAAAACTATATGATCCAGCAATCTGACTTCTGGGTATATATCTAAAGAAAACAAAATCACTATCTCAAAGAGATATCTGCTCCCCACATTCATTGCAGCATTATTTACAATAGCCAAGAAAGGAAACAACTTGAGTCCATTGAAAGATGAATGGATAGCCGGAACCGGTTTGGCTCAGTGGATAGAGCATTGGCCTGCGGACTGAAAGGTCCCAGGTTCGATTCCGGTCAAGGGCATGTACCTGGGTTGCGGGCACATCCCCAGTAGGAGATGTGCAGGAGGCAGCTGATCGATGTTTCTCTCTCATCGATGTTTCTAACTATCTCTCTCTCCCTTCCTCTCATATTTAAAAAAAAAAAGAAAGAAAGATGAATGGATAAAGAAAATGTGATTATATATATATATATATATATATATATATATATATATATATATATATATATACATACACACAATAGAATACTATCCATCCATAAAAAGAAGGAAATCCTGCCATTTGCAGTGGACTTTGAAGGCGTTATACCAAGTGAAATAAGTCAGACAGAAAAACAAATATTGTATGATCTCACTTATATGCGGAATCTAAAATTTAAAAAAAATAAAGAGATCAGATTTGTGGTTACCAGGAGGAACTGGATGAAGGTGGTCAAAAGGTACAAATTTCCAGTTATATACCGGGGATGTAATATACAACATGGTAATCATGTATGGGATACTTGAAAGTATGGATATATAAACCTAAAAGTTCTCATCACAAGGAAAAACAATTGGGGGTAAGTATAGGAGGTGATGGATGTTAATTAAACTTACTGTGGAATAATTTTTTAATTTATGCATGTCAAGTCATTATGTCGTACACCTTAACCTTATCCAGTGCTGTATGTCAATTATATCCCCAAAAGAAACAAAAACAAACAAACAAACCCACTGGCAGAAATAAATCTGATTCAATTAGCCATTTTGTTTCATTTTTTAATTCTTCAAAGACCTCCAAATCATATCATGAAGCCTTAACTTAATATTTGGCCAAGCTGGTATGAAATAAACACCAGCCATTAAAAACGTGTTGTGGAACTATACTTTCGAAAAGATTTGATCAGTAGTATGTTCTTTATTAAGCTTACATGCCTCGTCAACAAAATTCAGTCTTAGATTTTGGCAAAATTACTTACTTGACTGGCTTGATGAAGCTGTCACAGAAACAATATGTCTTAGTAAATTATATAGCACATAAGAAAAATGGACTGTAAGTTAAGAGCTGTATATGTTTAAAAAAACACACACACAACAACTGACAGGAGCTCTTAAATTCCAACAAACACAACCTGAGCAACTCTTTGAAATAGTAGTGGCCTGTGTTTTAATTTTTCTTCTATTTCTTCTAGTTCTCGTCGGTATTCTCTCATCCTTTCCTTTTCACTCTTTCTAAAATTAAATAAAAGGAGTGGAATTTTAAAAAGAAATAAGAACTTGCATATATAACATTTTAGCTTAGATGGCAAATTAAAAATTAAATTATGAGCACAATTTACAGTTGACCACCATTCCTTTTCTAGACTGGTAAATTTTTATGGAATACAGAATAAAAATTCTAGGTTCTGCCCTAACTGGTTTGGCTCAGTGGATAGACTGTCAGCCTGTGGACTGAAGGGTCCTGGGTTCAATTCCGGTCAGGGGCACGTACCTTGGTTGCGGGCACATCCCCAGTAGGGGGTGTGCAGGAGGCAGCTGATCGATGTTTCTCTCTTATTGATGTTTCTAGCTCTCTATCCCTCTCCCTTCCTCTTTGTGAAGAAATAAATGAAATATATATTTTTTAAAAATTCTAGGTTCTGAGAGCACACATTTTACATCCTGGGAGTAGTCTTTGTACTCTGAAGGTTCTGAAATCTTCAAGACATAATGTTTTACAGGGCTTCAAATTGGCCTGAAAAGATGAATGAACGAATGTCCTCTTATCTCATATGTAAATGTATAAAACCAAAAAAATTTGGTCCCAAATAGGTATGTTCTTTTTAAGAAGTTTTTTTCTGAAAATAAGAACTTGCTCTTCCTTAGTCCCTTAAATGAGAACTGCTGTAGGTTGGTGGCAACGTTAATTAAATGTCATGAGGAGAAATGAGGTGTATGGGACTATAATATATATAGAAAAATAGGAACCAAGTACATAAATTCACAGTAAGTGTACTTAATATTTGGGCAAGATCCAATAATGAATTAAACTATGCTCTTTCTCTATGTAAAATATACTCTACCAAGATGATAAGATTTCATGGATTAGAGAAAATAATTATACTATAAAATTATAACTATATTTAATTATATACAAGTTGGTATTATTAAAAATCCAGTTTACTTTTTAAGGATGAATGAATATTTCTAAGGAATTCTTTTGCTCAAGTTCATCAAATTAAGCTCCGTCTACCAATGAATTGATATAAGGAGCTATATTCCTTATAATGTCTGACACTGACAGACATTATAAGGAATCCTATATAATAAAAGCCTAATAAATATGGTAAGTGTCTGACCGTTAGTTTTACCCTTCAACCAGTTGCTATGACATGCACTGACCACCAGGGGGCAGATGCTCCAACTGATAGGTTAGCTTGCTGCTGGGGTCCAGCAGATCAGGACTGGTGAGTCAGGCCGAATGCGCCCTGGAGCCCTCCCCAGCCAGGGTGGGGTCCTGGATTGCACTGGGCCTCTAATTAAAAGGAAATATAGATTTGGGGGAATATTATAGGTCAGATTAAAAATTAATAAATATTACTTACCCAGCTTTGGGGGAGTTATTTTCCTACTTAAACATGAACATTTTAATGTTTATTTGCAACATAAAAATGTTCCTCTGGAACATTGGTTTTCAAACTTTATTCTGCAGAATTCCAGTGTTCTGTAAAGGGGTTCTGTGAATATTTTTATTTATTTTTATTAAAACTGAAAAAATGCAACCCATACCACTAAACATTAACACACCTGTTAATCGACACTTTCACATAATTGATGTTACTTAACACCAGTATTAATCTGTGCTATCAGATTTCATGTAAATCTTAGAACAAAAATCTTTTACATATCTGTTTGTTGAAGAATATTCTGAGATTACATGACAAGTTGTTGAAAAAGCTTTATATCTGTGCCTCAATATTTTTCTCAATATTACTAGTATATTGTGCAATCAAAAATAATATAAAGAAAAAGAGTTAAAATGCCAATATAAAATATTAACTATAGCCACAATATAAAACATTTCTGTTCAATAACATAGCTTCATGGTCCTCACCATCAGGTGGGTATACATATATATGTTGGTTGTCATCATGAGGTGAATGAGAGAATGTGTGTGTGTGTGTGTGTGTGTGTGTATGTGTATTAAGTATAAGTAACTGATAATAACTTGAATCCAGAAACTAAAACATTAATATTCTTCTTAATTTGTTCACATATTGGTAACTTGATTTTTAAAAAGTTTGAAAACCAATGGTCTAGAGGTTCAGGATTCTTTCATGATACCTGAGAGATTTTATTCTGGATTTAGATATTTGAGCTAAACTTTGATGTGAGTCATAAGCCTTAGTCCGGGTTGTCAGGAGTTTCTGCAATTCTTTCATTCTTTGTTTCTGCTTAGTTAGGATCCGAGTTCTCTCTTCTTCCAACATTTTCTTTTCCTCAAGTGATCTCCTGAGGGCAACAAACTAAGGCTTAATTCACTTTAAGCCAATGAGAATGTTGCTTAGCAAAGATTTAACACAGGATAACTCAAAGGCTGAAAAAAGGCAACCTTTTGAGAAGGATCTGACTTGTGAACTTGGAAATCAATAAGCCAACTCTAACCTTTTCTATTCCCAAGGAGTCATAAAATGGAAATTACATTTCTTAGCACACACTTTCGCAAAATGTTCTATATTATAAAGTAAAATATATTACCAGATATAATAATTTCTTCATACTTTTAAATTCACCAACATAAAATTAATAATGTCATGTACACTATTTTAGCAATCATAGGTCAGTCAATGCAGTAGCCTAGTTATTTACCTGGCGGCTTGTTCTCTTCCTCTGGAAGATACTGTGGGCATTGGAGGGCTGCAGTTAGAAGGCACACGCTTTGCATTTGGACTTCTTCCTGGCGACTTGTGCTTTAGAGACTGATAAGCCCAATGTGTTTCTTTCAAATTTTCTTCCTCTGCTTTATTATCTGCCAAATTTTTCTCTCTTTTAGTGGATGCATGTGAGGCTGCATGATGATCAGATGGTCTGTAAACTAAAAGGATTTTTGGACTTTTCTGTTCTGGGAGGTGCTTCTGATACCTCTCAGGAGCTTCTCCAAAATCAGCAATCGGGCTCCTGGACTTGCACTTATACTTCAGCTGTTCAGCCTGTTTGGGAGTCTTGGGCTTCCTTGCAGCAAAACTTCTGTGAGGTGGGCTATAAGGCGGAGGGGATGAATTCAGTAAAAGTTCTTGGGCTCTCAGCTGTGTCTTAATGTTTCTAAAGAGCTCTTCCTCTTTTAACCTGTTATTGGTAGTTGAACCATAAGTAGATCGAGGTATAGGTCTGGCTTTAAATCGATTTGTTTTCTTTTTAGACTTAATAAAGTCTCTCAGCTGCTTTTCCCGGATTGCTCGCTTTTGTTCCTCCCTTGCAATAAACTTAAATGGCTTTTGTGAGGCCAAAAGTGCTTCTTTGTTTTTCTCCTTCATTATCCTCCTTCGTTCTTCATTTTGCTTGACTATGTCATGATAAAGGGGGGAAAAGACAAATTCTGGAACTGGGTTGGCTCGGAATTTTTTCTTACACTCTGAATCTTCTTGTTTTTTGAGCAGTTTGTGTACCATGTCAATATCTGATTTATATTTCATGTTCTCTTCTTTTTTCTTCTGTTCTCTAATCATCATTTGAAAAGGCTCAGGTACTGTAATCTTTGGCACCCATTCTTTTGATTTCTTCCCTGTTTTTTTAATTACTGGGAAGTCAGCACCTTCACACTGAATGTAATCTTTAACAGAAAAGTTGGTCCACATGTTGTTGATGAGCTCCTTAGCATAGGTCATCATTCTGCTTTTCTCAGGATAGTCTTTTTCTAAGTTGGGCAGCTCATCTTCAGAGGAAGACACAATCAAGGAGGAAGAATGACCTAAATCAGGTTCTGAAAGTGATGTGATTAACGAGATAGGGTGATAGTTCTTTTCTGATACACACCTAAGTGAGAAGAATAATTAGGTTAGGTTACACTTTCAGTTGTATGTGACCAAATATAAGAATTAAGAATTAGATATTTTCTTATATCAAAGTATAATCAATTGACCCGAATGGTGTGTGTGGTTCAGTGGTTGAGCATCAGACCTATGAACCAGGAGGTCATGCTTCGATTCCCAGATTGTGGGCTTAACCTCAACAGGGGGCATGCAGGTGGCAGCCGACCCATGATTCTTTCTCATCATTGTTTCTATCTCTCTCTTCTCCCTCCCTCTCTGAAATCAATAAAATATATACATATATATATTTTTTAAAAGATATAATCAGATTTAAGATAGGAGCTGGATACGGCTTGTAAAAATTATCACTTTTATTTAGAATAGAGCTGGAAAATGCCTATAAATTATCTACTCTGACGCCCTTATTTTATAAGGGAGGAATATGAGACAGTTGAGGCTTCTTGTGTCTAACCTCTGAATTGAATTCTCCACATGTTTTCCATAGACACCGTTTTAAAATATACATCTGATCATGTCACTCTCCTTCTTGAAACTTTCCCATGATTTGTCATTGTTATGAAGTCAAATACAGATTACAAAGTCCTTTAATATTAGCCCCTGCCTAGCTTTCCAGTTTCACCTCTCACTTTTCCCTACCCCCATCACCATTCTACATCACATCCAATCACATGAAGTTCCTCACACACACCATTCCTCATGCCACCATGCCTTTGCACACATGGTTTCGGCTGCCTAGAAGGCCACTCCTTGCTTCCTACATTTGCTGCAGCTACACACACCCCTTAAGACTGAACCCAGATATGACTTCAGTAGAAAATTCCTTCCTGTGTCCCTCCACTGACACTCTGACACGATCAACTGCTTTTTCTTGTCTCTATAATGTTGTATTGCAATTTTTCATTCTCAGCTAGTCTTTGAGATCCTTGAGGGCATCTCAGTTTTGACTTCCTAGTGTCCACGCAAGGTCTGACACCCAGGAGATATGCAATCAGTGCTGACCCACTGGATGAGTTAAGGGACTTGCCTCAAGTTTCAAAATAAGCCAGTTTATCACAGAAATAGGTCTTGAAATTAAAGACTATTTTGAAAACTTAATCAGATTTATCTTTTAGTTCTAAATAATTTATACTGTATCTTTAATAAGCTCATGTTAATTCACATATTATAAAGGTCTTTTAAATTTTTAATATTCATCATTTAAAAATATTCTGGTACATGTCTACAGTTGTATGAATGATAGGTCAGAAACAAAAGACCAAATGGCCACCTAATGACCCTCAAAGCAAGAAGCCACCTGGTAGGTTGATAAGCCATTAAACATTTTGAATAAAATTCCACCTCCATATATAATTACAAGTACAAAGGGATATTTGAGAGAAAATATTCTGAAATAATTTTGTTCTGTACTTTATTCTTTTAAGATTTTTAAATTGATTTTTAGAGAGAGAGAAATATTAATGTGAGAGTGCAACATCAATCAGCTGCCTCTTACACGCCCGTCAGGGGATTGAGCCCGAAACCTGGGCATGTACCCTGACT
Source organism: Myotis daubentonii (assembly GCF_963259705.1). Taxonomy (NCBI): domain Eukaryota; kingdom Metazoa; phylum Chordata; class Mammalia; order Chiroptera; family Vespertilionidae; genus Myotis; species Myotis daubentonii. The sequence goes on along the minus strand of NC_081851.1, from coordinate 44,536,606 downwards.
GGGAATCAAACCAGCAACTCTTCAGTATGTGGGACGATGCCCAACCAACTAAGCCACACCAGCCAGGGCTTGTTCTGCACTTTTAAGTATACATTTTATTTTACAGTCCACAAATAAGATTATGTACAAACTTACATGGAAGAGACACTAGAAGCTTCATCCCTGATGATCACTGGCTGTACTTTCTTTAAATTTAATTTATTCTGGTACATTTTCTCTAACTTTGCCATAGTTTCCATGTGGGCAGTCTTCAGCTCTTCTAGTTTCCTGAAATATTCTTCATTAGAGTGGTAAATATCAGAAAAGTCCACAGGGGCCTCATAGTTCATGTATGTTAGGTTATTCACCCCGGAAATGATGTTAAAGTCAGTCTGATGGAAGGGAAAAGCCTGTTATATGGTATTTGGAATTAAAAGACAAATAAATTTGACACTAATTCCCAATGCTGCTTCTTACTTGTGAGCTATGTACATTTCCCTGTCACATTTTATTGAGAACAAGAGAGAGAAATCAAGTTGCCAGAAAATAAATACTATTTGATCCTTTTTATAAAGGATGGTTAGATTCCCAGATCATGTACTAACCCATACACTATAATAGGATAGAACCAAATTATCCTTAATAAAGACCCTCCGTTAGAGCTGTAAGTGATAACTGAAATGAAGAAGAACCAGTTCCTCTTACTGCAAACCAAGCAACTACAGCCCAACACCCGGAGCTTGGCTCCTACAGTATGGGCCACAAGGGTGCACCAGTGGAGAAGAGAGGGGAACGGGCAAAGGAGGGCAGGAGAGTGGAGGGAACAAAGTCTCATTGGCTCATCAAGAACCCAGGAGAAGCCCTCCTGGATGTGCAGGGGAGACCTCATAGGAAGTAGGAGGGTTGGAAGGGGATGGGCCGTAGTTTCAGAACTGCCACTCCTGGGGGCAACAAAGAGCAGTTGTAACAAAGTCCTGAGTGACAGGGACTTTGGGAGTGCAAAGAGAACAAGAATAGTACAGTATAGCATTGTAACTACACAGAGTGTAGTTATTCTATATATAGGTCATGCCTGGAAGAGACTGATCGATCTTTCCCCTAACTCTTTTTTTTTCTTTTTTTTAAATTATTTTTATTGATTTCAGAGAGGAAGGGAGAGGGAGAGAGAGATAGAAACATCAATGATGAGAATCACTGATTGGCTGCCTCCTGCACGCCCCCTACTGGGGATCAAGCCCACAACCCAGGCAGGTACCCTTGACCAGAATCGAACCCTGAACCCTTTAGTCTGCAGGCCAACACTCTATCCACTGAGCCAAACCAGCGAGGGCTCCCCTAACTCTTTTCATATACATCTTAGAGTTCTTTTATTTTTATTTATTTTTTATTTATTTTTATTTTTTAGAGTTCTTTTAATTGAAGCAACTATAGAGGTAAAACTCCACTTTCTCCATAAATATAGAAATTTAATATTTTCTCAGTTGAGAGATAAAGTTATTTATGATACTATGCATAAAAGGCTACTGACTATGGTCTTAAATTTAGCCTATTGCCTGAAATATACTCAGAATGAAAAAAGAGTATTTGCCTTAGAAAATTATAGACTCAATCTGATAAGACACTAGGAAATAAATCTGAGTAGCTTCTCCCAATGGGAAAATGCAGAAGAGTCACTTGTATATAAAAGTTATAAATATGAGTTTTTAAACAGTGTACAGGAGACCAGTATTGTACTACTTGGGCTAACAGAGAAAATGATGAAGGAAAACAAATGTTTTTCAGTAGAGCTGGTGTGCAGAAATTTACCAACAAATTTATGACTCAAAGAACTGCTTTATTGTCATACAACTCAAGAGAATTTTCTGATACCTTCTCCTGTTTCTATATGTGCTCCTCATCATTACCTTCTTAGCTGTGGAAATGAGTACTTTGTTAACTTCCTCATTCATTAAATTCTTAAGGACACCCAGCATTCTCTAGCTGCTTAAAGATACAAATCAAATAAACACTCCACCTTCTAGAACAGTGGTTCTCAACCTTCCTAATGCCGCGACCCTTTAATATAGTTCCTCATGTTGTGATGACCCCCAATTTCATTGTTACAAATTGAACATAAGCATAGTGATTAATCACAAAAACAATATGTAATTATATGTGTGTTTTCCGATGGTCTTAGGCGACCCCTGTGAAAGGGTCGTTCGACCCCCAAAGGGGTCTCGACCCACAGGTTGAGAACTGCTGTTCTAGAAGCTTTAGTGAGTTTAGGTGAGGATGTGTACATAAATAATGGGCAGCAGACTTTGAAGGAGACAGAACTCCTGATTCCTGCCTGTGAGCTGCTCCCATGTATGTCACAATATCAGTTACCATAAGAGCTCAGAGAAAGAATGCCTAATTCTGACCACGGGGGAAAGAAGAGACAGAATTTACAAGGGTGCACCAGATGGAGACAATGTTAGATAAGGACAAAGCTTGTCAGATTAGGGAAGCAGAAAGTGAAAAACAAAGAAGTCTGAGGCACAGTGCCAGAACATTAATCATATGTTACTGCATGATGATGCAACTGGCAGGTACTCTGTTCTTGATAAGGAAACTGAGGCTCAGAGGATTTAGGTGACCCGCCTGCAGTCACACACCAGTAAGTAGCAGAGGTGGGATTTAATCCAAATCCCAAGTGTTGGGCTCCAAAGACACACCGTAGGAAGGGGTTTTTAGCCACACAAGGAAGGAACAGGCATGGTATGCTCAGAGAGAGGTAAACAGTCTGGGGCTAGTGAGAACGGGATGGAGCACGGGGGAGGGTGGGAAACAAGGTGAAAAAGGCACGTCAAGAGCTTCAACCAGGAAACAGGAGCCTTGAAGGATGTGAGCAGAGGAGTGCCATAATCAGTCGTGCTCGGAAGGATTCTTCCGGTAGCAAATAGAGTGAAAACGAAGGAAGAAAGATAACAGCAGTTAATGAGCTAATGCAAGGTCCAAGTTAGAGATATTAAGGGCAGAATTAAGGAAGCAGCACCAAAGCGGCTGCCTTGGTAGATTTAGGAGGCTGAATCATCAACTCAGTAATGGCCTGTCTTGTGGGCAACAAATCGAAGACTTCTGTTTGGAGTGCTGCCTGTCTGGGTAGATGCTGCTGCTGCTGCTGCCATTCACCAATATAGGGAACACTGGGGAGGAGAGTGTTTTAGGAAAAGAAAACTAATCTCTCTTAGACACACTGAGTTTAAGGGATAGTAGGGCAGGTGAATGTCCAGGAAACAGGTGGGTAAATTTATCTGGAGACCTGGTAAGGAGGCTGGGCTGGAGATGAAGATATGGGAGCCACCAATATCACAGAAGTGGCAGGTGCAGCCTTGCATACGAATGAGGCTGCCTGAGGAGAGTGTGGGCAATACGACAAAAACCCGCGGATGGAAATGTTGGCCAACACCAACGTTTAAATAAGCAGTGAGAGGAGAACTAATATGAAGTAGAAAGTGGTCATTAGAAATACAATGCCCTAACCGGTTTGGCTCAGTGGATAGAGCTTCGGCCTGCGGACCAGAGGGTCCCGGGTTCAATTCCGGTCAAGGGCATGTACCTTGGTTGCGGGCACATCCCCAGTAGGAGGTGTGCAGGAGGCAGCTGATCAATGTTTCTCTCCCATCAATGTTTCTAACTCTCTGTCCCTCTCCCTTCCTCTCTGTAAAAAAAATCAATAAAATATATTTTTTAAAAAAAATTAAAGAAAAGAAAAGAAATACAAATACCAAGTGATATGGGTATTCAAATGAAGAGAGCTTTTGTTTGGTTTGAGTTTGTAAAGTAACTCCAGAAGGCTTCCAGGAGGAGGTGATATTTAAGCTGAGTCAAAGAATGGAAGAATCTGGAGGATCAGATAGAGTATAGGGGGAAAGAGGGAAAAGGTACTGCAGACAAAGAAAAGGACATTAACAAAAGCCATGGGGATGAGGGGCACGGTGGAGAGTAAGGTGCACACAGCTGCAGGATCAGAGGAGAGTAAAATGTATAAAGCGATTTTGGGAAGCAAGCCTAGAAAGGAAGGTTAGGGCAAGCAGGAGGTGGTTTTCATTTCTTGTCTACTTCTTGGCTAGAAGTTAGTACCTTTTCAATTTGGAGAATTTTTATGGCTTGGGAGAAAGATTAGAGATATAGTGTCAAATTCTTGTGTTCAAGCCTAGGTTCTGCACTTCTTAGCCATGTGACATGGGCACTAATCTTTTGAACATCAACGTTATAATACTTGAAGTAAGTATGCCCAGTGTTAAACTATTGCCTGTCAGCTCCAATGCCACCCTTCTACACCCTGCTGGGTGATGCTGAGGACAGAAGTCTGTAAACCATGCTTCAACTTTGCCAGCTGCTCCCAGGTAGACTCTGCCTAAAGTGGGGCTAGGGGAAGACAACAGGGCTAGAGGAGGAAGAAGACCTATTCCTTCCTGTTAGTTCTCTGTCCACTTGTCTACTTGAGTCACCCCTGCAGTGGTTCTTCCCCTGAGCAGCAGCAGTGGCTGATTTCGGTCTGAGTTTTTCTAATGCTCACAGAATCAGCAAAATCACCTCGTGGCCTCTATTCAAATGTCATCGCCTCACCAAGGCTACCCTATTTGAAATTATAACCTCCCCACCCACTCATTGTCAGCCTCCCTGTTTTATTTTTTCTCATAAGTACTCACCACCAACAGTCATTCTACATATCTTTACTTGTGTATTGTATGCCTAACTCTTCCACAAAGTCAGTATCACAAAGACAAGGATTTGTCTGCTTTGTTCATGGCGGTGTCCCCAGTGCCCAGAAAAGCACCTGGCTAATGGCAGAGGGTTAATAAATATTCATTGGAAGAATGAATATACAGCTAAAAAAATATTATATTTCCATTAAGAGGAGAGATATTTCCTCACAAAGAACTGGATCAGCCCTAGCTGGTTTGGCTCAGTGGATAGAGAGTCGGCCTGCAGACTCAAGGGTCCTGGGTTCAATGCCGGTCAATGGCACATGCCCGGGTTGCAGGCTCAATCCCCAGTAGTGAGCGTGCAGGAGGCAGCCAAACAATGGTTCTCAATCATCATTAATGTTTCTATCTATCTCTCACTCTCGCTACCTCTCTGGAAAAAAAAAAAAAGGAACAGAATCATCCTAAGAAATACTGGCTGCTCTAAAGAGTTATATTCTACTAAGTATTAAGAAAAGGGCTTATTTCTTAAAAAACTAACTAAAAGAAGGAAGATATTCCAAAGAACTGTTTTTAGAAAAAAGCATGCAGGTACTCTCCATTCGTTCTTTTAGAACACCCTTTAAAAGAAGGCCTTCATAATAGTCATTTTCCATTAAAGGGTAAAATTTATTTGGTCCTGGAAAAACTGCAAAGATACTGAAGGATGAGTAGCTTCTGGAGAGTGGTGGCAGGTCTGATATTTATACACTGACTTTTAATAGTATCTGTCCCATTTCTGTTTAATACTCCTTTTTTTTTGACCAGGACTACAGGCTTTATTAGAGGAGAAGCACCTGCCGGGCTGTCTCACAAGGGGAGAGCAGCAACACGTGCAGGGGTGGGCACGCCTTTTTCCTGTTTAATACTCTTAATACTTAATTTTTCAGATAAATTACTCCCATGGTGTTTTACCTAAAACAGATGAATGATTAATAAGCGAATTCTAACTTTAATTTAATCTTTGTCTTCACACAAAAGAAAACATTTTAGTAGGTCAAATAACCTAGACCCGTGGTCGGCAAACCACGGCTCACGAGCCACATGCGGCTCTTTGGCCCCTTCACTGTGGCTCTTCCACAAAATACTGGCTCTTCCACAAAATACCAACTTCTGCCCATGGGCCACGAAGTTTCAATCGCACTGTACGTGCGCGCCCGCATGTGGCTCGCGAGCCGCGGTTTGCCGACCACTGACCTAGACCAAGGACATTATTTTCCAAGAGCCTAAAATAGCACCCTTTCCCTTTAATTGTCCAGCTTTTTGTGAATGTTGTGCATGCAGCCACTAGATTAGAGGATAATCTTCCCTAGATTGGCTTGACCCATTTAGATGATGCTCCTCCCAGCACATGCACATGTGCTTCATTAGTGATCAGCACTCATAATTATTTGTGGTATAGTCTATCTAGTATCATTTGCAATTCTGGAATTTTTACTAAATTTTCTTTTTCATTGAAAGGATTTGTAAGGAATAAGGCAGATCTACATATAGTAACCTGGGTAAACCGGCAATAAATGATAAGAGTAAAAAGCAAGTTTCAGAACAATATGTATACATAAAATGCTACCAAATGCTTCAAGGGTGTACACAGGAGACAGGAAAAAGCCCAGAAGAATACATATATATCAGCTTCAAAACAGTGGCTACCAATGGGTAGGGAGGAGGGACTCAGACTTTCTTTGGGAGGAGAGAGTAAAAGGGCCCAAGCCTTCTCTGTAACATTTGAAATTTTAAAAGGAGAATGGCCCTAGCTGGTTTGGCTCAGTGGATAGAGCGTTGGCCTGCGGACTGAAGGGTCCCAGGTTCGATTCCAGTCAAGGGCACATGCCTGGGTTGCGGGCTCGCCCCCATGGGGGGCATGCAGGAGGCAGCCGATCAATGACTCTTTCTCATCATTGATGTTTCTATCTCTCCCTCTCCCTTCCTCTCTGAAATCAATAAAAAAAATATTAAAAAAAATAAAAGGAGAATGTGCTCATGTATTATCTAATAAAAATATAACTTAAAAAAAAAAGAATGCTTTGTGAGTACTAATACTAAATTAAAAACTGAGCAATCTCTATTGACTACTTGATCTGTTTGGCACCTGCCTCTCACACTCCCCTAGCAATACTGCTTACCTTTCCCTTGTTCTTCTACCTGCTCCCACCCTCACTCCCCAACTCTTTTATTTCTTTAAGAAACCAGAAACTATCAGAGGAAAGTTCCCTCATCTTCCCATCTATAAAAATGCCTGCTTTTGTGCCACTTTTCTCTTTTCCTCCTGCTTCAGGATGAAATGTCCCTTCTCTTTAGCAGTATCTGACACTTTCCCTCATCATTAAAACCAATAAACGGGGACTTCCACACTCTTGTGATCCTACCACTGTAGCTGGTCCTTAATCCCTTTAGTCTCCTTTTTATCTAACTGTTAAATGAGGTTTTTAAAGTGTTCTAGCCCAGTTGGTGTGGATCAGTGGTTGAGTGTCAACCTGTGAACCAGGAGGTCATGGTTCGATTCCTGGTCAGGGCACATGCCTGGGTTGTGGGCTCGGTCCCTGAGGGGGGGGCGGGGGGGGGATGCAGGAGGCAGCTGATCAGTGATTCTCCTTCATCATTGATGTTTCTGTATCTCTCTCCCTTTCTCTCTGAAATTTAAAAAAAAAGTTCTATACAAGATCCCTTCTTTTTCTGCACTCTCCCTAAGTAACTTTATCCATTCCTATTGTTTCAAAAATGCTGAAAACTCCCAGATAGGTATCTCCAGCTCAGACCCTACAGAACTACACTTTCATAGGCTCAGCTGCTTCCTACATATTTCCACTTGGTAGTTTCACAGATATCTCAAAGTTACCATGTTCAACACTAAAACCTTAGAGGAGGGCAAAGAGGAAGAAATGGGGGAGGGGGATCTGTAATAGGATCAACAATAAAAAACAGACACACACACAAAAGACAACACTGAAAACCACCCAGCCTCTACATCCATTCCTCCCCAAGTTGTCCCCAGTTCAGTAAATGGCACTGCCTTCCATGCAGCTTCTCAAACCAGAAACCTGAGAGTAAGCATTCTTTATTTCTTCCTCTTCCTTGGCCTTCACTTTCATTCTTTAACAGTAATTCCGATCCATTCTGGAGAAATCTGTCCACTTCTTGCCATCTCCCCCGGACTCTAGGTCCAGCCATCACCTATGGCTTCTGAAATTACTGTACAGCCTCCTAACTAGTCCCTTACTTCTGCTTTGTCAGAAGTTCTCCACAGAGTCATCAGAGTCATTTTTAAAAAATGTAAATAGGAACATGTCAGATCTTTTAAAAGTCTTCAAGGACCTCCCAATGCACCTACAATAAACAACTCCTTACCTAGGTCTACAAGGCCCTGCTTACCTCTCCAAGTTCATCTCCCCTCACTCATTCTTCCCCTCTTTTCCACTCTTGCTGGCTTTCTTTCAGATCCTTAATCACCCAAAGCTCTTCATTTTCCTATCTTAGGACCTCTACATATGCTTGTTCTCTCTGTCTGGAATGTTTTCCCATACCTACTCTTCAAATAACGGTTACTCTTTTTCATCTACCAGGCATCAGCTTAAATTTTAACTAATTTAATTATGGCTTAGTGGTTGCTATGACCATGAAAGATGTTGCTACAGATTTTCTCATGAACAGTTTTAGTGTAGATTAAAGAGATTACAATTCCAACATATTCAGTGATTTCTATTAGCCCCAGACCACAATGCTTTTTCTTTTTGTATCTGAGAGGCTTGAAAAAATGGTGTTAAGAATCTTTAACGGGGGTAAGGAGATTTATATCTGCAGAGTCAAGGTTTCTAATTTTTAAAGGAATAGAGCAGATGGCAGGCTCGGCCCTCTAACTAGTGGACAGGTGTTCACGACACATGTAACACTGAAAAGTGCCCTTTAGGAAATAATGGGTCCTCAGTAACTTGCTTCTCTGGATGCTCAACTCTATCTCTCTGATCTAGCCACTGAACTCAATGGTTTTAAACATCGCTTCTCATGTATCGTGTTAAGATGCACTAATAACCAAGACCTTAAAATGACAATAAAACACACCTCTGATAGCACAGTTGATTCACCTGAATCTTAGGGGTTATCATCTGTGGAGTAGGTAAATCAGACCTCCCCAAGGTAAAAAGAAAAGGGAATATCTACTTCTGACAAATACTGGAGCATAAAGAGTAAGGTTCTGCACGCTCTGAACCAGCGGTTCTCAACCTGTGGGTCGCGACCATCGGAAAACACATATAGCATATCAGATATTTACATTACGATTCATAACTAGCAAAATTACAGTTATGAAGTGGCAAAGAAAATAATATTATGGTTGGGGGTCACCACAACATGAGGAACTGCATTAAAGAGTCGCGGCATTAGGAAGGTTGAGAACCACTGCTCTAGACTAAAGTAAAATGCTCCCGAAGACATTCTTACAACAATCGTTTTGGTGAAAATCACGACTTTTTAAGGCCTCGGTTTTATTGATTTCTATGGGAACATAGAGAAGGTGGTGGGTCAATATTACCGACGATCTGGACAGGGAGCAGCGTTTGTCCGCATGTCGCTCAGCCCAGCGGGGACGCGGACCAGCCATCAGCCCGCACCCAGCCAGAGACCAGTCCTAGCCCACGTCCCGCCCCCACATTACCATCGCCCGCGACGGCTGCACTGCCTTCTTCTCGTCTTCCTGTTCCTCCTCCTCTTCCTCCTCTTCCTCCAAGGCCGCCACCACGGCCGCCAGATCCTCTAAGCCTATAAGCCTAGAGTCTGGGTCCTCGTCCTGGGCGGCCCGCGCTGGGGTGTTGGGATTTACCGGGGCTTGGACACTGGAGGCCGCCAGCTCCGCGCGCGGCGAGGCGGCCATCACCGCGCCGCGGAGGCCTGAGCGCCCCCGCTGGCCCGGGTGGTGAAGCAGGAGGGGCTCCCTGCTTGGGGCGGGCGGTTACTAGGGGCACGGTAACTAGGGACGCTACAGGGGCCGTAAGGGGCCAAAAGTCACTCAAATCCCTGACCCCTGCGGGATACCCAAGGTGGGCGTGTCTTGCATTCTGGCAGTCAGTACTGTGTTTCTCTTATGGGGGGGTGCGGCACAAGGCATCTCTTCCCCAGCTTCATGTCTCACCACCTAATCTCAGCGATCTTACATTATACTAATGAAACTACTCTTTTTGCGAAAAGAAAAAATAGAGGGCATTTATTACTTTTTATTTTTTATTTTTTACATATTTTATTGATTTTTTGCAGAGAAGAAGGGAGAGGGATAGAGAGCCAGAAACATTGATGAGAGAGATGGATCAGCTGTCTCCTGCACGCCCCCCAATGGGGATGTGCCCGCAGCCAAGGTACATGCCCTTGACCGGAATCGAACCCGGGACCCCTGAGTCCGCAGGCCGACGCTCTATCCACTGAGCCAAACCGGTTCAGCCATTTATTACTTTTTAAATATATATTTTTATTGATTTCAGAGAAGGAGGAGGTCAAGAGAGAAACATCAATGATGAGAATGCATGCCCCACCCTAGGGACTGAGCTAGCAGCCCAGGGTATAGGCCCTGATGGGGAATCCCACCATGACCTCCTAGTTCATGGGTCAAGGCTCCATCGCTGAGCCATGCCGGCAGGGCTCTGTGCTTTATTTTAAACTAGAGGCCCAGTGCATGAAATTTGCCCCAACCACTTCTGCCTGCCAGCCTGGTCGCCCCCTAACTGCTCCCCTGCCGGCCCAATCACCCCCAACTGCCCTCCCCTGCCCACCGATCGGCCTCCTCCGTGCAAGGCTGCGGAGTCACCAGGACTGGCCTCCTACGCACCACGGGGAGCTGCAGGACCCCCAGGCCTCACTGTATGGAGCAGCCACAGGGCCCCGCCTCCGCTGTGTGCACGGCCATCTTGTGGCCATCTTGTGATGACGGCGCACGTGATGACCACCTAGGCTTTTATTGGTATAGATAGTTTCTGAGGTCATGTCTTCAAATTTGGTGTTCTTTTCTTGGACAATGATAATCTGATATTATTCCTATTCAGAGTACTTTGGTAAAAAGATGATGTTTCATTTCTACACATTTGAGTCTCTTATCTCCCATTTCTGTTATTATGTTCAAATTTTCTTTTACATCCTTAAACATATATGGAAGATTTATAAAAGCTGCATTTAAGTCTCTGTCTGATAATGCCATCATTTGTCATTTGGGGGTTTGTTTCTCCTGGTTGATTTTTCTCCATTATGGGTCATAGTTTCCTACTTCTTTGCATGATCAATTTGTTCTTTATTTTTTTAAAATATATATTTTATTGATTTTTTACAGAGAAGAAGAGAGAGGGATAGAGAGCTAGAAACATCGATGAGAGAGAAACATTGATCAGCTGCCTCCTGCACATCCCCTACTGGGGATGTGCCCACAACCAAGGTACATGCTCTTGACTGGAATCGAACCTGGGAACTTTTAGTCTGCAGGCTGATGCTCTATCCACTGAGCCAAACCAGTTAGGGCTATTTTATTGATTTTTTAAAGAGAGGAAGGGAGAGGAATAGAGAGTTAGAAACATCAATGAGAGAGAAACATCGATCAGTTGCCTCCTGCACGCCCCCTACTGGGAATGTGTCCGCAACCAAGGTACATGCCCTTGACCAGAATCGAACCTGGGACCCTTGAGTCTGCAGGCCGATGCTCTATCCACTGAGCCAAACCAGTTAGGGCAATTTGTTCTTATTAGTGGTAAAATATAAGTAACATTTACCATTTTAACCATTTTTAAATATACAGTTCAGTGGTATTAAATACATTCTCGTGGTTGTGCACCACTATCCATCTCCAGAATTTTGCATTTTGTAAAACTGAAACTCCATACCCATTAAACAATAATTTCCCACTTTCCCCTCCTGCCAGTCCTTGCAACCACTGTTCAACTTTCTGTCATTATGATTTTGACTACTCTAAGCATCTAAGTGGAATCATACAATATTTGTCTTTTATGTAACTCAATTGTTTTGCTCAGCATAGTGTTCTCAATGTTCATCCATGTTGTAGCACATCAGAAATTCCTTCCTTTTTAGGGTTGGATAATATTCAATTATATTTATCACATTTTGCTTATCCATTCAGCCATCAGTGAACACTTTGGTTGCTTCCATATTTTAGCTATTGTGACTAATGCCACCATGAATATGGGTGTACAGTATCTCTGAGAACGTTTTCAATTCTTTTGGCTATATATCCAGAAGTGGAATTATTGAGTCATTTGGTAATTCTATTTTTAATTTTTTAAGGAACTGCCATACTGTTTTCAACAGCAGCTGTACCATTTTACATTCCTGACAGTACACAGGATTCCAATGTCTTTACATTCTGGCCAACACTGTTTTATAGTAGCCATCCTCATGGGTGTGAGGTGCTCTCATTTGTATTTCCCTAATGTTTAGTGATGTCAAGCATTTCTTCATGTGCTTATTAGCCATTTGTATATCTTTGGAGAGTGTCTATTCAAACGTTATACCCATTTTTTAATTGGTGCCAGAGACCACCGCATAGCAGCACTAGCATGAAAGTGCAAGAGACATTGGAAGGCCAATGGACCTTGATCTCAGCAGGGCGGATATCAGATTGCTCCTGCTGTGATTGCGATTTCCTGACCTGATAATCTTTACATTGTTTACTAAACTTTACTGAGCTTTGATTCTCTCTGCTCTGCCTGCATGCATTGCTAAAGGGCAAATGTGTAAACAAAATGAATAAAAGCAGGCAAGACCAGCACTCTTGCAAAAGGCTCCACCTGGCCTCCCATGCCTTAAAAATTTGTATTTCTTATTTAGTATCTTCATTGTGCATTGGCCCTCCTACAGGTCATCCTGAAACCCACCGTGCAGGTCGCAGCAAATTGGGTAGAGTTTCCTTGTTTTTAAGTTTTGGGAGTTCTTTATATATTCTGGATTTTAATCCCTTATCAGGTATGGGATTTGAAAATTTTCTCCCTTTCTGTGGTACTCTGTCTTTTGATGCACAAAATTTTCATGAATTTATTTTTCCCTTTTGTTACCTGTCCCTTTAGTGACATATCCAAGAAATCACTGCTAAATCCAATGTCATGAAGCTTTCATTGTTTTCTCCTAAGTTTTGTTTTAGGTCTTTGATGCACTTTAATTTTGTCATAGTGTTAAGCTAAGGATCCACCCTTCTTTTGCATGTGGATATCGTTTTTCCAGCATCATTTTTTGAAGACTGACCTTTCCCTATTGAATGGTCGTGGTTCAGCTGCCAAAAATTAATTGAACAGGCCTGGCTGGTGTGACTCAATGGTTAGACTGTTGGCCCAGACAACTGAAGGATTTCGGGATTTCTGGTCAAGGGCATGTATCTGGGTTGTGATTTGCTCCCCACCTCCTTTTCCCATCCCCTCAAGGATGAGTGCAGGAGGCAGTGGATTCTCTCTCCCCTTATCCCTCCTTTCCACTTTCACTGAAAAGCAGTGAAAAAAATATCCTCATGAGGATTAACAAAACACGCACACATTATTTGACCTTATGTATGAGAGTTTATTTCTGGACTCTCTATTCCAGGAGTGGGGGATGTCTGGCCCCAAGCCATATAAGGCGCACAAAGTCATTTGGTCTGGCCCTGGCAGGGGATTAGGGGGTGAATCAATTGCTTGACCAAATATACCAGGCTAATTTTTAAGTTGGTAATTTTGTGTGGCCCAGAAATGATGTTATAAATATCCAAATGACACTTGCCAGAAAAAAAGTTCCTGGCCCCTGCTTTTTCTATTCTATTGATCTAAATGTCTTTATGCAGGTACTAGTTTTGATTACTATAGTTTTGTAGCAAGTTTTAAAAACAGGAAGTGTGAATCCTCAGTTGCCTTTTCAAGGTTGGTTTGGATATTCAGTTCCCTGAGATTCCACAATGTTAGGATGGGTTTTCTATTTCTGTAAAAAATGTTATTGGGATTTTGATAGGAATTGCATTCAATCTGTAGATTGCTTTGGATAGTTTCCTTTGTCTGCTCTTTCCCTCCTTCTCTGGCAAAGCTCATTTGAACATCTAACAACTGAACCCTTTTTTAATACATACTAGAGCTGGGAGAGAACACCTTTCTTCCTTTTAGTATTTCTTTGCTTTTTAATCTCACACTTCTGTTTTTCTGGTCTATGCTTTTAATTTTGTTAGACAGGGTCTCCCATACTGTGCAAAAAACATCCATTATTCAAGAAATCTTTCAGTACGTTCGGCAAGTGTATTTTAAACATCTACTATATACCAGACATTATTCTTTGTCCTAGGTCATTAGTGGAGCAAAGAAGCTAATACGTTTGCCTTCAATATATAGCTTATGTTCCACTGGAGGGAGACAGACGAGAAATAAACACTGCCCTGACCGGTTTGGCTCAGTGGATAGAGCGTTGGCCTGTGGACTGAAGGGTCCTAGGTTCGGTTCTGGTCAAGGGCATGTACCTTGGTTGCAGGCACATTCCCAGTAGGGGGTGTGCAGGAGGCAGCTGATGGGTGTTTCTTCTCTCTCATGTTGTTTCTCTCTATCCCTCTCCCTTCCTCTCTGTAAAAAAATCAATAAATATATTTTTTTTAAAAAGAAAAAATAAACACTGGCAACGTGCCATGAAGAAAAATAAAAGCAGAGGCATACTCTGCTGTTGACTAACACTATACTTTCCATTTGGACCGGTCAGTCACTGATGCCGCCAGCATATTGGTGAAATCGGATATCGCAGGCTAAACAGAAAGGAAGACAAACCAGGCTTGGCGCTTAACGTGTTAAAAATGAAATAGCCTTTATAATAAAACCCTAATATGCAAATCGACTGGCAGAATGACATGCACTGACCACCAGGGGGCAGACACTCAACACAGGAGCTGTTCCCTGGTGGTCAATGTGCTCCCACAGGGGGAGCGCTGCTCAACCAGAAGCTGGGTTTTCTGCTGGCGAGTGCATTGGTGGTGAGATTCTCTCCTGCCTCCGAGGCAGCACCAAGGGACAGCAAGCCTGGATTCTGGCTGAGCGCAGTGCCAGTGGCAGGAGCCTCTCCCGCCTGTCTCCGTGGCAGGCAGACATCCCCCAAGGGGTCCCAAACTGCCAAAGGGCACAGGCCTGGCTGAGGGACCCTGCCAGTGCACAAATGTTAAAGTGCACGATTAAATCATGAGCGTGTTAAGGTCCTCTAGGCCTAACCCGCCATTAGGGCCATGTCCCCCGCCTGGCAAAGCCTCGCACGCTCCTTGGACACTGCCAGTACCCTGTGATGCTCCAGAAGTCCCGCCTGCCACGGCACCCGTAAGTCGCACCCACCACCCCATCTTGACAACCTAACCTCTCCACCCAGAGCTCGAGTGTGCCTGGCCCTGCCCGGACCCCTAGGACCAGAGGGCTGCTTCAAGCCCCACCCTCAGTACTTCGAGTCACTTGGGCTGGTCCCGCCTCCTCGGGTGCCTCCCCACTTCCGCCCTGTCTCCGGAGCAACAGGGCAGCTCTGCCCTCTGTGCAGTCTCTGCTGATCCATCATTACAGCGTGAGGGCGTCATGACCACTTGCATAGTAGCCTCTTCTTATATAGGATATTTGCTACTTAATGTGTACAAGGAATCTCAATGAACAAAACAGTGCTAATTCTTGAAGAAAGGGATTAGGATTATAGGGTAGAGGAAGCCTTTCATTTTTCAATTTGTGTCTTTCTGTACTGTTAACTTTTCAAACAGTATATATATTACTTTGCGAATCCATTGCCTTTTGTTATATAGGTTTTTCAAGTGTCTGAAAAAGCAATATTTGGGGACCGGGGGAAGCAGGAATAAATTAATCTGCCTTTTGAAACCAAATCTTTAATATTTCCATTAAACTGTGTCAATACAATTTCAAGTAAATGCAAACTGGAAGAACAGGCCCAGGAATTCATAGGGGAAACAATATTCCGAAGAACAAGAAACACCAGTGATCTTCCACTCCAGCTGCACTATTAGTGGCCATGATGGTGCCAGTCAGCCAGTGTTATCCAGATTACCGAGTGTTTACCTGACAAAAGAAAAACTTGAGTTTCAAAACCTGTAATAATAGAATTTTAAGGCTGGAAGACATTTAAGCAGTTATCCAAATCACCCCTATTATTACAAGTGAAAAAAGACTGCAAGAGGATGAACTGTTATCACCTTGATGACTAGCAAACTATTAGTTACAAACACCCCCAAAAATCTCTTAAAAGATATACCTTTTTGACCTTGTAGGAAAATTCCCAACCTATACATACCACATCATCAATTTTCAGGATGCTCCGGACAGTTTCAGTCGCTAGAGTCAGTGCACTAACTGAAACCAACAGAGGCTGGACAACCAGCTCCTCCAAAATGTTGGAAATACCACCCTGCAAATGAGCACAAATTGCTTTTAGTGTTTGTAATTATACACATCACCAACTAGTTATCAGTATTAATCAAGGCCTTTTTAAGTTTTCCCTTACTCTAGTTTAGAATAAGATACTCTCTAAGTAAGCTATTTTCTACACTATAGGTTGTATTTCAACTAAAATTTGGAAAAATTAATGCTGGATCCCCCAAATCCTAACTTCAAATCTCCTCTAAGGCCCTAGCTGGTTTGGCTCAGTGGATAGAGTGTCAGCTTACAGACTGAAGCGTCCTGGGTTCAATTCCAGTAAATGGCATATGCCTGGGTTGCAGGCTCAATCCCCAGTAGGGGGGCATGCAGGAGGCAGCCAATCAATGATTCTCTCTCATCATTGATATTTCTATCTCTCTCCCCCTCTCCCTTCCTTTCTATCTGAAATCAATAAAATATCCTATGTAATAAAATGCTAATATGCAAATAGACCGAAACAACTGAACTAGTCACTATGATGTGCACTGACCACCAAGGGGCATGTGCAGAACATGGCGGGCACTGGCCATGGCAGGATGGTGGAGCACGTGAGTGGGGGTGCCAGACCAAGGCAAGGCGCCAGTTGCTGTCATTGGGGTGAGACTCTGGTGGTTACTGAAAATACTTTGCTCCCATGCACTGCGGTCCTGCCTGGTGCTGCGCCTGCTGCCAGCCCCGCTCGCACCCACTGTCAGTGCCAGAGCTAATGCTTGCACCCACTGCCGGTGCCTGGCGCAGGTCCCAATCACTCAGCACCATCAGCGGGTGCGAGTGGCGGCTGCTAGCCCTGATTGCCTTAAGGGCTTCACCTCCCCATGCTCCTGAGGGGGGATCAGGGCAGCCGCCGCCGATCGCACCCACTGCTGGCACCAATCACTCTGTGCTGTCAGAGGGTGCAAGCAGGGCTGGCGCCATCAGCGCATGGGAGCAGAGGTGGCGGGAATGGGGCTGCAGAGGACTGGGGGCCAGGGCAGGAGGGGCTGGGCAGGGGTGCGGAGGATGGGCCGAGACCCGCCCCTGTGCCTACCACAGCCTCCCGACCTAGTTCCTTTCAAGGTACATGAATTCGTGCACTGGGCTTCTAATATATATATATATATATATATATATATATATATATATATATATATATATATATAAAACCCTCCTCCTACGTATCCTGCTCTGCCTTAACATCTCTCCCAAATCTCACTTATAAATTCTTATTGCCACTATCATAGTCCCATTCTCCTAAGGATTACTGCTGATGGCCATCACAAACAACCCCATCTCCTGTGTTCCCACCTTAAAATACCCATTTCATCATCTTAGCCTCTTGGTTAACAAAACGTTAGTGGCTTCCAACTACTGGAATAAAATAAAAACCATACCTCATGTTAGCTTTTATCTGATCTTTCCAACCTGAAAGTCCAGTGTATTACCAATATATAATTTCCACTCTAGACGAAATTAGAAACTTCTTGGGCTCTCTCACCTGTAAACCATTCGCTCCCCCTTCTGAAATTTCCTCATACCCTACCAATGAAAGCTACATCTTCATAATGTGCCCTCCTTTGGAATTCTATTCTATTAAAAAAATGTAGCCTTGGATTGTTAGCTTCCCCCCCCCCCCAAATTAAGTATTATTTCTCCTCAATAAAAAGGGACATACACAAAAGGGGAAATTACTGTTCTATGTGTTTACCCTAGTGACTGACTTCATTAGGCTGGTGGTCACAACAGCAGCAATGGTAAATACTTAGAGTTTTCTCTATGCCAGACATCTTTGTAAGAGCATTCTTGTTAATAATATATTTAATTCTCACAATTAGCCTACAAGGGACCTATTAATTAGTCTCTGTTTTTACAATTGAGAAAACTGAAGCACAGACTATGTAATATGCCAAAAATCAGCCAATAAGTTGGCAGAGCTAATGAACAGATAATACTTTTCACTTAAGACATAATCCATCTTCATTCTCACTCAATAACATAAATTATCCTGCAGGCCTAATATTTAAATCCTATTTTACTTTTAATTACAAAGCTTTTCATTCAACAGATAATTACAAAGCTTTAAAAATGTTATATTAATTAATATTTTCTGCAATAATTAAAAATTAAACTATTACCTTTCGGACATTAATGCCAGTAGTTTTTTCTCCTTGGGCATGACGGTTTCTTAGTTCTGTTACTGTAGAAATGGGATTCAGGCCAGCATTTTCAGCTAGTGTTGATGGAATTACTTCCATCGCATCTGCAAAAGCACGAACGCAGTAGGATTCCATACCACTCAATGTTCGTGAATATTCAGTTAACCGTAGAGCCAACTCTATTTCTGGCGCACCACCTCCTGCAATAAGAGCTCTGAAATTCACAAACATATTTTTAGCTTACATCTACACCTTTAAAACAGTCAAAATACAGTTTTAATGTTCTAAATATTACTTAGCAATTCATATTACCTATTCTTCACTAAACAGCGAATGACACATAGGGCATCATGAATAGAGCGCTCAGCTTCTTCAATGACCAATTTGTTAGATCCACGAACAACAATTGTAACTGTTTTTGCAGGGCTTGCACAGCCTGTAATCTTCAGTAAACATATATCAAATTAGGTATTTGGGATAAAGATTAAAACAAACAAAAAAACTCCAGGCAAATAAAGCTTAATTATAATACTGTTACCTTGAGCAGTTTGCCAGAACCGTTTAAATTGACCTCCTCAGCTAACTCAGCTGATCCCAGCATGTCAGCAGTGAACTGGTCAATATGAGCAACTGGCTTGGTTCCAATCGTCTGGGAAAAATAATCAAATCCTCAAATTAAAACATTTGATAATTGGACATTTTCACACATACAGATGTTAGAATATTTTACCTTACAAATGAATTCAATATCTTCTCTTTCAATATCCTTAACCACCATAATCTTCATTTTGTTTAGGAAATGTAATGCAAGATCACTTAGAGCATCTCTACAATAAAAAATCAGTCATTATGTCAATCCTAGGTTAAAAATATTTGCGGTTCAACCATTTTTTAACGTTTTCTTTATTTTACTAATGAACAATGTGCGGTGATTCCCAATGGATAATATTAAAACATACCCCAATGACACTATTTGTAAAACACACAAAATAACCATGTCATTGTTTTTTTAAAATACTAAGTAAGGGGGGATGGGAGCATGAGTTTGTGTGGGGGGGGGGAGGTTGGGGGTTAATGGGGGGGATGAGGACACATTTGTAATACCTTAACTAATAAAAAAAAAAATTAATATAAAAAAAAAATAAAATAAAATACTAAGTAAGCATCTCTCTGATAATTAAAACTTTGATACTTCCTGATTTAGAAGAATGATTAGTGCATTGTCCTGATACACTAAGGTTGCCGGCACATACAAAAAGCAACCAATGAATGCATAAATAAGTGGAACAATAAATCGATGTTTCTCTAAAATCACTGTTAAAAAAAAAAATCCAAATTTTTCCATCCCAAGACTATAATCATATTAAAAAACAAGATTACTATATATTATATGGCTTGGGATGAGAACCAGGTATACGAACTCTTCATCAATGAGCATCCACAATACCTTCTGGCATAATGTATTAATAGAATACATGGGAATGTGTCTACATATTAGAAGGAAACACTGAAAAACAAAGCATTCCATTTACTTAACATCTAGGATATTGGCTAGAAAGATTATACACCCCACATTTAAATGATCACAATGGGAAAAGAACCTGTTTTAGAGTATTCATCAGAATGCCCCAAAATGCAGATTCTTTAGCTGCCTAGTGGTTTATCTACCTCAAATGGTTCTGTAAAAATTGCTAGAGGGGATCCAAAATAAGTTATTATTAAGAAGTAAACATAATAGCTGCATACCTTAGAATAGACTTTTGTATGAGAAGAACATTACATCCTGTTTTTTTAATTTGCTTCACTAAGTTTAGAATATAGGCTCTCTCCTCTCGAAGCACTCGGTCCATCTGGACATAGTCAGAAACTACTATCTGATTATCCATCTGTTTAGAAAAGAAACAACATATCAATACTTTGCATATACAAGTTTTAAAGTGAAAAATGTTTTTAATGAAAATATTATAGTATAAATTCAAGCAAAATCATACCAAATATTATATACAAACATGCATACAAAAAGTCTGGAAAGCCCAGGTGGCACGGCTCAGTGGTTGAGCGTTGACCTATGAATCAGGTCACAGTTCCACTCCCCATGGTCAGGGCACATGCCTGGGTTGCAGACTTGATCCCCAGTAGGGGGCGTGCAGGAGGCAGCCAATCAATGATTCTCATCATTGATGTTTCTATCTCTCCCTCTCGCTTCCTCTCTGAAATCAATAAAAGAAATATATTCATGTGTGTACACACACACACACTAGAAAAAAAAGGTCTGGAAAGATGAATATACACCAACCTTATTGTAGATCTTTTATGCTGTCATATGTGTCTATATACATTCAAGTACATTTTGATAATTAAAAAATGTAAAATGATTATTTCCTGAATATGCCCATTCTCTTTATACAAATATTTTACTGAAATAATTTCATTTGCATCCTTGTTACTTTGTCATGTTTTGGCATCCAACAATTTTCTGCCATTTATTTAAATTTTATTAATTCTTTTGAGATAAATACTTCTTATCACTAGTACCAGTATTTTCTATTTTTACAATAATGAATAAAAGTCGAGTTATTAGAAAGTTAAACATATAAATAAAAAATCAATTTTATTTGGTTCTACTTACATCTGTCTTGGGAGCAGATAAGCAAAACTGAATAAGCCCAATTTTAGCCTTTTCGACTCTGGTTATACCAGAATTTGCCACCTTCTGAGTGAGAACCAGCCCTTCCACCAACTCACAGTCATCAATTGTCCCACTAAGAAAAAAGGAAGCAAGGGAATAGTTAACAGGGAGCAGAAATCTGTAAGTTTAGATTTCTAACAGATTAAAAATCATCAGTCCAATAAAATGTGTTTCAGCCTCATTCACATTTATTAGTGTCCCATTCCTGAACCTCTTTGATCACACTCCCTGCCATCATAAGGAAATGCAAACAAATTCTTGAGATTCACAGATTAATACCAGTACAAATTCTCATGAAAATAAAAAAGAAGCTTTGTGACTTTCACCTAGATATTTTTCATTTAAAAGTTATTTATTTTTGGAAATAACTTAAACTTACTTTCAAAATTAATTTTTATTCATTAAAGTTATAAACAGATATGCTTACCCAAGTTTCTTAACTATTTTAATATCTCTAAGATCTACACCAGTAGCTGTGGCTGGGTCAATCACTTTCATTACTGCATTTACACTCATTGGAGAAAGCAGACTTGAATACTGAGAGACAACCTAGAATTGGAAAAAAAAAAGTCAGTTTCACAATAGAAAAAGTTCTAGTTCTTTACTGACATATCACTTTTTTTTGGATGGTGGGGAAGAGGGAAAGTGAGAATATATGAGAAAACATTCCATACAAACTGTCTTTTCCATTCAGATTGTCGGTCACCAAGGGGATGAAATAAAAATATGTACTAACAACTCTATAGGAAATCCAAAACAAAATTAATTTCATGTGGTTTCTTATCTAAAATGTATTTGTGATCAGATGCTATATATTTTTTTGTGTACCCCTAATACTGAGGGTGCTGGTAAAACTAGCTAGTGGCTAACATTTATTGAGCACTATATGCCAGGCAGTGGTCTTAGTACTTTACATTTCTATAATCATTCAATCTTCAAATGAAGAAACTGAAATAGTCAAACAGCTTAGTCAAGTGATAGAGCCAGCACTGAACCCAAACAGTCTAGACCAGGGGTGGGCAAACTTTTTGACTCGAGGGCCACAATGGGATCTTAAACTGGACCAGAGGGCTGGAACAAAAGCATGGATGGAGTGTTTGTGTGAACTAATATAAATTCAAGGTAAACATCATTACATAAAAGGGTACGGTCTTTTTTTTTTTTTTTTTTTTTTTTTTAGTTTTATTCATTTCAAACGGGCCGTAATTTGCCCATGGCTGGTCTAGACTCTAAGACCAATGCTTGTAACTATTATGCTATTCTGTCATATTAATTTCTGGGGACATTCAACAATATTATCTAATTCTCAATTTAACATTAGAAGAAAATGAACATATCAATATAATGCGGATGAAAAGAAAATGAAAAAGAACTAAAGTGTGACACTGGACATGACAGAAAAGAGCAGGTGACATAATTTCCCAAGAAATTTAAAACGTCATTGCTTTAAATTTGATAACTAAGAAAAGCAGCACAGACATTAGTTAAGAGATGGACTATGGATGGGCAATCTTGTCCTGGTTCAAATTTTAGTTCTATCCCTTATTGTGGGTCTTGGATGAGTTATTTAACTTCACTAGACTTATTTTCCATCTGTAAAATGGGGATACAATTTATCTGACAATCTTGAAGTAAACTTTACTTGAATTCAGTTATACAAATTACTTTAGTTACCTACTCTTGAGAATTTATGAACTGTAGAGCATCAAACAAAAATCACAGCATAGGAGCTGTGGTTCTTAACAAACCTTAAGCTGTAATTTTACAACAATCCCTTAGCGCTCATCTCACCTTTGAGTTCAATGAAGTGGCTGCACTATTTAACAAAGTTTCTCTGTCACTCAGTTCCACAGGTCGAGACATTTCAACCAATACTTCAACACCCTTTTCCAAAGCCTTCTGGAATGACTCCGAAATGATAGTTGGATGAATCCCTGTCATGTGTGAAAATCTAGTTACTTAATTATATAACAAATAAGCTACATATTTGACACACTTAAAAATGTTCTATTCGTTAAAATTTCAAAAGTCATAAATTTTAAATTATTAACTATAGATTAGCTTATGCTTCAGTTATAATGGTTTGTATAACCTTAACTGTTAATTATGACTAATAATTTATTTCCATTTAATTTGGAATAGTTCAATTACACACTCATATGTGATATTTAAAAGGAAAACCAAAGATAATACTTTTAAAAACAGCATAAATCTACGTAAGTAGGATAAGTGACTGGAGAGTCACCACTATGATTAAGCACTACTTACTAGAGCAAGAACCCATACTTTCTCTCCCAAATCACCATTCACATCTAGAGCCTAAGATTAGCAACAGCACTACCACTTATTTTTGAAAAGCAAAATTCTATCAAATTCCATCAAAAGTTTGGCTAGACCTGTCCAGTGTGCCTCAATTGGTTGGAGCACTGCCCTTACACAGAAGGGTGACAGGTTCAATTCCCAGTTGGGGCGCTTGCGGGAGGCAACCGATTGATCTTTCTCTCTCCAAAAATCACTTTGAAAAAAAAGCTTGGCTAAAGAGGCTATACAGGGAATAAATGGCGATGGAAGCAGACTTGACTTGGGTCTTGAACACACAATACAATGTACAGTTGATGTATTACAGAACTGTACACCTGAAACCCATATACTTTTTTTTTGAAACCCATATACTTTTATTAACCAATGTCACCCCAACAAATTCAATAATAATTAAAAAGTTCGGCAAAAAAGAGAAGCAAAAAGAAAAACATTTCTAATTCATATAATAAACATAGCAAAATTTAATCTAAAAAATCCTAGTAAAATTATTATTCCAAATTAGATCTTAAATCAGACATTACGTAACTTGAATAAAGTATGTCCTATGTTCTACCTACCTTTCTGAAGAAGCTTGGTACAGGAATCTAAGAGAGAGCCAGCAATGATGACCACTGATGTAGTGCCATCTCCTGCTTCTATATCTTGTGCCTTAGACAACTCTACCAGCTAAGTGAACAGAACATTTAAGTTGTTCAATAAGAATGTGAGAACCTAATAACATCTAATTCAAATATAAAAATATATAAATGGCCTTCACATCAGTGTCACAATTTGATTATTATCAACACTATTAAGATTCAATATAACTCATAACTTTGGATTTGTTGTCTACCTTGGGTTTCATTTTAAAATAATCCCTCCCCTCCTCCCAAAAAAGAAAAGAAAATGATAACCCACATATTTATGGCATACAAAATTCTACTTATATATATAAAAAACACATTATGATTTCCGGTTCAGACTGTGGATTGTAAACATTTACTTCCCAGCTACTTAAAAGTTCCTGTCAGAGAGTATAATGTTATACCATAGGTACCTTGTAGCCTTAGGAGTTATGAAATGGGGAATTCAGGTGAGGTTACAGTGTCATTTTGGAGTCCTTTGCCAAGTTTATCTGAACTGACCCCGTATGAGCATAATTTGACTCACTTAAAAAGTCATCATTACATAATTTAAAAATTCACAATGCTTGCTCTAGCCGTTTGACTCAATGGACACAGTGCTGGCCTGCAGACTGAAGGGTCCTAGGTTCGATTCCAGTCAAGGGCACATACCTCGGTTGCAGGCTCAATCAATCCCCAGCTTGGGTGGGGCACATGTGGGAGGCAACCAATCAATGTGTATCTTTCACATCCATGTTTCTTTCTCTCCGTTTCTCACCCTCCCTTCCACTCTCTCTAAAAATCAATGGAAAAATATCCTTGGGTGAGGATTCAAACACAAAAATAATAATAATAAATTTTTTAAAATTCACAATGTTTGAATTCTATCATGTGATCAAATAAAACAAATTTAACTGTTTATCAAATATCAAACCATACACTTAAAATCTAAAATTATACTTACCATTCTGGCTGCTGGATGTAACACTTGCATTTGTTTCAGAATGGTGGCACCATCATTTGTAATGGTCACATCGCCTTTTCCATCTTGAATCTGAAAAGTTTTAAATTTTTTTTTAAAGCTGTGATTTCAAAATTTATTTTATTTATCCAGTATTAATGTGATAACCTAAAAGCTCTATTAATTTGGTAGAGAAATTATGTCTCATAGTTTACAACTGTGCTAAATTTCAAACTGTATACTAATATAAATCATTACACTAAAAGTATGCATAATAGTCTAGCTTTACAAGTAAAACAGCTAGCTTTGTTCCAATTACTTTTTTATTTGTGAAAAAGAGAACTGATACCATGGATGCCCCAAAATACAGCACCATGAATGTGAACACAATTCCCTTTTCCATTAATTAGCTATTATTTTTAAAACTAGACACCTGGTGCACAAAATTTGTGCAGTAGGGAGCGGGGGTTCCTCAGCCTGGGAGCCCTCTGGGGATGAATGACTGCCAGCTTAGTCCCAGCCCTAAGCTGGCAGTCAGACACCCTTAGCACTGCCACACCACCACAGTTGCGCTCACCAGCTGTGAGCCCTGTGCTCCCCCTGTGGGAGTGCACTGACCACCAGGGGGCAGCTCCTGCATTGAGCGTCTGCCTCCTGGTGGTCATTCCGCCATTTGGTCTATTTGCATATTAGCCTTTTATTATCTATAATAAGAGTGTAATACGCTAATTAGACAGGAGAGCCACTAATTAGACAGGAGATCCATATGACTTTCCAGCTGAACCCCTTGCATGAATTTCATGCAATCGGGCCTCTAGTATAACTCTTTAAAATTTTCAATTACAACTGACATACACAACTCTTATAGTCAACACATAAGTTATTTTTTAGTATTCTCAGCAAAGAGCAAAAAGAAGTACTATCAGGGACAGATATTAAATATTAAATATTCAGAAGGAATAATGATCTGCCGCCAACTGGTGGTCTGTGGACCACTGATGGTCCGTGAGGTCTGAAAGGTTGTTGACTGCTGATCCAGACAGTCCTCTATGTTGTTTCCTCATCTTTCATTTTGGAAATTAACTGGCACTAAAGGAAGTAAAGATGGGGGCATATTACCTAAAAGTCATTGGAAGCCATCTGTTTTATGCTGCCATTCAACAAAGCCAGAAGAGTTAAAACCCAAGACCTGTCAGGTCACAGAGCTACATCAATAAGTAACATTGAACTCAAGCCCTTACACCTAGCTTTACTACATTTCCTAACAACACAAAAAGAGTAGGTAACTACTTTTGCATATATATTTCCATTGTTTAAAAAGCATTGAACAAAATATGAATTATAGCTAAGTCCTGTCTCGTTCCCAAATAATCACTCTTCTCAACTCTCAAGTGCCTTTCTAACACTTGTTACTTTTTAAGCAACATGTCTTAACCCTCCATCTATCAAGATCTTGCAGTGTGAGGCCGGGACCAAACAGCTCAGTTGTTAAGAGCATCATCCCGATATGTCAAAGTTTTGGGTTTGAACTCTAGTTAGGGCACATACTAGTACAAGAAGCAACCAATGAACGCATAAGTAAGTGGAACAACAAATGTGTTTCTCTTTCTCCCCCAAAATAAAATCTTTCAGTGTAGACAGCAGCATTCAATAAGTAATGAATGATTTCATTTTTACCATTTTATCCATTCCTTTTGGTCCAAGGCTTGTTCTAATAGCATCAGCAACAGCTGCAAAGGAAGACAAAATCAAGAAGACTCTTAAAGAGCAAATTACTTTTCTTCTCAAATGATCTTTCTGTCCTTATAAGGATATTGTGCAGAACATTTTACCATGTCCACTAAAGAAAACTCATTGTTGTAATAACAATCTACTGGAAACAGGGTAACTTACTCCTTTAATTGTAGGACACACACTTCATGCTAAAGTCACTATACATAGTCCTTATGCTCTGCCTATGACAGAATAAATTTTGAGGGTTTATCTAATCTTCCTTTAAATGTCAAAATGATATTATCTCTGAATGAGGACTGTATTCTTTTCTCTATTCTTTAAAATAAGACAAGCAGCAATAAGACAGGCAAGACCTCCTACCATACTATGTAATTAACTTGACCCCTCCCTCCAAAAAATGAGAAACAAACACAAAACTAAAATCAGTTTTCATCATTATCAATGTTATGAAACATCTATAGATATACAGTCTACCATGCCAAACTTACTTATTCTTATTATCTGTTCATGAGACTGTTTCTATTTTAGTTCTCTTACTATCTTCTAAGAGAAATTGGAATTGATGAATACTTGACCCCTTTTCTTTGACAAGGTCTGGACAACTGATTAAATATTTCCCTTTCACACATACCATCTCACTCCATATACATAGGGTTGAAACTGTACATTAATAGTTTCTGTGTACTCCACAGCTAGCATAAGGCTCCCCGCCTTGTGAACAATAATAGATAATCTAAAAGAGTTGAGAAAATATTTGATGTAATTTAAAAATTGTTTTCTACCTAATTATTTCATAGTTTGAGACTGCTGTTCCTAATTGCCCAGTCAATATTATTAGCCTTCCAAGCAATTTTAGTGGCCTCTCATGGCCATAATTCTACAAGCAGACCAACCAATTCGCTGGCTGGGGTGGCTCAAATGGTTGGAGTCATCCCATACATCAAAAGGTGGTGGGCTGGATCCCCAGTCTGGGTGCGCATGGGAGGCAATGGATCAATGTTTCTCTCTCACATCTATGTTTTTCTCTCTCCCCTACTCTCTTTAAAATCAATTTTTAAAAAAAGAAAGAATGCCCTTAATTCATCTACTTGAAGACACTAGAAAAACACACATTATATATGCTTAACATCTCCCAAAGTGTCTGAAGTTTAACATACACCACGTGGCACACTGTATTGTCTGTTAAATGACTCATACAGAATAGACCTAGATATAAGATCAAAATAAAAAACTGGCTCCCTGCCCTAACCAGTTTGGCTCAGTGGATAGAGCGTCAGCCTGCAGACTGAAAGGTCCCAGGTTCGATTCCAGTCAAGGGCATGTACCTTGGTTGTGGGCACATCCCCAGTGGGAGGTGTGCAGGAGGCAGCTGATCGATGTTTCTAACTCTCTCTCTCCCCCCCCCTTCTCTCTGTAAAAAATCAATAAAATATATATATACAAACTGGCTCCCTGAATTTAACTAAAGATGCACATTGCAGCAGCTTTTCTCAATTAGTTTGTAAGTTTTGTCTGACTTGGAAAGACTAGCTGTGTTATTTTGCTCTGAGTCTCTAGGTGGTCTCTCTTCCCCACATGCATATTTCCCTTGTCCAGTTTCAATTCTCTGTTCACTGCTGTTTCAAAGATCACCTAAGTAAACCTTCCATGCTGTATCTTCTTTGTTTGTTTAAAATCTTATTATATAGCTCTTTTGACCCTCCACATGGCCCCAGAATTTAACATCTTGTTTCTAACATAATAAATCTAAGCCTCCACTATGCCCCCTAGATAACTACCTACCCCATCTTTACTTCCAGGTATATTCTCTCCTGAATTTCCAAATGACTCCCTAAATCTACTCACCTGGTCATTTTGACCTCTCCAACTCATCAGGCCCATATCCGAACCTATTCTTATTCCACCACCCTTCCTCCAGTGCACAGCAAGTCCTCAATGTCATTGATAGGTTCTTGGAATTACAGCCAAATGACATATAAGGAAACCAATTTTACCACAGGCGAATTGATAAACACAACAGGTAAGTTACTAGGGCGTCTTTATCAACAATATAAAGAAACCACATTGAACAAAGCATTACTCGAGGGCCTGCTGTATCTGTTTCTTTAGCATCATCACACCCTCAGTCACTTCAGATGACGACCTCAAATACGTATTTGTAAGGCTGTATTTTATATATGGGGCTCTTCATACGCTTTCTTACTTAATGCCCACAGCAACCCTGCAAGTTAGCTTTAACTCATTCTACTGAAAAATGGTTTCTAGCCAGGGCAGTTGTGCAAAGCCTCTCCAGGACACCAGGCCCTTCAAGATTTGGCAAAACCCTATCCTTCCCATCTCACTTTCATGATCATTCCCCCCCCCCCCCCCTTTTCTCCTGCTCATTTTCTAACCCGAATGAAATACTCACTTTTCCTCAATACACATCACAATCTCTTAAGCCTTGTTCTCACCTTTCCTTCCAGAATCTATCTGAATTAGTTTTCTCTTAATCCTCACAACTCTAGTAAGAAACATTTTTCTCCTCAATTTTATGGGTAAGAAAGCCTCGCCTAGAGATTACAGGTTACAAAGCCACGACGTAACGGCAACAGAGCACGAAACGCGGGTCTTGATGGCCAAAGTGTTCTACCCAAAAATCCAACTCTGGCAAACTGTTCATGTTTCCTGGTTTGCTTGTGTTGGGTTGCACATGCCTAGAGAACGTAAACGCACAATGTAGCTTTCCACAATTATTCCCAAGCAAAACGGGCAAATCTGTTCCCCACAGCCCAACACGAAGGGCCCGCCCCAACTTCAGCGTGAAGAGCTTATCCAATTCGACTCAACAGCTGAGCGAGGAAAACTTATTTAAATGTTATTCTTATAAGAACAAGAGAGCTGGTAAGTATCGTGCAGACATTTTACTAGTGGGACCAATAGGCAGATCAGTGACAGGGCTTAACTGTCAGAACCCCAGGGACCGCTACAAGCGTGAGTGAACAGGCTGAACAACTACGGGCGTCCAGGTCCCGGAATGCGGAAAGTCCACACTCCGGGTCGAAATAGTAGGATCCTCTCACGGGACTGCCGCTCCTTAAGGACAAGAGGGGATCACTGAACCATGACCACCCAAAAGCAGGGCGAGAACGCAGAGCCCGACCCCGGAGGGCCGCGGGCTAGGCCCCGGGAGCGATACCTTTGGCCGCGGAGATGTTGCTGAAGCGGATCTGGGCCGGCTTATCCCGGTCCTGATAGGCGCTTTTGTAGCGGCCGCCGGCAGCCCCGGCGGGCGCCCCGCTCCGGGGTGCCACGTTCTCGGGCATGGCGAGCTGGGCTGGGTCCGCGTGGGGCTCGGGAAGGACGGATGGACGCGGATTCTGGCCGGCTGCGAAGTAAGAGAACGCGCCCAACGCCTTCACGAACCTTCCAGAATGCAGCGCCTGCTCCGGGAGGAGGAGGGGGCGGAGACGGAGAAGAGGGCCTGCCTGGCGGCGCGGCGCCGGCGTGACGTAGCAGGCTGCCCGCCGCCCGCCCGATGACGGGACTGCACCGGGGACCTCTGGGCTTGCAGAGGATTTCACAGGATTGTTGAAATCCGGTGGGGGCCGCGGCGGGGCTAACTCCTGTGTAGTAGAGAGGACAACCCTCTATTTTAAAGGCGCGCTTTGGGACAGCCCTACCTCCCACTTCCGGGTCCTCGGCTGTGAGGTCCCTTCACTGGAGGTGTAGTTCGCGCCTGGATTGCTCCCTACCGCTTTGGGCTGAGCCGGGTTTTGTCAGGCCGTGTATTTTTTTTATTTATTATTTTACTCATTTTGAAAGGGAATCGGAGGAGAGAGATTTGAGATGTGCGTCTGGTTTCCTTTGCGTGAAGTGTTAGGGCTGGTTGTCTCCTGCTGATTGATACTGAATGGTAGTTATAGATTAAAATACACCCTCGTTAAATGGTAGAGAATCTTAAAAGTTTTGGAGCTGTGCTTGCCTGCCCGATCAGGGCTGCTTCACTAGTCGATATACAACGCCCTCGTTTTGCACTAGTTTTTACTACATTACATGGACACCGGTTCTCGGAGTCATTTTAATGACGATCATTCAGTCCCGCCCAATGCTAATCCCGTTACACCCTCTAGCGCTTTTAATCCTCACAACAATCCTGTGAAATAACTTCTTTTTATTCTGCTCTCCCTTCCCTCATCTAAAGCCTGCGAATTTTGCCCTTTTTAAAAAAAAATTTTTTTATTGATTTCAGAGAGGAAAGGAGAGGGAGAGGTAGATGGAACCATCAATGATGAGAATCATTCATCGGCTGTCAGTCCGCTGCATGCCCCCTTCTGGGGATCCTGGGGTAACCCAGGCATGTGCCCGGAGGGGGGATCCAACTTAATCTTCGGGTTCATAGGTCACGCTCAACCACTGAGCCACACCTACTGGGCATCATTTCACATTCTTAATATCAGGAATCTCTATTCTGCAACCTAAGTGCCCCTGCCTTAGACTCACATGATCATCTATTTCATTACTGTGATGGTCTAACTTTTGGCTTTTCCTGCTCCTCCAGTTTGTTTTCCACAAACTCAAATGGGATGTTATTACTCCCCTACTT
This sequence comes from Myotis daubentonii, assembly GCF_963259705.1. Taxonomy (NCBI): domain Eukaryota; kingdom Metazoa; phylum Chordata; class Mammalia; order Chiroptera; family Vespertilionidae; genus Myotis; species Myotis daubentonii. Next base: position 44,505,515 of record NC_081851.1, on the reverse strand, counting down.
AAAACCTTCAGTAACTCCTCAACAACCAAGAATAAATGTCCCCTTTATGTGTAAAATACCCATTTCTCTGATCCAGGTCCTGTTTACCTTTTCAGGTTTATAACTTTGGGCTCCTGGTCCACGTTTGCTACTGTAGGGCAGGAAAAGATTATTTTTTTTTAATCCTCACCAGAGGATATTTTTTCCATTGATTTTTAGGGAGAGTGGAAGAGAGAGGGAAAGACAGAGAAACATCGATGTGAGAGAAACACATGATTGCCTCCTGCACGAGCCCTGGGCCCGAGGAGGAGCCTGCAACCAAGGTATGTGCCCTTGGCCGGAATTGAACCCGGGATCCTTTGGTCCTCTATCCACTGAGCCAAACCTGCTAGGGCAGGAAAAGATCTTTTCTTCTACCTTCTTGGATTCTTGACTGGCACTCTGTCACAAAAGACATTAATAAGAGAAAAGCACACATATTTATTTAATATAAGTTTTATGTGACATGGGAACCTTGGTGAGGAAATGAACACCTGAAAAGTGGTTAAACCTCAGCGTTTTATGCTAGATTTGATGAGTGGAAAGTTGTGGGGAAATATGATAGTGTGGTAGGCAGTTAGACAGAGTGAGCAGAGCAAGGACCATGGGCCAAGTACAGAAGGTCACCAGGGTGGAGGTGCCTCGTAATGGGCAAAACTGGGAAAACAAGGACCTCGACCCTAGGGTAATCCTTCCTCCCCTAGCAAGCGGCTGGTCATTTGGTTTAGACCCCCTGAACTTCCATATCCTGGCCATGCAGCTCAGACCCTCCCCTGACCTTTCCTCCCCTGGTATGTTGGTAGTCATGTAGTAGACGCCCTAGAGGAGGAACAAGGAGCCGAAGAGTGGCCTCATGCAAATCCCATCTGGGCCCTTGCACAACCACTTTCTTAAGCATGAACTCCTGGAGATAACATCTAGGCCTCAGTTGTGTTTCAGCTCTAGCCCCCCCCCCCCCAAAAAAAAACACAGCAAGATCAGGTAAGTGTTGCCATGGCTGAGATCAGAACCAGCTACATTGACTAATGACCCCCTGCACTGGTGCCAACCAATCAGTGGAGACAACCCTGAAAGGACACACCTGGAAATTTGATGAATAGTCTCTTGAGATCCTCCCCGGGTACCTCCTTAAAATCCTCACCCTTAAAAGCCCTTAGGATGGCCTGGCTGGTGTGGCTCAGTGGTTGAACATCGATCTATGACCCTGGATGTGACAGACTGATTTCTGGTCAGGGCACATGCCCGGGTTTCGGTCTCAACTCCCAGTAAGGGGCGTACAAAAGAGACAACCAATGATTCGCATCATTGATGTTTCTCTCTCTCTCTCTCTCTCTCTCTCTCTCTCTCTCTCTCTCTCTCCTTTCTCTCTGAAATCAATAAAAAAAATATACATATATTTTTAAAAGCCTTAAGGATGGAGGACCGAGGGCTCTCTCCCTTTCTGGCAAGCCAGCACCTTTCCCAGTCACCCTTCTCTCTCCTAAGCTCTAAGGATCCCTTCTTTTGGCTCTATAATTTGTTTTCTGAACCCATTTCTTCTATAGATCACTTCTACCTCTGTGGCTTTCTAAGTAAACTTGTGCTTATAGTTTGAGTGTTGGCTCTGGATTTTTTCGTAGAATTCAAGTACTGAGGTTGCTGAACTGAGGTCCAGTCTGACTTTACTTAACATCTAGTACACTATTTCACTGCCAACAATAGGACAAGGATATGAGTTAAAGATAGTAATCTGGAAAAACTTAGCAAGGCCTGTTCATTCAGATTCCTCTTGGCATTCCTCATCTTTGGAGATAAGAATGCTCTGGGTATCACCAAAACCGGTTTGGCTCAGTGGATAGAGCGTCGGCCTGCGGACTGAAGGGTCCCAGGTTCGATTCTGGTCAAGGGCATGTACCTGGATTGCGAGCACATCCCCAGTAGGAGATGTGCAGGAGGCAGCTGATCGATGTTTCTCTCTCATCGATGTTTCTGACTCTCTATCTCTCTCCCTTCCTCTCTGTAAAAAAATCAATAAAATATATTTTAAAAAGAAAAAAAAAAAGAATGCTCTGGGTATAGAAAGGGCACCTCTCACATGAGGATCTTATGACCTGCTATAGGGGAGAAGGGAGAGGTCAGAGAGTTCTCGCACCTGTCATTTCCCAAATTTTGTTTCTTGTGTTCCTTCAAATATTCAATATGCCATAGTGCCATATTTTGGGGTAGTGTGTTCTGAACCCCATCATTACACTATGAGATTCATACTGTGCCTTAACACACTACTGATTTTAATGCCTCTAAACACAGGGACACACTATTTCCGCTGCAACATGAGCTACTTGTTGGCTTGTAACCTCAGGAGTTTCCTGGGTGAAATCTAAAACCAGCACCCCCTTTCCCCCTTCCCCCTCCCACAAGGAGGGTAGGAAGAGACTGAAGAAGGAAGCAGCCACTCCAGATAGGTAGGTGGTAGTTTTAATAAGCAAAGGAACTTAATGAGGCTTGTCTTGGGGGGAGAGGGAGTCACAAGACAAGTATATCTCTACACCTGCCCACCAGAATCTTAGTGTATATAAAGGCCTTATCTGGGCTCAGTCATGTATATTGTCCAGATGATCTTAACACCTTACTCTCAAGGCAATGTCCTTGGAGCAGCTCCTATTGTGGAAATTGTAAGCAGAACATACATTCCAAGGATAGGGAAAGGAGTGATTGCCCTGGTCCAGCTCTAAGGTCAACCAGTGGTCATGTCCTCTCAATCACCTCCTCCAACACTATTCACCATTAAGCCTCTATTTGACCCCCTGAAGCTGAGTTAATTTTTTCTTTCTTCCACCACCAAATCTGATAATCTGATAGTTGTTTCTAGGTTCTAACAACGCTTAGTTCATTGCATTCTAACCATTTGTTTATGTATACATTTGAGATGCCTATGGAAAATGAGTAACTCAAAGTGGTGGCTTAGAAATCCAATTTTTGTACCATCTTCAGCCAAAGAGGAAAAAAAGGTGTCAGGAAGACAAGTGATGGGGAAATGACCAGGAACTGCAAGATAAACATGAGTAAGGTTTGTTATGCAGATTTAAATGAAGGCCTTTTCTTTTGATAAGGGTTTAAAGTTGTCTCCTGGGATTGACTTTTGTTCTTGGTAGACAGAGCAGATGGGACACCTTTGAAAATTTATGTCCTGCTTTTAGGCAAATAGGAGCACATAGAGCTTTTCTTGTATCTGCTTCTTCTCAGTTGCCTTCAGCTAAAAAATAATTCCATATCAGAGTGGCATTTTAGGGTGACATATTCTGCTAACCTTTATTTACTTATTTTTCCTTACCAGCATGTAAGAGTTTAGGGCAGACTGTCTTATTTGATTCTGTATGCTGTGGAACCTAACAGAATGATTGGCCCAAAGTTCTCAACTAATATCTGTTGAGTAGCTGGTTGAGTGGAGAGTGAATGGTAATTAAAATAGAAATGAAAAAGGAGGAGTAGAGACAGGGAACAGGGCGAGTCTATTGCAAAACTTTGGAGGCCCTGTGTTTGCACATTATTTTGGTCCACATTTTAAATTTTAATGTTTTCAGATATGGAAAACCTTATTAAAAAAACATATTTCTGCCCTGGCCGGTTTGCTCAGTGGATAGAGCGTTGGCCTGCAGACTGAAGGGTCCCGGGTTTGACTCTGGTCAAGGGCACATGCCCAGGGTGCAGGCTGATCCCCAGTGGGGGGTGTGCAGGAGGCAGTCGATTGATGGTTCTCATCATTGATGTTTCTATCTCTTTCTCCCTCTTCCTCTCTGAAGTCTATAAAAAAAAATACGTTTAAAAAACAAAACAAAACACACATTTCTGGCCTGGGACCAAACAGCCTGTGAACCATAAAAAGGTAATTGAATAGGAGAAGCTACCAGTTTTTAATGGTACGTTAAATGGAAACCTATTTGGCAACAATGAAAGGGAAACCTGTTTACCAGGTGAGCAGCTATTAGGTGCTCATCCTTTCTCTTTGCCCCAAGGCTTCAGGTTTTTTTCTTTGCTGTTGCCTCACCGTAAACAATCCTTTCAATAGGCCTATGCCCAGGTTTGTTGTCTGTGAAACAGGTTTTGAGGTTTAATAAAACTTTGTGCTCTGATCCTCTTGTTACAAACGCATTCTGAAAATGCGGCTGTGACCAACCTTGAACAGTTACATTGGCAATAGCAGCCCCTGGTGGCACAGGATGATTTTATTTTAGTGATCACTGGTGTTTTGGAGTTTGCTGTAGGCTTAGGCAGGCAGTGATATGTTCATGTATTACATACATTGGAATAGGAGTTAGACGGTGATAGTGATATACAGGATTGCCTCCCCACCCGCCTGCTTGTAAAAGAGTAATCTACGTATTTCCTATGAGGTTTAATTAGAACTGGGAGTACTGAGAAGGGGTTCTTAGGACAACTGTAAAACTAGGAGGTCTATAAAATACTTCAGAGGGTTAAATTAACCTCTAGATGTTGTAAGCTACATTTGGTGTAGATTTGCATTTTGAGGGGAAAGTATCTTAGGCTTCTATCAGATTCTGAAAGCATCTAATATTATCAAAACATTTAAGAAACACTATGTAAAGTGCATAGCTTTTCTCAGTCATGTAGAACACGTTCCTTTAAAGCTTTTCATTAAAGTAAGTTTCATTTTAGGATAAGTATTTTATGTTTCATTATATAACTTAAAACAATTTTAAATATATATATCTTTATTAATTTTTTAGAGAGAGGATGGGAGAGTGGTAGACAGATAAAAACATTGATGAGAGAAATGTCACCGATCGGCTGCCTCCTGCACATCCCCTAGTGGGCATGGAACCTGCAACCTGGGCATGTGCCCTGACCAGGAATTGAACCGTGACCTCCTGGTTCATGGGCTGACACTTAACCACTGAGTGACAAAGGCTGGAATCACTATATAACTTTTTATTACAATGGTATTACATGTACACTGTAGATGCTTAGAAAAATCAGATAACCAGACAGAAGAAAATATGCCCTTCTTTCTCTGAAATCAATAGAAACGTATTTTTAAAAATGTTTGACCAAATATAGCTGACTCATTTTTTAAAAATATATTTTTATTAATTTCAGAGAGGAATGAAGAGGGAGAGAGAGAGAGAAACATCAGTGATGAGAAAGTCACTGATAGCTGCCTCCTGGAAGCCCCACACCCTGCTTTACGGGAAGAAATATCTTATATCTTTTCTATTATAAAGAATGCCTCTTGACTTCAGGCAAACACTGGATAAACATTAATTATAGCAGTCTAGAGTAGTGATTTTTTTAAATAATGTTTTGTTTTTTTGTTTTTTAAATATATTTTATTGATTTTTTACAGAGAGGAAGGGAGAGGGATAGAGAGCCAGAAACATCGATGAGAGAGAAACATCGATCAGCTGCCTCACGCACACCCCCTACTGGGGATGTGCCCGCAACCCAGGTACATGCCCTTGACCGGAATCGAACCCGGCACCCTTGAGTCTGCAGGCCGACGCTCTATCCACTGAGCCAAATCAGTTAGGGCTTAAATAATGTTTTTATGTATTTTTATAAAGAGAGGAATGGAGAGGGAGTGAGAGATACAAACATTGATAAGAGAGAAACATCAATCGGCTGCTATCTGCTCACCACCTTCTGGGGATTGAGCCTGCAACCTGGGTATGTGCCCTGACCAGGAATCTCCCAGTTCATAGTTCTATGCTTAACCACACCAACAGGGGTATTTCAATTTTCACAATAACAGAGGAGGACTGGCTCAGGCTGTATAGGGGATATTCATGTAGATGAAAATCTACCTGTTTGTTATTGTCTGAACTCAAATCTAACTCCATCATAAATATAAATACAGTGCGTTATTAGTATGACTTTAAAATACATGGAACATTCTTGGTTTGCAATTACTAGGTAAAGTGAGAGAAGAATGTTTTTTACTCTGAATTTTACACTGTTCACATTTCAGACCAAGCTAACAGTGGCATCCTCTCTCTCACTTTCTTTTTCTTTCTCTCTCTGTAGTCACCAATATAGCATACTGTTAGGTCGCCGAAGGAGGAACGTGTGACCTAACACATATCTGTACTTATATTTTTGGAACTCACAGGTGGTTCTACATACAGATCCAGGCATCGGGCTACTTCATGTTTCTTAGTCACCTAGTGTAGTTGTGCCCAAGTACACACTGAAAAACATATATTATAATTTCCTTTTTCAATTTTTTTAAATTTCTTTATTGGTTAAGTTATTACAAATGTGTCCTCATCCCCCCCACTAACCCCCAACCTACCCCCCCCCCCCCCGCACTCATGTTCTCATCCCCCTGTTGTCCATGTCCATTGGTTTGGCTTATATGCATGCATACAATTCCTTTGGTTGATCTCTTCCCCTTACCCCCACCCTCCCCTACTTTCCCTCTGGGGATTGATAGTCTGCTCGCTGTTTCTCTGTTTTTGGATCTGTCCCTGTTCATCAGTCTATGTAGTTCTCTATATTCCACAAATGAGTGAGATCGTGTTGTATTTATCTTTCTCTGACTGGCTAATTTCACTTAGCATAATGCTCTCCAGTTCCATCCATGCTGTTGCAAATGTTAAGAGTTCCTTCTTTTTTACTGCAGCGTAGTATTCCATTGTGTAGAATTACCACAGTTTTCTAATCCACTCATCTGCTGATGGACACTTAGGCTGTTTCCAAATCTTAGCTACGGTGAATTGTGCTGCTATGAACATAGGGGTGCATATATCCTTTCTGATTGGTGTTTCTGGTTTCTTGGGATATATTCCTAGAAATGGGATCACTGGGTCAAATGGGAGTTCCATTTTTAGTTTTTTGAGGAAACCCCATACTGTTCTCCACAGTGGCTGTACCAGTCTGCATTCCTACCAGCAGTGCGGAAGGGTTCCTTTTTCTCCACATCCTCTCCAACACTTGTTGTTTGTTGATTTGTTGATGATAGCCATTCTGGCAGGTGTGAGATGATACTGCATTGTTGTTTTGATTTGCATCTCTCGTATAATTAGTGACTTTGAGCATGTTTTCATATGTCTTTTGGCCTTCTGTATGTCCTCTTTCGAAAAGTGTCTAGGTCCGTTGCCCATTTTTTGATTGGATTGTTTATCTTCCTATTGTTAAGTTGCATGAGTTCCCTGTAAATGTCCTTTTATTTTTATTCTAAATTACAATTAGGCTTTTATATTGATTTTTAAATTGAGATATAATTCACATACTGTAAAAGATCCCTTAAAATGTACAATTCAGCGGATTTTATTATATTCACAAAGTTGCATAATCATAACCACTACCTACTAGTATAATTCTAATCTAGAACATTTTCATCACCTCCCTAAAAGAAATCCATTACCCATTAATGTCATTCTCCCTTTCTCTAGTCTCTGGAAACCATTGAACTACTTTCTGTCTGTATGGATTTGCCTATTCTGGACATTTCATATAATGGGATCATATAATTGCTATCATTTTGTGTTTGTCTTCTTTTACTTAGCATGTTTTATTTTTATTTTATTTTATTTATTTTTTTGTTAATCCTCACCTGAGGATATTTTCCTATTGATTTTTTTAGAGAGAGTGGAAGAGACAGGGAAAAACAAAGAGAAACATCGCTGTGAGAGAAACACATGGATTGGTTGCTTCCAGCAGGAGCCTCAACCAGAGCCACAGCGCGGGGAGGAGCCTGCAACCAAAGTACCTGCCCTTGACCCGAATTTTTCAGAACAGGGACCCTTTGGTCCGCAGGCCGAGGCTCTATCCACTGAACCAAAGCAGCTAGGGCTACTTAACATGTTTTAAAGGTGCGTCCATGTTGTCGCACCTTTCAGTATGGCGTTCCTTTTTATGAGTGAACAATATATGGAATTTTTGAAATTACATGGGTAGATAACTATATTATCATGCATGTCATTTCAGGACAGTAAAGATGTTGACAAAATATTTATTATGGAAAGGAGCATTGGATCAGAGGCACTGATCTAGCTGGAAAGATTAATGACATAAAAAGGCAAGTAACAATCCAAGCAAAGGCATTGTTATCAGTGGGTAGTTAAATTTTCTTGGACAGGTAAGGATTAGGCAGAGATTAGATCTGAGTGATAGGTTCTATTCAGTTAGTAGACTGGTAAGGTCTGGAATGAGATGCAGTCACCCAAAAGTTAAACTGACACTTTCATAGGACGCAACCCTATCTCAAGTGATCGCCAAGTGTTCTTGCCTCTGCGTGGGCCCTGCAATTATGAAGGAAATCCACGGAAGCAAGATGATCCTTCTGGAACTGAATGGACTGCAAAACTCTAAAGCAGCGGTTCTGAACCTGTGGGTTGCGACACCTTTGGGGGTCCAACGACCCTTTCACAGGGGTCGCCTAAGACCATCGGAAAACACATCCTATCTAATAAAAGAGAAAAATGGTAATTGGCGTACGACGATACCCTTTTCATTGGCTAATCAGGGCTATATGCAAATTAACTGCCAACTATGATTGGCAGTTAACTGCCAACAAGATGGCAGTTAATTTGCATATGTAGGCACAAAGCAGGGAAGCGAAAGGGAAAGCAGGAAGAAGCCCCCTGCCACTGACAGTGATCGGAAACCCAGGGGGGAGCTGAGAGCTGGGGGGCAGGGCAAAGGCGGCCCTGGGGCCGCCTTTGCCCTGCCCCCCAGCCATGGTCGGAGAATCAGGTGCCTTTTCGGCCCTGGCCAGTGATAGCAGGAAGTAGGGGTGGAGCCAGCGATGGGAGCTGGGCATGGTCGAAGCTGGCAGTCCCGGGAGCTAGGGGTCCCTTGCCTGGGCCTAAAGCGGAGCCCACGATCTCGGGGCCGCTGCAGCTGTGGGTCCCCGCTGCCCGGGCCGGACGCCTAGGCCAGAGGCGTCAGGCCTGGGCAAGGGGCCGATCCTGCGATTGGAGGGTGATGGGGGTCAATGCCTGAGGGCTCCCAGTATGTGAGAGGGGGCAGGCTGGGCTGAGGGACACTCCCCTCCCCACACACACCCAGTGCACGAATTTCGTGCACCGGGCCCCTAGTATATGTATAATTACATATTGTTTTGTGATTAATCACTATGCTTTAATTATGTCCAATTTGTAACAATGAAAATACATCCTGCATAACAGATATTTACATTACGATTCATAACAGTAGAAAAATTACAGTTATGAAGTAGCAACGAAAATAATTTTATGGTTGGGGGGGGGTCACCACAACATGAGGAACTGTATTAAAGGGTCGCGGCATTAGGAAGGTTGAGAATCACTGCTCTAAGGGGATGGGTTTTGCAGAGCAGAGCTGGCCGCTGCCATCACGGGCTCCTCCGGGAACCTGGCTTCCAAACCCACCGCGCGCCCCGGTCCCCGCCTCCGCCTGCGCCTCCGCGGGGGCTATTTGGGCCCGTCCGGGCCGCCGTCCACGCGGGGCTGCGCTCAGCTGTTGGGGGCGGGGCCTCCATGACAATGGCGGGCGAGCTGGAGAGTTGCAAGGCCCTGAGCGGGCTGCTCAGCGGCCTGGCCCAGAAGGACTTCCACGGGCACCCGGGCGTTACCGAGGAGCTGCTGCGGAGCCAGCTCTACCCCGAGGTGCCCCCCGAGGAGTTCCGGCCTTTTCTGGCGAAGATGCGGGGGATTCTTAAGGTACCGCTCCTCCCTGCAGCCTCCGCCTCAGAGCCCAGCCCCTCTCCCCGCTTCAGACTCGTCCCCCGCCCGCCCCCCGAGCTGGCAAGGCTTTCCTCGTCAGACTTCTCCGTGGGCGCCAAGGGCGCCTGCAGACCCGGGCGCGGGCTCCGTCGTCTCCTCTCGCTCCTGAAGGGCGACCCCTTTCTGCTCAAGCCCCAGCCCCTCAGTGCCGACCGGCGCCCGCGGGAGGGGACGCCGGGGTTTTCTCTAGAGACACATCTCTTCTGTAGGTAACAATCTCGAGTTGTCTCGGCGGATCTGTGGGCTTCACACTTAAAAATTAAGAGCGATTACACGGTCAGGCTTCCCCGTGCGGTGGGAGTGGGGAGCGTTAATGTGAGCCGGGATTAGGGGGGCCTGGGCCGGATTGAACCCCTGTCAGGGAGTCCACCGTGTGGCTGAGAGCATACCTGTCCGGTAGAAACATAAAGAGAGCTAAGTATGTAATTAAAAGTGTTCTGGCCCTGGCCGGTTTGGCTCAGTGGATAGAGCACCGGCCTGCGGACTCAAGGGTCCCGGGTTCGATTCTGGTCAAGGGCACGTACCTTGGTTGCGGGCACATCCCCAGTAGGGGGTGTGCAGGAGGCAGCTGATCGATGTTTCTCTCTCATCGGTGTTTCTAACTCTCTATCCCTCTCTCTTCCTCTCAGTAAAAAATCAATAAAATATATTTTTTAAAACAGTTCTGGTAGCCACATAAATCAAGTTAAAAAAAAAAAGGTGGTTAACTGAAAAAGTTTAACCCAGTATATTCAAAGTATTATCTCCTTACATGTAATCAATGTACAGTAGTTATAAGATATTTTATATTATTTTTTCACTAAGTCTGTATTTTACACTTAAAACACATATCCGCTTGGACCTGCCACATTTCCAGTGCTCGGTAATCACATGTGGTAACGGCCGCGACCTTGGACAACACTGGTCTAGACGGAGGGCTAGTCATAGGCATGAATCTAGTGTAGAAATAAGACTGTAAAGATGATTTTTGATTTTTGTGGGCCTCCTGTGTGTTAGGAACTGTACTAGCCGTTTTACGTGTTATTTAATTTGTTCCTTGCAAACACCTTTATGGTGGGCATCCGTTTTAAAGATTAGGGAACAGGCTCATGGATGCAGTCTTAAGCAGTTAGCCTAAAGTCACACTTACTTTGATGAAAGTCAATGTTAAAATTTCATCTGCTGCCCTAACCGGTTTGGCTCAGTGGATAGAGCGTCGGTCTGAGGCCTGAAGGGCCCCAGGTTCGATTACGGTCAAGGGCCTGTACCTTGGTTGCGGGCACATCCCCAGTGGGGGGTGTGCAGGAGGTGGCTGATCGATGTTTCTCTCTCATCAATGTTTCTAACTCTCTATCCCTCTCTGTAAAAAGTCAATAAAATATATTAAAAAAAATTTCATCTGCTATGCTTTTACAATTGTTAGTTGTGTTTCAAAACTGTTTAGCTCTGGCCGGGTGGCTCATTTGGTTGGAGCGTTCTTCCTACACCAAAAGATTGCGAGTTCGATTCCTGGTCAGGGCCCTAACCTAGGTTGGGAGTTCCATCCCCTATTGGAGCGTGTAGGGGAGGCAACTGATGGATGTTTCTTTCTCGTGGATGTTTCCCTCTCCCTCTCCCGCTCCCTCTCTCCTAGCCCTCCTTAATCGCCCCTTTTCTTCCCCTTTCCCTTCCTCTCTAAAAACATTATATAATATATATCTATATGTATATCTATATCTATCTATATATATCTATATACCATTTTAGAAGTTTAGAAATGCATGCAACAGCTTAGGATTGGTCTTCCTGTTTCACTTCTGCCCCCTGCAGTCTATTCTCAGCACAGCTACCAGTGATCCTTTTATCCCCCAGGTTTATCTTCTCTTTATTCAAACATCTTAGCTTTCTGAATCTCTTTAGGGCAGTGGTTCTCAACCTTGGCTGCACATTAGAATCACCTGGGAATCTTTTTTTTAAAATTATTAAATCTTTATTGTTCAGATTATTACATTTGTTCCTCTTTTTTCCCCCCATAACTCCCCTCCACCCAGTTCCCACCCCATCCTCCTCCCTCACTCCCCACCCACTGTCCTCATCCATAGGTGCACGATTTTTGTCCAGTCTCTTCCCACATCTCCCACACCCCTTTCCCCCCCAAGAATAGTCAGTCCATTCCCTTTCTATGCCCCTGATTCTATTATAATCACCAGTTCATTCTGTTCATCAGATTATTCACTTGATTTTCAGGTTCACTTGTTGATAGATGCATATTTCTTGTTCATAATTTGTATCTTTACCTTTTTCTTCTTCCTCTTCTTAAAGGATACCTTTCAGCATTTCATATAATACTGGTTTGGTGGTGATGAACTCTTTAGCTTTTTCTTATCTGTGAAGCTCTTTATCTGACCTTCAGTTCTGAATGATAGCTTTGCTGGATAAAGTAATCTTGGTTGTAGGTTCTTGGCATTCATCACTTTGAATATTTCTTGCCACTCTCTTCTGGCCTGCAAAGTTTCTGTTGAGAAATCAGCTGACATTCGTATGGGTATTCCCTTGTAGGTAATTGACCTTTTTTCTCTTGCTGCTTTTAAGATTCTCTCTTTGTCTTTTGCTCTTGGCATTTTAATTATGATGTGTCTTGGTGTGGTCCTCTTTGGATTCCTTTTGTTTGGGGTTCTCTGCGCTTCCTGGACTTGTAAGTCTATTTCTTTCACCAGGTAGAGGAAGTTTTCTGTCATTATTTCTTTAAATAGTGCCGGGGTCCTGCCCCAGCGGGTCCAGGGGTCCCCAAAGGTGTGGACGGAGTCGGCGAAGAAGGAAGGACACGGAGGCAGCGTTCAGTTGATCAGCATGGTTGGGTTCTCTTGCCTGGTTCTATTGCCAGGTTCTGTAGGTTCTCCAGCCAGGTTCAGTCCGGTTCTCTTGCCAATTTCTGTAGTCTTCCAAGCCCCTGTGTTCTTGATTCTGTGTTCTGAGTTCTGTGTATTTCTGTCTTGTTACAACTGTATTTATACCAGTTGATTTAATCCTATCAATCTCTATTACAAAGGTTAGGGCGTTTCTTATCTCCATTCCAGGGAGAAAAGATTATGTAGTTTAAGCATGATTGTTCATAGTTAAAGGGATTAATTACCCGCCTGGCACTTAGTTGAGGGGTTTTATTCCCTCCCTAACTTCAGGGGAAAATCCCTACCTGGGGATTCAACCTTTCTCGGAGAGGTGACCTTGGTTAAAACACAGGGCCAAGAAAGTGAGCAAACATATTAAGAACCGTATGCCATATATGCCAGGTCCCTTGAAACAGCAAGCATGGACCGGCTCCCGGCAAATTCCCCCTTTTTTATTTTTTAAAAGCAAGCATTAAAAAGAAAAACCTCAAATGCTCTCTTATATCCATTTTAAGAGTAGGATTGGCGCTTTCCACTATTACCTGAGTCCTGATCTATCATCCCAGGGAGAGCTTGCCAATCCTGCACTTTCCCAGGGTAGAAAGGCTGCAGTGGGGTTAAGGATAAGGCTCCTTGGGCCTACCTTCTCCCATGCCATTACATTTACCTTTCCTTCCTCAGAAAAGCATGGACATACTTCTTGTATAAAACGTTCTGTCTGACTGGGAGTAACCTTAATTCCTCTGCTAGCAAGCACATATGTTAAAAGATCAATACAGAGTCTTTTTTCTTTAGACTCAGTATGGCACATCTTCTTAATCTAAAGATCAATACAGAGTCTTCTTTCTTTGGACTCAGTATGGCACATCTTCTCAATCTAAGGATCAATACAGAGTCTTCTTTCTTTGGACTCAGTATGGCACATCTTCTCAATCTAAGTTCTGTACTATCCACCTTCTTACCCTATTTATCCTCTATAGGGGGGTCTGTAGCACCCTGGTGGAGTCCTATCCGTCCCGAGTGTGGGGGTTTTCAAGGGGGGGGGGCTTACCTAAGGGAATCCTGTTCCAGGGATTCCCAAAGGTGTGGACGGAGTCGGCGAAGACTATCCACCCTCTTCCTACGGTGGAGTCCTATCCGTCCCGAGTGTGGGGTTCTCAATGGGGGGGCTTACCTAAGGGAATCCTGTTCCAGGCATTCCCAAAGGTGTGGACGGAGTCGGCGAAGACTATCCACCCTCTTCCTACGGTGGAGTCTGATCCGTCCCGAGTGCAGGGCGCTTACCTAGGGGTCCCTGTTCGGGCGCCAGATGCCGGGGTCCTGCCCCAGCGGGTCCAGGGGTCCCCAAAGGTGTGGACGGAGTCGGCGAAGAAGGAAGGACACGGAGGCAGCGTTCAGTTGATCAGCATGGTTGGGTTCTCTTGCCTGGTTCTATTGCCAGGTTCTGTAGGTTCTCCAGCCAGGTTCAGTCCGGTTCTCTTGCCAATTTCTGTAGTCTTCCAAGCCCCTGTGTTCTTGATTCTGTGTTCTGAGTTCTGTGTATTTCTGTCTTGTTACAACTGTATTTATACCAGTTGATTTAATCCTATCAATCTCTATTACAAAGGTTAGGGCGTTTCTTATCTCCATTCCAGGGAGAAAAGATTATGTAGTTTAAGCATGATTGTTCATAGTTAAAGGGATTAATTACCCGCCTGGCACTTAGTTGAGGGGTTTTATTCCCTCCCTAACTTCAGGGGAAAATCCCTACCTGGGGATTCAACCTTTCTCGGAGAGGTGACCTTGGTTAAAACACAGGGCCAAGAAAGTGAGCAAACATATTAAGAACCGTATGCCATATATGCCAGGTCCCTTGAAACAGCAAGCATGGACCGGCTCCCGGCAAAATAGGTTTTCAATATCTTGGTCTCTCTCATCTTCTGGCACCCCTATAATTCGGATGTGGGTGCGCTTGAAGCTGTCCCAGAGGCTCCTTACACTATCTTCGTATTTTTGGATTCTTTTTTCATTTTGCTTTTCCAGTTGGGTGTTTTTTGCTTCTTCATATTTCAAATCGTTGACTTGATTCTTGCAATCCTCTAGTCTGCTGTTGGGATTCTGTATAATATTCTTTTTTTTTTTTTTAATATATTTTATTGAGTTTTTACAGAGAGGAAAGGAGAGAGACAGAGAGTCAGAAACATCGATGAGAGAGAAACATCGATCAGCTGCCTCCTGCACACTCCCCACTGGGGATGTGCCCGCAACCAAGGTACATGCCCTTGACCGGAATCAAACCTGGGACCCTTCAGTCCGCAGGCCGACGCTCTATCCACTGAGCCAAACCGGTTTCGGCTGTATAATATTCTTTATTTCAGTCAGTGTATGCTTAATTTCTAGTTGGTCCTTTATCAGAACATCGAGGGTCTCATTAGATTTCTTGTAGATCTCATTAAGTTTATCGGCAGTTTCTAGAAAATTCTTGAAAAACCTTAAAAGTGTGGTTTTGAACTCTATATCCAGCAGTTTGCTTTCCTCCATTTCTGTCATTTGTGTCCTTTTTCTTTGTCTCTGCATTTTTTATGCTTCCCTGTGTTGATAAAGTGGTTTTCTGTGCTAAGTGTCCTCTAGGGCCCAGTGGTTCAGCCTCCCCAATTACCTGAGGACACTCTTGGTGCACCCCCTTGTGGGCTTTGTGTACCGTCTTGTAGTTAAGCCTTGATTGTTGTAGTTATCACTGGGAGGAATTGGCCTCCAGGCCAGTTGGCTGTGAGAATAATCTGTGTCTGCAGTGGGAGAACTTCTGTGCTGGAGACATCCCTCTGGGGCAAGACTTGCTTCAATGGGGCTTTGGTGCTCACTGAGTCTGCCCCCTGAGTGTGTCCTTTATGGTTCCACGGAGCTGCAAGCTGGATGGTCCCACTCTGACCTCTGGGCACACTGGCTCCTGGGTCTTTAGGGAGGTGCTAATCTAGCCTCAGCCTTAGGCTATCCAGCAAACCCTCCTTGCAGGGCTTGGGAGGGGCGTGTCCCATGGGGTCAACAGGGTGGGGCTAGCAGTTATGGCTGCTCTCAGAGGCACCGCTTCTCAACATCCTGGTAATTGCTGCAAACCCCTTCGAGAGAAAGCTGCCCTCGAGTACCGACCGATGCCAGACAGTCCCACTTCTCCCGTATGAGTCTGGGTCCCCAGAGACTCACCCGGAACTGGAGCTTAGAGCCTGAGACTCCCTCCCGATTGAAAACAACAACTGTGCCCTCAGCTGCCAGCCCGCTCCGCATGCACCTCCGCACCTTAGTATTTTACTTTTGCACTGCGCCTCCTCTGAGTCTCGGTATGCTTTTCTCTTTCCTTCTAGTTGTAGAATTTCCACTCAGCCAGCCTTCCTGTAGTTCTGGATGATGTCCGTTCCGTCTTTTAGTTGTATTTTTGAAGTGGTTGTTGGAGGCAGCAAACTCCGGTGTTTACCTGTGCCGCCATCTTGTTTCTCCTCCGGAATCTTTTTAAAATCCTGATTTCTGGGCCTCACTGCTTTAGGGCCCTTGCAGATGCTCTTCCATATGCCTGTAATGCTCTTCCCCCAGATATTATATGCATTGCTCACTTGCTTCATTCATTCTCTACTTAAAAGTTATTTCCTGTTAGGTCTCCCTGATCTATCCAAGGAGTCTCACCTTTCCTTCCCCACTCTTTTTACTTTGCTTTAGTTTCCTTCATATTTAGCACTACTTGAAATTATATTATGTACTTATTAGCTTGTTTATTTATTGATTTCCCTATTAGAATGTAAGTATTAAGAGGTTGGGGTTTTATTTTATTTTATTTTATTTATTTATAACACCTATTATTGTTTCTGGCACATAGTAGGCACTTGGTAAAAATCTCTAGAATAAGTGAATGAATGGATAGTGCTTAAATGTGGAAATTACCATTACAATAATAAGCAAGAGAGAAAACCTATACTACTTTTATATGAGCAGAGCTGGAAGGTGTAATACTCTAAACCAGGGGTCAGCAAACTAGAGCCCAAGAAATGAATCTGGCCTGCTGCTCATTTAAAAAAATATGTTTTTATTGATTTTAGAGAGAGAGAAAGGGAGAGAGAGAGAGATAGAAACATGGATGCATCACTGTCGGTTGGCAGCCTCCTACACATCCCCTACTGGGGATGCAGCCCATAATCCAGGCATTGAACCTGGGACCTCTTGGTGCATGGGTGGACGATCAACCACTGAACCGCACTGACTGGGCCTGCTGCTCATTTTTATAAATAAAGTTTTATTGGAACATGCCCTTACACTTATTCATTTACATCTCATCTATAGCAGCTTCCATCACTGTAATAACAGAATTGAGCGGTTGTGACATAGATCTTGTGGCCTTCAAAGCCTAAAATATTTACCATCTGAACCTTTACAGGAAAGTATTTGCTGACCCCTGTCTCAAACTCAAAATCTGTTTTTAAACTCATGATATTTAATAATTGTAAACAATATAATATGTAAGTTATGTTTAGAAGTTGGTTACTTGGTAAAAATCTAAAAGGTGGAAATGGGGATTATTTGCTATTACATCCTCTTGAGGGATTTCATTAACTTGTTCTGTAGGCTCATGAGACCTTTGGTAAATAAAAATGAGCTTTAATGTTTCTATAGTACTAAGTGTGTGTTCTTAGTAAGAGATGGATAGAATTTGAATTGGGAATTTTTCCAAATACAGAGGATATAAAATTTATATGTTAGTTAATGCAATATAAAGTAATCTAAAGTTTAGTATTATGAACCTCAGAATCAAGTAAAAACTATCAAGATATGAAAACTGGTTTAAACTCATATAAGAAAATAACATCAATTACGTAATATTAAGATTTATAATAATAAAAGATTTATAAAAATAATTGCATTTTATTTTATTTTTAAAAAATAAACTTTATTGAGTAATTACCACTTTTTTGTTGTTAATCCTCACCCGAGAATATTTTTTTAGAGAGAGTGGGAGGGAGAGGGAGAGACACAGAGAGAGAAACATCAATGTGAGAGAGAAACGTCCATTGGTTGCCTCCCATATGTGATCTGACCAGGGCCAGGATCAATCCTGTAATTGAGGTATGTGTCCTTGACCAGAATCAAACCCAGGACCCTTTAGTCTGCGGGCTGGCACTCTATCCACTGACCCAAACCTACAAAAATAAGTGTTTAAAAATATTTGTATTTTAAACACGTGGTTTTGTCTCTCCTCTTGAAGCCATAAAATTTTGTAAATTTTTTAGAATTAGATTATTAGAAAGGAAAGACCTGTGGTAATACAGGTTTTGTATATCTTGTAATTGGGATATATGTCACCCGAAGAACGCTGGATTTTTTAAAAAAATATATTTTATTGATTTTTTACTGAGAGGAAGGGAAAGAGATAGAGAGTTAGAAACATCGATGAGAGAGAAACATCGATCAGCTAGCTGCCTCCTGCACACCTCCTACTGGAGATGTGCCCACAACCAAGGTTCATGCCCTTGACCGGAATTGAACCTGGGACCTTTCAGTCCTCAGGCTGACGCTCTATCCACTGAGCCAAACTGGTTACGGCAAGAATGCTGGATTTAATTTTTTTTTTTTTTGGCAAACATTCAACTACCTGTATGCTTTCCTTTATTAATTTTTATTATAAACATTATTTAACTTAATTTAAAAAGTATGGAAATTTGAGACATGTAAAAACATACATAACACCATCAGCTAACATAGCCAATATTAATATTTTTGTGTATTTACATATCCTACAAATTTTCTTGATAAATACCATGCACTGTTCTAGGATATAGTAGTAAACATCACTGTATGTACCCTTGTGGATACATACATAGTTACTGGAGAATATAGACATTAAGCCAGTATAACAGGTATTTTGAAAAGGTAGCCATTGCGTGCTTTGTGCCTACGTAAGTAAATTATAGGCAGTTTAGAGTAGTTCGCACTCCCCTCTACAACATGAATAAAGAAAGAAAAAAGGGGGAGGAAACCCTGCTTATTAGGTATAAGGCACTAAAAGAAAAGCAGAAATAGTGTAGAAATAATTTTCCTTTCCCTAGTTGTATACCCCTAATCCAAGGTAGGGGCTTTTATCACTATCGTTGACTAAAGTCATGATGTCTTTCTTGGATGAGGATTTGGCTGCACTGGGACCTCATATTAAGTTTCTTTCTTGTTGTTGTTAATCCTCACCCAAGGTTATTTTTCCATTGATTTTTCAGAGGGAGTGGAAGTGAGAGGGAGAGACACACATTTATTACTACTTAGATTATTATTTCATTTTTCCTCTATTCTCTTTCCTCTATTCACATTGACAAACATCAATGTGAGAGAGACACATCGATTGGTTGCCTTCTGCATGCACCCTGACCAGTGCCAGGGTCGAGCCTACAACCAAGGTACAGGCCTTTGATCAGAATCAAACCCAAGACCCTTCAGTCCGCAGGATCCACTGAGCCAAATGGGCTAGGGCAAGTTTCTTGATCTTTGGGGCCAAATCAGCTGTTAAAGTATCACCTGAATAGGCCCAGATGTGCATTGTAGTAGCTCCATCATCTCATTGAGACTCAGATCTTAAAAGCATGTTCTCATGTAGCTCTGTAAAAAAGAGGTTTTTTTTCTTCTTTCATTTTAAGTCTTAATGTCACATTTAATTGCTAATTTGGCTGAAAATATATTTCTAGATTGTAAAATAATTGACTCACAATTTTAAAGGCATTGTTTCCTTTAATGTGATCTTTTTCTCTCTTTGAAAGCTTTTAGGATTTTCTCTTTATCCTTTATTTTCTTGAATATTCTTTATGTGTGGTTTTCTTTTGTTTCACTTCAGGTCACTGTGGTCCTTTCTTCAATCTGCAGACACATGACTTTCAGTTCTGGGAAATTTATTACTACTTAGATTATTTTCTTTTCTCTTTTTTTCCTCTATTCTCTTTCTACCACTCTGATTTTTCAAATGTTAAACTTTCTAGACTGTATTCTCAAATTTTATTTTTTCTATTTTCCATGTCTTTGTTTTTTCTTTTACTTCTTGATAGATTTCCTTAACATTCTCTCCTAGCCTTTTAATTGAAATTTTCCAAGAGTTTTCTTTTGACACAGATAATATACTATGTTTATTTTAGCCAATGTAGGGGAAGGAAAGGTTTTTTTCTTGACACTTTTTGGGTCTTTGGCCAGGTCTGCAAATTAAACTGACAAAGATTAACGGAGAAAACATACAAATTTATTTAAGTTTAATGTGATAGAGAATCCTTCTGAAGAAAACGAAGACATGAGTATTTTATACTATGTTTGATGAAGAGCGGACAGTTAACGAGGAATAAGTTAACGAGGAATAGGATAGGTTAAAGAGTATGAGGTAATTGTAGTAAACTGAGGGAAACTTAGCAAGGCCTGTTTGTGGGCTTCTTGGTGACTCTTGTCTTTGTCCATAAGGATGCTCCTTTCTTCTGGGTTGAGGGAGGGCACATCTCATGAAGGCTTTATGACCTGTTTCAGGAGAAAAGGGTTGTGGGAGAGGGTAGAGTGACATTCCTGCTCTGCCTGTTTTAAACTCCTTCAGCTTAAAGTGGTCAATATGGCAAAGTGCTGTATTTTGGGGTGGCATGTCCTGAACTCCATCACCAACAGTTTTTCCTCTCTTTGTAAAACACAATGTGGAGCATAGAGTACATAATATTCTGCACCTTGACCCTGATTTTTTTTATGCTATTCTTCAGTATTAGAAATTTAGTACATTTGTACTGAGCATTGGTGAAACCTTTTTTAAGAGGCTATTTATTTATTATTATTTAGTTATTTACTTTTTTTTTTAAAATATATTTTATTGATTTTATACAGAGAGGAAGGGAGAGAGATAGAGAGTTAGAAACATCGATGGGAGAGAAACATCGATCAGCCACCTCCTGCACATCTCCTACTGGGGATGTGCCCGCAACCCAGGTACATGCCCTTGACCGGAATCGAACCTGGGACCCTTCAGTCCGTAGGCCGATGCTCTATCCACTGAGCCAAACCGGTTTCGGCTAGTTATTTACTTTTAAATAATTCTTTATTGTTGAAAGTATTACATAAGTCCTTGTTTTCCCCCCATTGACTTCCTCCAGTCCCCCCACCCCTTTAAGAGGCTTTTGATGAACATATTGCTAAGGTGCTTTTGGGTATAATGTAAATATGAAACAGGTTAGATTCTATTGCGGGATACCCCACTTAATCTTTTTAGTATTCCAGTAGTTTAATGTTTTGCCTACTTTGGTGTATATTTTATTTTATTATCCATATGTATTATTTAAAAGCAGAATTTAATCCTAGTTTCCAAATAACCTGGACAATTTTGTGGAAAGTATTTACAATAAAAGTAGAGGCTTAAAAGTGCATTTTGTATTGTTTAAAAAAATGACTTGCGTTGACTGTCCATTAGTGATGACTTTTAAAAATTGTTAATGAATGGTATCATCAAAGAATGGTATTTTCAACTTGTGTTTTGGGATTTGTCTTATGGAATGTATCCAGTATCTTATTCTTGTGAAAAGGCCAGTTGTGAAAAACACAGATGCTTTTTTTCCCTTTTTTAATATATTTTTATTGATTTCAGAGAGGAAAGGGGAGGGGGAGACAGAAACATCAATGATGAGAATCATTGATCGGCTGCCCCCTGCACGCCCCCTACTGGGGATGGAGCCTGCAACCCTGTCAGTGCCCTTGACTGGAATCAAACCCGGGACCCTTCAGTCCTCAGGCCAACACTCTATCCACTGAGCCAAACCAGCTAAGGCCAGAATGCTTTTTAATGTTGAACTTTCTTGTCTTCATAGTAGCGCTTTTGTATTTATTGTATAATGTAGAAAGATTTTATTATGTAAGATACTTCTAAATCTATTATTGGTCTCTCTGTATAAGTGAAAAATGATCTGTTCAGCAGTTTCTTTTCGATACTTGAGTTAATTTAAGAATGAACTTCACCCTTATACATTTTGGACAGCAAATGTTAAGTAATAAAAAAATTAACTTGATTATAAAAAATGGGTGCAAAATATCTGGTCTTAAAATGTTTAGATTAGGAGACATGAATAGAAGATACTGAAAACATTTGACTTATTCTGTCATACTTTGAGGATTCATTTGTCTTCTGTCTAGCATTATCTTAACTATAAGCAGTAATTCTTTTTTTATACTTTAGGTGGCAGTAGAATATTGGCTTGCAATACACTGATAAAATATGCTGGAAGCAACATAATGTTAAAATTGTTATTTCTGTTTAATGTTCTAGTTAAGGAAACAAAGTTGGTTATTCAACAATAAGAATTCCTTACCCAAAAGAAGTCAAAATACTTGGTTTGTTAATTTGAATTTAGGAATACCATTTCTGACTCTGTAAAACAGATTCCTTTCCTAGTTCTCTAGTTTTTGTGTAACTAAATTTTCCTAATTTCTTTGAGCATTTTTGAGAATTTAGATGATAACTCATGAGATGCACTTCTACTTCTCTGAAGAATGATGTTACTTTAAAAAAATATTTTTATTGATTTTGGATAGGAAGGGAGAGGGAGAGAGAACTAGAAACATCAATGATGAGAGAGAATCATTGATTGACTGCCTCCTGCACACCCCCTACTGGGGATTGAGCCCTGCAACCTGGGCATATGCCCTTTAATCAGCAGGCTGACGCTCTATCCACTGAGCCAAACCAGCTAGAGCTGGGTGATGTTACTTTTTAATGTCACTGGACATCACATGATAAAGCAGTAATTACAGATTACCAGCTGGAGTTTGCAAAGTATTTTAATAAGCTCAAATGGCATGTAATGAGGTGTTCTGTAAGTTTTTTTCTTTTTCTCTTAGTTTAGGGCAGAACCCCTATTGGTTGGAAATCTATTTTTGGTTCTCCTTTTCTCAAAGCAACTATTCTGAATCTAGAAACTTGATTTCGATTGAAGGAGTTCCTGAATAGGGAGATTTTAAAGAAAATTTCTTCTGTGATTTAGCCATCAAATATTTCTGGGCCTGGAATGTGCTGTATCTGCTTTGTACACAAAGGTGAATGTCACAGTCCCTGTCTTAAAGTATCCCTATATCATATGGTAAATACCATAAGAAAAGTGTAAATGATGTGTTCTGAATGGATCCTTATTTTAAATCACAGAAATATGAAAAATCAAGTTGTTGTTTTTCCTAATAAAACACCCACCACCCACTATCAAAGTATCAGTAGTATAATGTTATATTAAAATGTGATCAAAATTTTACATGTCTTAATTTATGGGAAGCTATATATTGGATAGTATTACTTTTATTAATATGTGTCTCAGTGGTAAATAGTCTATTTTAATAATTATACAATACTCATTTAAAGCGAAATATCAAATTTATGTTTTTTTACTTTCCTTTAAGAAATTAATAAAGCTTGCCGAAACCGGTTTGGCTCAGTGGATAGAGCGTCGGCCTGCGGACTGAAGGGTCCCAGGTTCGATTCCGGTCAAGGGCATGTACCTGGGTTGCGGGCATATCCCCAGTAGGAGATGTGCAGGAGGCAGCTGATCGATGTTTCTCTCTCATCGATGTTTCTGACTCTCTATCTCTCTCCCTTCCTCTCTGTAAAAAATCAATAAAATATATTTAAAAAAAAAAAAAAGAAAGAAATTAATAAAGCTTTAATACCTAATAAACAAAACACCCACATTTTTTGGCTTTGTTTTAACTCAGATTATACTTTTTATAAATTTTGACTATTATGGTTTATCTTTAATAAAGTTTTATTGTAATGAATTTCTTTTTTTAAAAAGCCATATTATGCTACATTGTAGAAATTTTGGAATGGGTTGTGTTATGTGTGCTTTATGTATAATTCACTTTTAAAGTCTTTTTATACCAGTATGGGATTATTCTCTGTCATGACATCTGATTGTGGTACAGCTCTATTCCACAGTTTTTTTCTTTTTTGTTAATCCTCATCCAAGGACATTTTTCCATTGCCTTTTTTTAGATAGAGCAGATAAAAGGGAGGGAGGAAGAGAGGGAGTGGGGAGAAGAGAGAGAAAGGTATCAATGTGAGAGAGACACATTGATTGACTATCTTCCACACAAGCCCCCTAGGAATTGAACCTGTGACCCTTCAGTGCATGGGCCGAGGCTCTAACCACGGAGAACACTGGCCAGGGTTCTACAGACCTATTTTTATTTATTTATGTATATTTTTATTGATTTCAGAGAGGGAGAGGGAGAGGGAGGAGGGAGAGAAAGAGAGAAGAGAGAGCAAAATATCAATGATGAGAGAGAATCATTGATCGGCTGCCTCCTGCATGCCCCCTACTGGGGATTGAGCCTGCAACCCAAGTATGTGCCCTTGACCAGAATCAAACCCGGTCCGCAGGCAGACACTCTCCACTGAGCCAAACCAGCTAGGGCCAGACCTATTTTTAAACAAAGAAGCTGCCATTTATGAAATGCCTTAATTTCCATTTTGTTTATCCTGAGCATATGTTATTTAAGAAATAAACAAATCATTTATCATTTATTTAAAATATGCTTATTTATTCAAATGAACATTTATCGAGTACTTGCTCTGTGTCAATTCTTGTGCCTGGAACTGGAACATCAATGAACCAGATAATTTTCCTCCCTCCTGGACTTGACATTGAAGGGAGGCAGGGGTATCCTGACAGTAAACAAGAATATGTGCATAAAAGAATGATGGCCGAAAATGTATTCATTGTTTACATAGTCCTTCCTCTTCCTCTCATAATCTTTTTTGATCTCTTAAAATCACTAACAAACATTTACCTGAGATAATGAATTTCATATCATTAGTATCTTTGATTTCCTTTAAAGAAACCCAGTAGATTCCACTTACAATCAAGGTAATAAATGTTAATATATTAATTTTATATTTGATGTTTAGGATGCATCTCCTAGTATATTATTTTTATCATCTAGATTTGCTTAGTATGTAGTAAATTCCTTGATATAGAGGTATGAAGCAACTTAAATTTTCTATTGAAATTCCATACTGAGGTTTCTACTCCCACACATCTAATTTACTTCTCTTTATATTATATTTAATTAGAGGCCCAGTGCAGGAATTCATGCATGGGTGGGGTCTGGCCAGCCTGCCCCAATCAGAGTGGATTGGGGCTGGGCCTGTGGGGAGGAGGAGAGGACGGTGGGAAGTTGGAAGTTGGCTGGCTGGTCCACCTTGATGGGGCTTGATTAGGACCAGGCCAGCTGTGGGGAGGGGCTACGGGTGATTGGCTGGCGGGCCCCACCCCCGATTGGGGTGGGGAGGGCGATTGACGGCCAGCAGCCTGGGGTGGGACCATGGGTGGTTGGGGTTGGCCGGCTGGCCCCACCCCCGATCAGAGGGGGGGGGGCTGATTGGGAGCAGAGCTGGCTTGGGGGAGGGGACTGATTGGGGTGGTAGGGACCTATCGGGGGCGTGGCTGGCTGTGCGGGAGGGGTTGCAGGCGGTTGGCTTTTTCACATATCATGGATATTTATTATTTCAAAGTCCCAAAGCTATTCAAGTATTTTGATAACCAAAAATACACTGCATTAACTCAATCTGGAAGAAAAAAATACAGTCCTGCCTTTCTTGGCAACAAAAATTTTATAGGTGACAAAAATAGTAGCAGGCCTCTAGATAAAGCTATTGGTAGAGTTACAATTAAAATACTGCATTCCCTTAATGTTCAGTTAAAAATAAAATGCAAAGCAATAGTACACAAAGTATGATGCTTCTAAGATAATTCATTAGTATCTATATTTTAAAATGTTAACAAGGATGCAGGTTTCCACCAAAATACTTAATAATGTGTTCCTATAGCACAGCCAAAAGAGATGCACACACATCAGTGGTTATAATCACTGATGTAAATATGAACACATCCACACACATCCCTCCCTTTTTCCATCCTTCTGCCCCTTTGCTGCTAGCCTAATGAACAAGTCCTGATGTCTGTTTCTGAGATGGTTTAACAATTTCTTGTCCAAGATGCCTCTTTTGTATCAATTATAATTAAAAGATATTTACAAATTGGTTAATTCACTAGCTCTACTTTTTCTTTTAAATCCTCACCTAAGGATATGTTTTTCATTGAGAGAGAGAGAGAGAGAGAGAGAGAGAGAGAGAGAGAGAGAGAGAGAGAGAGAAAACATTAATTGTTTGGTTGCCTCCTGTACATGCCCTGACCCTGGGGGATGGAACTTGCAACCCGAGTATGTGCCATGACTGGCAAACCCACAGCCCTTCGGTGCTCAGGATAATGCTCTAATCAACCGAGGCACACTGGCCAGGGCACCAGCTCTACCTTTAAAAAAAAAAAAAAAAAAAAAAATATATATATATATATATATATATATATATATATATATATATATATATATTTTATTGATTTTAGAAAGGAAGGGAGAGGGAGAGAGAGATAGAAACATCAATGATGAGAGAGAATCATTGATTGACTGCCTCCTGCACGTCCCCTACTGGGGATCAAGCCCACAACCCAGGCATGTGCCCTTGATCGGAATTGAACCCTGGACCCTTTAGTCTGCATGCCGACATTGTTCTATCCTCTGAGCCAAACCTGCTAGGGGTAGCTCTACTTTTTTATCATACATTGTCAGTTACCTCAGGACATCTAAAAAGCTCATGTTGCAAAAAAAGAACAAACCTTATCCACAATAAACACAGGTTCTTGACAAAAATGCACATACAGATCTATGGTTATAACCTAAAGCTCTCTTTTATTTTATTTTTTTATTTTTTTTTAATTAAATCTTTATTGTTCAGATTATTACATTTGTTCCTTTTTTTTCCCCCCCATAACTCCCCTCCTCCCAGTTCCCGCCCCACCCTCCGCCCTCACTCCCCACCCACTGTCCTCATCCATAGGTGCACGATTTTTGTCCAGTCTCTTCCCACATCTCCCACACCCCTTTCCCCCCCAAGAATAGTCAGTCCATTCCCTTTCTATGTCCCTGATTCTATTATAATCAACAGTTCATTCTGTTCATCAGATTATTTATTCACTTGATTCTTAGATTCACTTGTTGATAGATGCATATTTGTTGTTCATAATTTGTATCTTTACCTTTTTCTTCCTCTTCCTCTTCTTAAAGGATACCTTTCAGCATTTCATATAATCCTGGTTTGGTGGTGATGAACTCCTTTAGCTTTTCCTTATCTGTGAAGCTCTTTATCTGACCTTCAATTCTGAATGATAGCTTTGCTGGATAAAGTAATCTTGGTTGTAGGTTCTTGGTATTCATCACTTTGAATATTTCTTGCCACTCCCTTCTGGCCTGCAAAGTTTCTGTTGAGAAATCAGCTGACAGTCGTATGGGTATTCCCTTGTAGGTAACTGAGTTTCTTTCTCTTGCTGTTTTTAAGATTCTCTCTTTATCTTTTGCTCTTGGCATTTTAATTATGATATGTCTTGGTGTGGTCCTCTTTGGATTCCTTTTGTTTGGGGTTCTCCGAGCTTCTTGGACCTGTAAGTCCATTTCTTTCACCAGGTGGGGGAAGTTTTCTGTCATTATTTCTTTAAATAGGTTTTCAATATCTTGCTCTCTCTCATCTTCTGGCACCCCTATAATTCTGATGTTGGTACGCTTGAAGCTGTCCCAGAGGCTCCTTACACTATCCTCGCATTTTTGGATTCTTTTTTCATTTTGCTTTTCCGGTTGGATGTTTTTTGCTTCCTCGCATTTCAAATCATTGACTTGATTCTTGCGCTCCTCTGGTCTGCTGTCGGGCGTCTGTATAATATTCGTTATTTCAGTCCGTGTGTGCTTAATTTCTAGTTGGTTCCCCAATATAAGATCGAGGGTCTTATTAGTTTTCGTGTAGATCTCATTAAGTTTATCGGCAGCTTCTAAACAGTTCTTGAGAGACCTTAAAAGTGTGGTTCTGAACTCTATTTCTTCCATTGACAATTTTGTCCTGTTTCTTTGTCTCCGCATTTTGTTATGCTTCCTTGGTGCACCCCCTAGTGGTCTTTGTTCGCAGTCTTATAGATAAATCTTGATTGTTGTAGCTAATTCCAGGGAGGGTTTGACCTCCAGGCCAAGTGGCTATGAGAAGCAGCTGTGTCAGCAGTGAGAGAACTTCTGTCCTCTAGGGAGGTGCTAATCTAGCCTTTGCCTGAGGCTATCCCGCAAATGCCTCTGTGCAGGGCTTGGGCGGGGCGGGTCGCACAGGATCAACAGGGTGGGCCGGAGAGAGCAGTTATGGCGGCTCTCAGTCCTGTCCCAAGGGGCTCTGCCTCTCTGAGTCCCAGCACCCGCTGCAAAGCTCGGAGAGAAAGCTGCACTCGCTCTGACCGAAGCCAGACAGTCCCGCTTCTCCCGTTTGAGTCTGGGTCCCTAAAGACTCGCCCGGATCTGGTGCTCAGAGTCTGCGACTCCCTCCCGATTGAAAACAACAACCGCGCCCTCCGCCGCCAGCCCGCTCCGCGCACTCTGCACCTCAGAATTTGACTTCAGCACTGCGCCTCCTCTGAGTGTCCGTATGCGTTTCTCTGTCCTCCTAGTTGTAGGACTTCCACTCAGCCAGCGTTCCTGTGGTTCTGGGTGATGTCCCTTCCGTTTTTTGGTTTCACTTTTGAAGTAGTTGTTCAAAGCAGCAAACTCCGGCGTTAACCTATGCCGCCATCTTGGTTCTCCGCTTTCTATATTTTCCTAAAGCTCTCTTTTAGATACGGGGATACCAGCAAAGAGCCATTCCCTTCACCCTTTCTCTTCTCCCTCCTCCACCATTTCTATTTTTTTTAATATGTATTTTTTTGATTTTTTACAGAGAGGAAGGGGGAGGGATAGAGAGTTAGAAACATCGATGAGAGAGAAACATCGATCAGCTGCCTCCTGCACACTCCCAACTGGAGTGTGCCCGCAACCAAGGTACATGCCCTTAACCAGAATCGAACCTGGGACCCTTGAGTCCGCAGGCCGATGCTCTATCCACTGAGCCAAACTGGTCAGGGCCCTCCTCCACCATTTCAATGACTGAGTACAGGATTACATGTAGTTCCAAGAGGTGAATTAACAAAGACACTCCCAGAACACAGTCCTTCCTAAAAACTAACAAATGAGCATTTAAAAGGTATTATTTTATACCTCTACTTTTAATATACTTTGGGCATTAGTACTTGTTTATTCTTGAATATAAAGCAATATATTTTTTTAATTTTAAAATGAAAAATTTTTTAATTGAATTTATTTGGGTGACATCCTATCTAATAATAGAGAAACATGGTAATTAACCATAACTTTGCTACCCTTCCCATTGGTTAATCAGCGAGATATACAAATTAACTGCCAGCTAAGATGGCGGCCGGCAGCCAGGCAGCTAAAGCGAACATGAGGCTTGCTTGCTCCAGTGATGGAGGAATCCAAGGTTCCCCGCCTGCCGCAGCCCAGTTCTGAGCTCCGAATGCAACAATGTTGCAATTATAGAACCTAAACAAACCCCAGGTACCTGCTTTCAGCCGCCAGCGGGCTCAGAGCTTAGAGCTCCAGTGATGGCAACAGAGTTTCAATTATAGAATCTAAACAAACCCAGATACCTGCTTTCAGCCGGCAACGGCCTCAGAGCTGGAGCCGGCTCTCAGCTCCAGTGACAGCTATAGAAGGTAAATAAATCCCAGAATAAAAAAAAAGAAAAGAAAAAAGGAGAGGCTGGGAGCTTCAGTTGCCTGAAAACAGCCCTCAGCCCCTCACCCAGACTGGCCAGGCATCCCAGTGGGGACCCCCACCCTGAAGGGGGTGTGACCAGCTGCAAACAGACATCAGCCCCTCATCCAGGCTGGCCAGGTACCCAAGTGGGACCTCCACCCTGTTCCGGGACACCCTTCAGGGCAACCAGCCAGCCCCCACCCGTGCACCAGGCCTCTATCCTATATAGTAAACGGGTAATATGCAAACTGACCCTAACAGCAGAAGGACTGGGAATGACTGATCACTATGACACACACTGACCACCAGGGGGCAGACACTCAATGCAGAAGCTGCCCTCTGGTGGTCAGGGCACTCTCACATGGGAGGAGCTCTGCTCAGCCACAAGCCAGGCTGATGACTGCCAGTACAGCGGTGGTGGTGGGAGCCTCTCCTGGCTCCTCAGCAGCGCTAAGGATGTCCGACTGCAGTTTAGGCCTGCTCCCCGCTGGCAAGTGGACATCCCCCGAGGGCTGCTGGGCTGCCAGAGGGATGTCTGATTGCCATCTTAGGCCCAATCCCCCCAGGGAGTGGGCCTAAGCCAGCAGGTGGTCTTCCCCTGAGGGGTCCCAGACTGCGAGAGGGCACAGGCCAGGCTGAGGGACCCCCTCCTCCCCCCCGAGTGCACAAATTTTTGTGCACCGGGCCTCTAGTTGATTTAATAAAATTATATAGGTTTCACGTATATAGTTCTATAATACATTATCTGTGTATTGTATTGTGTGTTCACCACCCCAATCTATAGCAATATTAACTAAAAGGTACACATGTATTAATTGCTAGACAATCTGAACTTATCTAAAGACTCATGGGCACAGAACCTTCTGTACTTCCTTCCTTCACCACTTCCCCATCACCCTATGAACAGTCAGCATAATCTCCAACACATCAAGTTTAACAGTACAACCATACCTATGAATTAACAGAAAAAAAACACTTAAAGGGTATTATTTTAACTCTACTTTTAATATGTTGTGTACTTTTTATTTAAAATATATATTTTATTGATTTTTTACAGAGAAGAAGGGAGAAGGACAGACAGTTAGAAACATTGATGAGAGAGAAACATCAATCAGCTGCCTCCTGCACACCTCCTAATGGGGATGTGCCAGCAACGAAGGTACATGCCCTTGACTGGAATCGAACCCGGAACCCTTCAGTCCGCAGGCCGACGCTCTATCCACAGAGCCAAACTGGTTAGGGCTGTTGTGTACTTTTTAAAAACTATATTTGGTCTCCAGAGGTGCTGTATTTTTTAATATGTTTTTATTGATTCAGAGTGGAAAGGAGAGGGAGAGATAGAAACATCAGTGATGAGAGAGAATCATTGATCAGCTGCCTCCTGCATGCTCCTTACTGGGGATTGAGTCTGCAACCCGGGCATGTGCCCTTGACTGGAATCAAACCCAGGACCCTTCAGTCTGCAGGCTGATGCTCTATCCACTGAGCCAAACCAGTTAGGGCTACACTGTCTGCTTTTACAATCCCTCTGTTCTTACTGCTACTGCTCAAGTTTAGTCAATACTTTTGGTTCCAAATAATAGGAATACAGTTTAAACTATCCTGAACAGTAAAAGGAGATTTTTGGGGCTATAGAAAGGATGCTGAAATTACACATAGAATTGAAGGAAGTCTGCAGGAACCAGGGGATTATAGAACAGGCATATCACTCCATTGGAACCTACTTTCATCTCTGCTTGGCTTTATTCTTTATATTTTGCAATCAGACCTTTGCCAAAAGATCAATGATGGCTGTCTGTAACCTAACCTTATATCCTTCTGGTACCATGACCCCAAGAGGCAAGACCATTTCTCCTTCTGCTCTAAATTGGGAGATTTATTTGAATCAATCATTATTCCCACAGAAAGGAGGGTACTATGATTTGTCTGGTTTGGAGCTCATGCCAACCCCAATGGCCAGGAGAGGATAAGAACATACCAAGGAAGATGCAGGGGAGAGCTTGTCTTGAGACCAAATCATTTATCGTCACTGTCCTCTCCAAAGCTTTATTGCCCCAGCCCTCTAACGATTTTCCACTGCAGTTTAGCTGCTCACTGCTCTCAGAACAGCAGTGGCACTAAGTTTTGAAGTTTGTGAAAAAGCATAAAGGAGTGTAAAATTTCAGAGTAATGTTATTGTGAATGAGCTGTTTGGCTGAAGATAAACTACAAAGCTAACATAATGATTCATTTAATGAAATTTACTTAGTGCTTATTATGGACAACACATTGTACAGTTTTAATATGTTCAACCAAGTCTGGATACTAGAATCTAGGCACTGAAATCATGTCATATTTCATCAGAGAGCTAATTAATTTTACTCTTATTTTAAAACAAGAGACCCGGTCCATGGATTCATGGACTGGTGGGGTCCCTCGACCTGCCCTCATCTTCTCGCAATCCGGGACCCCTTGGGGGATGTCAGAGAGCTGGTTTCAGCCCAATTCCCACAGACCAGGCCAAGGGACCCCACCAGTGCATGATCGGGGCTGGGGAGGGACTATGGGATGGCTCCAGGGTATGTCCAGTCCATCTTGCCTAGTCCCTCAGCAGCAAGCTAACCTACCATTTGGAGCATCTCCCCCCTGGTGGTCATAGCGACTGGTCGAATGGTCAAATGAATGGTTGGACACTTAGCATATTAGGCTTTTATTATATAGGATTTTTATTTTATTATTTTATTATTTCACCACTACAGCACTGGATTTTTAAAATTAGGTTATAGTTATTGACCTAGAATTTGAATGGCATGACTTTTTTAGCAGTAGCTTTTCTGATATTTGACATTTGCAAAGGGAATATTTTTATACTTTTGAAGAGTTTATTCTCATTACTGTCACTTGACCCTTTTGTGAAACTTATTCATTGATTATGAATCATTCAAATTATGATCTGTAGTTAAGAAGCTACCATTTTCTAGTTATCTACCAAATTCAAAATTATTACTTTTTCTGTCATTATAGTCTGTTGCATCTGCGGACATGGATTTCAACCAGCTGGAAGCATTCTTGACTGCTCAAACCAAAAAGCAAGGAGGGATCACATCTGATCAAGCTGCTGTCATTTCTAAATTCTGGAAGAGTCATAAGACAAAGATCCGAGAGAGCCTGATGAACCAGAGCCGCTGGGACAGTGGGCTTCGGGGCCTAAGCTGGAGAGTTGATGGCAAATCACAGTCCAGGCACTCAGCTCAGATACACACCCCTGTTGCTATAATGGAGCTGGAAATAGGGAAAAGTGGACAGGTGAGTTCAGCTTCAATCAATTTCCCATTTTAAACTATGTTTTCTCTTACATATTAGCAATACATTCAAATTGATTTTATGTAATAGTTTTCTTTGCAGAAATAGTGAGAAAATAGTAAAAATAGTAAAAGAACCTGTTTCTTAGAATCCCACTTCAGAGAGGAACTCATCTAAAAATTTGGATACTCCCAATTGTGTATAGAGTCGAAACCAGCCTCAGCGTTCTGGCAGCTATGGCAGAAGAACAAAATGGGGCAATAAGCCCTGGCCGGCGTAGCTCAGTGGTTGGAATGTTGGCCCTGTCAGCTGTGAACCAAAGGGTCTTGGGTTTGTTTCTGGTCAAGGGTATGTTACTGGGTTGTAGGTTCCCTGCCCCGATTGGGGCGTATGTAGGAGACAACCAATTGATGTGGCTCTTTCACATCAATGTTGCTGTCCCTCCCCCTCCCCCTCCCCCTCCCCTCCCCTCCCCTCCCCCTCCCCTCCCCCTCCCCCTCCCCTCCCCCTCCCCTTCCCCCTCCCTCTCCCCCTCTCCTTCTCCCTCCCCCTCTCTCTCCCCTCTATCCTCCTCCTCCTCCCTTCCACTCTCTCTAAAATCAATGGAAAAAATATCCTCCAGTGAGGATTAGCCAAAAAATTTTTTTGAAATGGGGCAATAAGTTGATTGTACCGAAGTAGCCCACTACTTCATTTTGGTTAGATCTCAGAATTCTTTGCATTTGGTCAAAATCTACAAGGCGATGATTGATATCCTAAATAAAGATCAGGAATTGAGATTAAACAACAAAGAACAAAACTATCTCACCTAGTCGTCTTTATAGGCAGTCAGGTATAGGAGACAATATCTTAAGTACTGTAATGTATTTATTGTTCCTAAAGATTCTAAGTGTGCTATCACTGTCATTGAGTCCACCAGTAATTTTTTATTTGATCTTGATTATTTACAAAACACTGCTGCTTTTTCCTACAGCCATTATAGCA
This sequence comes from Myotis daubentonii, assembly GCF_963259705.1. NCBI lineage: Eukaryota > Metazoa > Chordata > Mammalia > Chiroptera > Vespertilionidae > Myotis > Myotis daubentonii. The sequence goes on along the minus strand of NC_081851.1, from coordinate 44,472,013 downwards.
GATAATTTTAGCATCTATATAGTTTTCCTTGAACTTATTTGGTTTGTGCTCCAGTTAACTGCCAGATCAGACTTTTAATGACTTGGTGTTTATATCTTTTGGGGGGGAAAAAGCAGCAACTTATAATTAGAAAGAGAAAACCCAGATCACTGAATTATCTAACCAGACTTCTTTTCAGATAATGAAATATGTGCTTCTGTTACATACTATAATAGAAATGTATTATTTTCTTCTAATAATGAGAATATTTTTTAACTGTCAGGTTTCCTCTTATATTCCCTTCTTGAATTTCTTAGAATTTTTCATTGTCTGTAGTTCCGTAATGACTTTGTTTTTAATTTAAAATATAATTCAGAGAAAAAAAAATATAATTCCTTTTAAAAAATGTAATTCTTCTTTAAAATAGATATATTTGGAGGAACTTTTATTTAGTTATTATAAAATAATGCGATTGCCTTTGTTGACTTTGGTGTGTCTGACCTTAAAGTCCATTCTCTTAACCATTGCATTATATGGGCTTTCTTCTTTTGTTCCTAGACCAAAAATCTGATAGATTAGCAAGGTACGATAAGTACACTTAGATATTTCACCAGTAATTTGTACAGGCTATTCATTTAAAAGATATATGTTTGTATTGATTTTAGAGAGAGAGAGAGAGAGAGAGAGAGAAACATCAATGTGAGAGAAAAACAATTGGCTGCCTCCTGTCTGCACCCTGACTGGGGATTGAACCCACAAAACTTGGGTATGTGCCCTGACTGGGAATTGGACTGGTGAAGTTTTGGTTCACAGGATGATGCCCAACTAACTGAGCCATACCAGCCAGGGCCAGACTATTCATTTTTTATTATAGCAGTAGTGATTATTTTATTTTGTCTTAAGTATTTATCATTTGGGTAGGATTATGAAAATATACATACCTAAGACCTTTCTAGAAAGTTTTTATAGTGCTTCCTAATATTTCTTGAACTGGGGTTTATAAATAATACTAGAAATTCGTGCGGGGGCGGGGGGGACGTTGGTTCCCCTCAGCCCAGCCTGCACCCTCTCCAATGTGGGACATCCTTCTTACAATCCTGGACTGCTGGCTTCTAATCATTCACCTGCCTGCCTGCCGGATCGCCCCTAACTGCACCCCTTGCTGGCCTGGTTGCCCCCAACTGCCCCCACTGCTGGCCTGGTCATCCCTTACTGCCCCCCCTGCTGGCCTGGTCACCCCAACTCCCCCCTTCTGCTGGCCTGGTTGCCCCCAACTGCCCCCCCTACTGGCCTAGTTGCCCCTCACTGCCGCCCCTGCCAGCCTGGTCACCCCTAACTGCCCCCCCTGCTGGCCTGGTCGCCTCTTACTGCCCCTGCTGCCGGCCTGGTCACCCCCAACTGCCCCCCCTCCCCCAGCCTGGTCACCCCTCACGGCCCCCCTGCCGGCCTGGTCGCCCCACGCAGCCTGCTTGTTCAGTCGTTTGGTTGTCCCTCACTAATCCCCCTGCCGGCCTGGTCGTAGGCAGCCATCTTGTGAGGGCATGAGGGTTATTTTGCATATTGCCTCTTTATTATTTAGGATGTGCCTTTTGATTTTAGTAATTTACACACCATCTGAATTTTGGGTATACTGTCACAGGGATTTTTAAATCTACTTTTAAATCTCTGTGGTTTTTCTTTGACCTTTTTAGCCAAAGTGGCAAAACGTTTCTTTTTCAATGAAATGATTTTCATCAAATTAGTAAATCTACCACTACAAATGATGTGTTGGCTAGCTCCTAACAAATTTATATTTCTAAACTGGATTTCTCTTCTAAATTTCATTTATATATTTATGACATAAGTGTGAAAAGGTATCAAAAATGGAATATGCTCCAAACTAAGTTCCTCATATGCCTTCCAAACCTATTCGTCCTGCATTTTTTCCTCATCTCAGTTAGTGGCACCTCCATTCTTCCAGTTTATATCCTCTCTTTTTTATCACACCCACATCCAATTCATCATTAAATATTGCTGGGTTTAATTTTAAAATATATCTAAAATTTGACTACCTCTTACCACCGCTCATTATGTTTAGATCACTATCACTTCTAGGTTATAATAACATCCTCCTAACTGATTGCTCTGCATCTGCTTTTTAGCTTATTCTCAACACATAGAAGTGTATCAGTAGAGTAATTCTGTTAAAGCACAAGTCAGAAAATGTATTCATGGTTCTCATCTCACTCTAGTCACTGTCTCAATCAGGTTAGTAGCGCTCTTCCTTACTCAGTCTACGTTAGCTAGACACATATTCTTCTTGCTTATTCCGAGAACATGCCAGGCATGCTTCCTCTTTAGGATCTGTCCATTTGTTATTCCTTTCTCCTAATTGGTCTTCCCTCAGATATCGGCATAGTTACGTTTTCCACTTTCCTGATATCGTTTAAAAAAAAAACAAACTCACACCAATAAGGTTTTCACTGACCACCTCTCTAAAGGTTCAGTTCTCCACTTACTGCTTTATTTTAAAAAACTTTATTGAGCTATACTTTTTATACAGTAAACTGTATCCCTTTGAATTGTCCAATGTGAAATCTCCACGACAGTCAAGAGATAGTGTTCATCACCCCCTAAAAGTTTCCTTATGTCATCTCTTCACTCTAGTTCCTTTGCAACTACCAATCTACCTTTTGTTATCATAGATTAATTTTTCTCTGCTTTATTTTTTCTGTATGGCACTTATTACTACCTTGCTTGCTATATACAGTTGACTCTTGAACAGCAGATTTGAACTGCATGGGTCCACTTATACCTGGATTTTTTTTTTCAGTAAATTTACAGTCAGCCTTCCATATCCCTGTGTTTTGCATCTGTGGTTGGGACTCTTTGGATGTGAAGGACTGTGGACATTGTTCTACATCATCTATATATGTAAAAGCCTAAGTGACCACACTGACCACCAGGGGGCAGATGCTTAACGCAAGAGCTACCCCTAGTGGTCAGTGTGGTCCCACAGCCAACCTCCTGCGCACGCCCCCCCCCCCCCCCAGCCAACCCGCCAGCCTCAAGCAACCCCTTCCCCCAAGGCCTGCCCCCATTGGCCCTGACTGGGGTGGGCTGGCTGGCCAAATTCCTGTGTCCCCTTCCCTGGGCCTGCCCGCCCCAATCGGCCCTGAAGGGGCGGCCCCTCCCCCCAGCTGGTTGCCCCGGGGCCAATTGGGGCGGGTTAGCCAGCCAACCTTCCATGGTCCCTCCCACCGGCTGGCCTGCCTCAATCGGCCCCGGGCCCTGATTGGGGTGGAAGGAAGCCCCAATTGGTCCTGATCACCAGCCAGGCCAAGGGACCCCACCCATGCACGAATTTGTGCATCGGGCCTCTAGTACTTCACTAAAAAGATTTTTTTAAAAAAATATATTTTATTGATTTTTTTTTACAGAGAGGAAGGGAGAGGGATAGAGAGTTAGAAACATCGATGAGAGAGAAACATCGATCAGCTGCCTCCTGCACACTCCCTACTGGGGATGTGCCCGCAACCAAGATACATGCCCTTGACCAGAATCAAACCTGGGACCCTTGAGTCCGCAGGCTGACACTCTATCCACTGAGCCAAACCGGTTAGGGCTCAATAAAAAGATTTAAAGAGGGAGAGAAAGATATGTGTCTTTGCAAACTTGTTGACTCGTTGAGAACAGGGCTTTGGCACTGCTGAAGTCCTTATTGGCTTCTGATTAGTAACCTGCCAACAGGCAGCCCCTGGTTTTGGACTTCTTTCAGATTTTTGCTGTTCCGGCTCTCTGGTTCTATTCTTGTGGACAGATGGGGATGATTGAGAGGAAGCCAGGAAACCAAGCCTTAAGAGGACTTGGAAATGATTTTTGGATGTCAGTGCTTTTTGCTAAACCCAGGGTGACAGTGTATCTTGCCCAGCAATGTTGAAACTGCTTGTGTTTGTCTAGTATTTGTGTACTAGTAGGTTGGCTGTGGGCTGCATTCCATGCCACTGCTCTACTACCAAGATGCACATAGAAAGCCTCTGCCTTGAGCCTATTTTTAGCATTTGTTCTTTATTGAGTGTAAAATATAGCATAAAATTTACCATTTAATCATTTTAAGTGTACAGCTGAATTAAGTACACTCACAATGTTGTGTAAACATCATTGCTCTCAATTTCCAGAACTTTTTCATCATCCCAAATAAGAACCCTATACCCATTAACCAGTAACTCCCCATCCCCACCTTTTTCTGGCCTCTGGTAACTTCTGTCTATTTTGTGTATCTGTGGATTTGCCTAATCTAGGTACCTCATATAAGTGGAATCATACAATATTTGCTCTATTGTGTCTGGCTTATTTTGCATAGCATAATGTCTTAAAATTTATCCATATTGTAGCATGTGTCAGAATTTCATTCCTTTTAAAGGCTGTATCATATTCTATTATATTTATACTAGAGGCCCGATGCACATAATTCATGCAAGGGGATCGGCCCTCACAGCCTCGGTTTTGTCTGGAAGGTCATCTGGAAGGTCGTCTGAATGGTCGTTCAGCTGTCCAGTCTAATTACCATATTAGCTTTTTATTATATAGGATATATCTATATATCTATATATATATCACATTTTATTTATCTATTAATATGTTGATGGACATTTGAGTTGTTTCCATGTTTTGACAATTGGGAATAATGTTACTATCCACATGAATGTACACATATCTGTTTGAGTATCTGCTTTTCATTCTTTTGCGTGCATACCTAGGAATGGAATTGTTGGATCATATGGTAATTCTATGTTTAACTTTTTGAGAAACTGCCAAACTATTTTCCACAGTGGCTGTGCCCTTTTATATTCTTTCTGACAATGCATGAGGGTTCCAATTTCTGCACATTTCATCAATATTTGTTAATTTCTCTCTGTGTTTATAAATTGCATTCCTAATGGAATTGCATTCCTAATGGAATGTGAAGTGACTCTTTGAGTCAAGGACATTAATACCTTTTATATCATAAAGTTTATCACATTAGTCTTTGTATTAAGGTGAGGGACGAAAACATCACCATAGAAGCAACGTTGAAGGATATATCTAATATCTATATAGTTTGCCCTCTATGGCCGTAAGTGTTAAGTGCAGAAATAAATTCCATATAAAAGAATGCTATATGCTTCAAGTCATGCATACTTCAAAAAAAGAGGTTGTTGGAGAGGGGCTTAGTAAAGGGTAAAGGGTATCAAATATGTGGTGATGGAAGATTTGACTTTGGGTGGTGGGTACACAGTGCAATATACAGATAATGTATCATAGAATTGTACATTTGAAACCAGTACACTTTTTAAAAAATTTTTTATTTATTGATTTTAGAGAGAGAGGAAGTAGAGAGTGTGAAAGATAGAGAAAGAGAAATGTTGATTTGTTGTTCCACTTATTTTTGCTTTCATTAGCTGCTTTTTGTATGTACCCTGGTGGGAGAAAGAACCTACAACCTTGGCGTATCAGAAGGACTCTCTAATCAACTGAGCTTCCCGGCCAGGGCCTGATACTTTTTATAGATGCAGTCTCTCATTGTTTGGTAGTTTTCTCTATGCACTCTTAGTCATCTCCACCCTGGTTCTCCTCCAAATTTAAAGTTTATTTTCAAAGGTAAATTAAGTTTGCAGTTTGCTTTCTATTTGGCACTTGGGAATAATAAACTTGACTTTCTGGTTAATTACTGCTCAAACCCTGGATGGAAAGTTTGTGCTGGTATTAAAAAAAAACAAGCCTGGCTGGTATAGCTCAGTGGTTGAGTGTGGACCTGTGAACCAGGAGGTCATGGTTCGATTCCTGGTCAGGGACATGCCCAGGTTGTGGGCTCGATCCCCAGTTGGGGGTATGCAGGAGGCAGCCAATCAATGATTCTCTCTCATCACTGATGTCTGTCTGTCTGTCTGTCTGTCTGTCTGTCTCTCTCTCTCTCTCTCCTCTCTGAAATAAAAAACAACACTCCCCCCCCCCACACACACACACATTAATAAACCCAAAAGACTTCTTTGTTTTATGAGCTTTGTGTGTATGTCTATGGCAGGGATGGGGAACCTTTTTTCTGCCAAGGGCCATTTGTATATTTATAACATCATTCTTGGGCCATACAAAATTATCAGCTTAAAAATTAGCCTGCTATATTTGGTCAAACATTTAATTAATTTACCCCTAATGCCTTGGCAGGGCCAAACCAAATGATTTCTGGGGCCTTATGCAGCCTGCGAGCAGGATGTCCACCCATGGTCTATGGCAATAGTCCTTTGACAGAAGCACACAGGGAAGCGATATTATAATGGTTTACTCAAGTAGGTATGGACAGGAAGTTTATGCTTTACTCAGTACACTTATTTATGTTTTTAAATCAAGTGCCGTTGCTTCTGCTTCTGTTTTAGATGTCAGTCCATCAACAGTGTATGCTGTTTACTATTTACATTTCAGAAATTGCTCAGAAACCTTGAAATGATCTTTTACTTTTGCCAGCTGTTTCTCCATGTTAGTGTTCCTAGAGCCTGTGACCGCTTTGGAGAGATTTGGCTGGCTCTTCTCTTGGCACTGCCCCCCACCCTGTTCTATTTAGCTAGACTAGCTCATAAGATGTCATCCATGTAAGATTTTACTTAAATTTTATTTGAAGAAAGGTATCTGTATTTATCTTTGGAAATAAATGGCTTAGCTAATGTTTTTATGTCAGAAATGTAAATGAGGGGTGGTATTACCAAAGAAATGAAGTACTTTCCCCTTCCTATCATATTACACAGTGCATGGGAGTAGATCATTTTTAAAAAAATATATTTTATTAATCTTTTACAGAGAGGAAAGGAGAGGGATAGAGAGTTAGAAACATTGATGAGAGAGAAACATTGATCAGCTGCCTCCTGCACATTCCCTACTGGGTATGTGCCTGCAACCAAGGTATATGCCCTTGACTGGAATTGAACCTGGGACCATTCAGTCTGCAGGCCGACGCTCTATCCACTGAGCCAAACCAGTTAGGGCCGGAGTAGATCATTAATTAGTATAAATCTTTTGTGGTCAAGATCTTTGGAATGGTACGTTTGGGATGTAACTTTTACTACCATCCTATATAATAAAAGGGCAATATGCAAATCAATTGAACATGGAATGACGGATCTCTATAATGCACACTGACCACCAGGGGGCAGGCGCTCAATGCAGGAACTGCCCACTGGTGGTCAGTGCGCTCCCACAGTGGGAGTGCTACTCAGCCACAAGCCTGGCTGATGGCTGGCGAGCACAGCAGTGGTGGCAGGAGCCTCTCCCGCCTCTGCAGCCGAGCTAAGGATGTCCGATTGCAGCTTAGGCCTGCTCCCTGCAAGGGACTAAGCCGTCGGTCAGACATCCCCTGAGGGCTCCCAGACTGCTAAAGGGCTCAGGCTGGGCTGAGGGACCCCTCTCCACCCAGTGCACAAATATTGTGCACTGAGCCTCTAGTCAGTATATATTTGTGACTATTGAAGGGATTCAGAACAGGCTTCCTAAGGTGTGCCACTTTGGTATGTGAATTATTTTGAGCTGAAGGCAATTCAGACTCTGTGAGCTCACAAAAAACTTTTGCTTCTCCCTTAAAGAATTTAAATTGGGGCACTTGCCTGGCCAGGGTGGCTCAGTGGTTGAGTGTCGACCTATGAGTGAGGAAGTCATGGTTTGATTCCTAGTCAGGGCACATGCCCGGATTGTGGGCTCAATCCCCAGTAGAGGGTGGGCAGGAGGCAGCTACTCAATGATTGATGTTTCTGTCTCTCCCTCTCCCTTCCTCTCTGAAATTAATAAAAAAAAAATGTATCCTATATAATAAAAGGCAAATATGCAAATTGTCCCCTTGAGAGTATGACCGACCAGGAGTTCGACACTTTCTATGATGTGTGCTGGCCACCAGGGGGTGGCATGGAATGGAGGAAGGCCCCGGCTGGCAGCTGGCAGCTGGGGGAAGGAAGGCCCCGATCAGCCCTGATGGCCGGCCAGGCCTAGGGACACTACCTGTTCACAAATTTCGTGCACCGGGCCTCTCGTGTGCGTGCACGTGTGTGTGTGTGTGTGTGTGTGTGTGTGTGTGTGTGTGTATAAGTTAGGGGACTTGCCCATAATAAGAGTTATCACCAGATATAACTTTTTATGACCTTTCTATAAGGCATGGCAAGTTTCTAATTAATGAACATATGATCTTCTTATTGTCTTGAGGATTACCTTTCTACCCTCTGATGTCCCAAGGTGCCTTATTTTATCCTTAGTTCAGAATGTCATATGTATCTCATTTTCCCTTTCTGTTTCTGAACCTCTCTTGTATGTGGGGGTCTCTGAGTCTCTTTGCGGAGTTCCTATATGTATATATGTAATTAGATTTAGTTATATTCTCTTGTTAATATCATCTGTCTGTGTAGTTTAATTATTAGACTAGCTGAAAGAACCTAAAGGAAAGTTTCTTCTTCTTACACTATAAAAATCTCAGATATGGTTGCTGTGAGAGATGTTATTAGTTACTACTCTTATTCATACACTAAAGGCCCGGTGCACAAAAATTTGTGCACTCGGGGGGGTGGGAGGGGTCCCTCAGCCCGGCCTGTGCCCTCTCGCAGTCTGGGACCCCTTGGGAGATAACGACCTGCTGGCTTAGGCCTGCCCCCGGGTGGCAGAGGGCAGGCCCAATCCCTAGGTGCAGCCCCTGGTTGGGCTCAGAGCAGGGCCGATTGGGGAGTTGGGGCGCCGCCCCCTGTCATGTACAGAGCAGGGCGGATTGGGAGGTTGCGATGCCACCCTCAGTCACGCTCAGGGTAGGGCCGATTGGGGGGTTGGGGCACCGCCCCCTGTCACACTCAAGGCAGGGTCAATGGGGAGGTTGTGGCGCCACCCCCTGTCACACACAGAGCAGGGCCAATCACGGGGTTGGGGAGCTCCCCCCTGTCACGCACAGAGCAGGGCCCATCAGGGGGTTGAGGAGCTCCCCCTTGTCACTCACAGAGTAGGGCCGATAGGGGAGTTGGTGCACCGCCCCCTGTCACACACAGAGCAGGGCAGATCAGGGGGTTGGGGCGCCGCCACTGTCACACTCAGGGCAGGTCCGATGGGGAGGTTATGGCTCTATCCCATCACCCACAGAGCAGGGCCGATCAGGGGGTTGGGGCGCCGCCACTCTCACACTCAGGGCAGGGCCGATGGGGAGGTTATGGCTCTACCCCGTCACACACAGAGCAGGGCCTGTGGGGTGGGGGGTTTGGGGCGCCGCACCCTGTCACACACAGAGCCGCAGGGTGATCAGGGGGTTGGGGAGCTCCCCCCTAGGAGTCACAGAGCAGGGTCGATCAGGGGGTTGTGGCGCCTTCACCTGTCACGAACAGAACAGGGTAGATAGGGAGGTTGTGGCCCCGCCCCCTGTAACACACAGAGCCGCAGGGCGATCAGGGGGTTTGGGCGCTGCCCCCGTCACACTGATCCCGGTGCTGGGAAGCCTCTCAGCTCCGCTGATCCCAGTGCTGGGAGGCATATTACCCTTTTACTATATAGAATAGAGGCCTGGTGCATGGGTGGGGGCTGGCTGGTTTGCCCTGAAGGGTGTCCTGGATCAGGGTGGGGGTCCCCACTGGGGTGCCTGGCCAGCCTGGATGAGGGGATGATGGCTGTTTGCAGCTGGTCACACATCCTTCAGGGTGGGGGTCCCCACTGGGGTGCCTGGCCAGCCTGGATGAGGGGATGATGGCTGTTTGCAGCTGGTCACACATCCTTCAGGGTGGGGGTCCCCACTGGGGTGCCTGGCCAGTCTGGGTGAGGGGTGAGGGCTGTTTTCAGGCTGGGACTGAAGCTCCCAACTGCTCCTTTTCTTTTTCTTTTTTTTTTAAATTCTGGGCAAGCTTTAGCTCTGAGGCTTGGCTCCAGCTCTGAGGCCTTAGCTGCTGAAAACAGGTATCTGGTTTGTTTAGGTTCTATAATCGAAACTCTGTATCAACTCCAGCTCTGAGATCCCAGCCGGCTGAAAGCTGATTTTTGTTTAGCTTCTATATTTGTTACAATGTTTGAAACTGCAGGCTCAGAGGCCGGCAAGGCAGGCGGGGAACGTTGGAGTCCTCCGTCACTGAAGCAAGCAAGCCTCATGTTAGTTTCAAGCTGCCTGGCTGCCGGCTGCCATCTTGGCTGGCAGTTAATTTGCATATCTCGCTGATTAGCCAATGGGAAGGGTAGTGGTTGTACGCCAATTACCATGTTTCTCTTTTATTAGATAGGATGGTTCCCCCCAAAATGTGTACACACTTTGGCTTCCATTGTTAATTTCAATGGGTTAAATCTGAAAAGAAAGCAACATCAATTGAGCTATAAATTGTTAAAGTGTGTATACATTTTTGGGGGACACCCTTTATTTAGGTAAGAATTTAACTTTATGGATTTCCCGTAGGGACTGATTTAGAGAGATGACCTTTGGTGATGGTGTTTCACACTATGTTCCTTGGAGTCATGATGATCCCTAGAAATGCCTCCAAGTTTATCACAGGGGTGGGGTAAGGGAGGTAGAGGTGGAGCTTAGGTAGAGAGGGCTCTGGCTTCAACATTATTTCAGTCAGTGCAGCTGCAACTTTATCTATTTCATTTGTGCGCTTCCACAAAGAGGATTCTGGGGCTAAAATTTGAAACAACCAGATTAGTAGAAAGATCTAGGAGTTAGGAAACCTAGGATGCAGTTCTGGCTATCCCATTTATACTAGTTTTGTAGCATTAAGCAAGTAATTTTAACTTACCTTTCTTAGTTTTTCATCTGTAAAATAGAACTAATCCTGTCTACCTCATAGAATTGTTTTCAGATAGTGGTCTTAAAAATGATGAATCTGCCGAAACCGGTTTGGCTCAGTGGATAGAGCGATGGCCTGCGGACTGAAAGGTCCCAGGTTCGATTCTGGTCAAGGGCATGTACCTGGGTTGCGGGCATATCCCCAGTGGGAGATGTGCAGGAGGCAGCTGATCGATGTTTCTCTCTCATCGATGTTTCTAACTCTCTATCCCTCTCCCTTCCTCTCTGTAAAAAATCAATAAAATATATTTTAAAAAAAAAATGATGAATCAGAAAGTATACTGAAGCCCTGACTGGTGTGGCTCAGTTGCTTGTGCATTGTCCCATGCACCAAAAGGTCCCTGGTTTGTTTCCCAGTCAGGGCACATGCCCAAGTTGCAGGCTCAATCCCCAGGAAGGGGGCGTGCAGTAAGCAGCCAATTTATGTTTCTCTCTCTCTCTCTCCCTTCCTCTCTCTCTACAAAATCAATAAAAACATCTTTAATTTTAAAAAGTATAATAAACGTACTGTTAACAATAGCAGCAATTCCCAGTAACAGGAATTCAAATAGTTTTGAATTTTGCTGTAGACTTTTTAAATAATAACTACAGACTTTCCTTTTCCAATTTTCTGTCACCTAGGGTATTTTTATCTCTTCTTTTAAAAAAAAGTTTTGTTGGCAAACTTCCTTAAAATTGATTTCTAGTGGGAAACAATGACTTTATAAACATATACATACACACACACAAACAAATGTATGTATGTATGTATATCTTAAAAAATGTATATTGATTTTTTTTCACAGTTTCTAAGAATATAAGTAGATAAATGAAGTTTAGCTTAGAAAAACTTTAGCTATCTCTGCATTCCGAAGAGGAAAAGTCCACAATGCTTGAATTTATTTTCAGTCTTTGAAGGGCCAAAAAATTGTGCCTGAAATTTGTGTTAGCACATTTCTGAATCTGATGTTAAGTTACTCTGCTTAGTTGTGTTGATGCCTTTTACTTTCTTTTTTCCTTCAAGCAGGGAATACAAGCTCCATGTTTTCTTCAGGAAACCATCCTATCCTATGTATTTGTTTAAATTCCATAGCCTGTGAAATTACAGGGACAAACATAAAGAATAAATCTCATTCAAAAATGGCTCAGTAATTGTGTTTTAGCCTTAAATAGAAAAAGTCTGAGCTTTTCTCTTTTACTTGATGGAGTATTAGAATGACTTCTCTTTAAGAAGTTGATTAGCCAATTTGATGCAAAGAGAGGAAGTGAGAATAGCATTATAGGGTTAGGTGGTGCTTGCTAATTATCCACCTCTTGCATGGCATATGCATTTTAAATATTAGGGGAATTAAGGTACTTCTTGCATCACACCACCAGCCCAAGTTACAGTTTTGAGAATAGCTGGCCAGTTTCTGGTAAATAGTTATGGACATATAGGAAAGCACAGTCCTACCTATATATATAAAAGGCTAATATGCACAGTGTCTCCTCAGGAGTTCAGCCGTGAGACCGGGAGTTCGATTGCTCACTATGACGTGTACTGACCACCAGTGGGTGGCGCGGAACATGGTGGGCGACCAGCAGCGGCAGTGGGGCGCTGAGGGAGCAAGGGAAGGAGGAGGCGGGGAGGGGCAACTGCGCAGTGGCGACTCACAGGTGGTAAGGGAAGGAGGGGGGGGGAGGCGGGGAGGCAGGGAACCTGATTGCTGGCCAGACCTAGGGAACCTACCCTGCGTAAATTTTGTGCACTGGGCCTCTAGTCTGACAAATAATTTACCTGCCTATCAAGTATTAAATGTAAGATATGCCAGAAGGGTAGTATTTCCTATCTTCTTGAAGTTAACAAAATTAAATACCTGAAAAGAAATGTTCTTTTTTCCTTTGTTAAAACTCTTTCTACTGAACAAAAATTCTAAGAACTAAGAATTCCATAGGAATTAGGAACTTAACTGTTTAGGTATTTTATAGCACAGTAACATATTTTATTGACCAACTAGTTCTCTTGGGAAAAATTTTTAAATTCCATAATAAGCCTTAGCTGGTTTGGCTCAGTGGATAGAGTGTCGGCCTGTGGACTGAAGGATTTCAGGTTCTATTCCCATCAAGGGCACATGCCCGGGTTGCAGGCTTGTTCCCCACTAGGGGGCGTGCAGGAGGCAGCCAATCAATGATTCTCTCTCATCATTGATGTTTCTATCTCTCCCCCCCCCCCCCCCCGTCTTGCTACCTTCCTAAAATCAATAAAAATATATTTTAAAAAGAACTCCATAATAGGTATAACAATATCTATTTATTGAGTACTGCTTATGTGTCAGTTCTTAAATGTTGTAAGGTACATAAATGAGGAGAAAGTTTCAAAGATGTTAAACAATGTACTCAAGGTCACACAACTCAAGTATGGAGGGTTAGAGCGTCGAGCACAATTCTACCTGGTTGTAAAACTCATTTTCTTTTTCCTAACCATGTTATCTCAATCAAGATTCATTAATGAAACATATCTTTTACTTTTCAGAATAGTTTCCCTTTACAGTTATGTCAAGTGCATCCTACTTTGCTTTTATTTTTCATGGTGAAATTAGACATACTATACCTAAAAATTAAAATTCAAAAGACTAAGTTAGGATATTTCAGGAAGAAAGTTAAGGTTGGAATCTTCGGAATTGTATATCACCAGCATTGATTTACTTTGCTGAGGGCTTTAATATACCCTTGTCAACTTGCTTTTTATTTGTGCCCTATTCTTTAGTATAGGATTTTTTCCCCTTAACCGTTGATCACCATTTTCCTCTTCACACTGCTGTGCATAAACCTAAGAGATTATGAGGATCTTTTTGGTCCACACCACCAGAAACATTGTTCTTCCTCCAGATATCCATGACAAATATTAGTTAGTAGGTGCCATCATCTAACATATGATGTGCTTCAGCCTGAAACTTTTTTTATTCATCACTTTTGTTTATTTTAAATGAATTATTTTACTCTCTAGATCAAAAATTTTGGATCCATGATTTTTTTAAAATTAAAAATAATTCTGATTCTCTTTGATAAATTACATTTGTAAAGTTGGTTTGTGTTTTCTTCTGCCTGTTTTATTAATAAAAGAAGTTGAATAATAACTGTTTTATGTATTTTATATCCTGGTGCTGAGGTAATGATACCACTGGGTAAAAACAACCCTTTAATGAATGAGATATCAAACCAGTTAATATTTTTACTTCTCAGGTTATTTATGAGAAATTGAAATACCTTGTTTTATTATTAAGGCCAAACAATGCTCCAAACATGTTTTTTCTGTGAAGATTTAGACACTTGAGAAGATTGTTTAACTATCCACTAAGGAACTTTGGATTAAGGAACACTGAGTATACAGTATTTCACCCACTAAACACACATTGTTTTATTCAAAGAAGCTAAGCCATATCATCATCTTAAGATCTGCCTTTGGAAATACCAGCTAAGCCGGTGATACTGGGTATAGCTTTAGGCAAAGGGAATAGCTTGTTTCTTGGCCAGTCGGAGATTAAAAAAGAGTAGCAGTTTCTGTTCACTAAAGATGCTTCTGCTTAATAGGGGGAAGGAACATGTTCTTATTCTGGGTAGCTACAATCTACAGTGGAAGACGGGACAGTGGCTGGGGTTCTATTTAAATGCTCAGACTCCAGTTCACTGTCTTATTTCATATTTCTTAGCTGCTCTCTCTCTTTTTTTAAAAACCAAATCTCTTTGGAATAATTTTTTAATCCCAGAAGGAAAGGTTTTTAGATTTTGTTGTTGTTTAGTAGTATCCAATATGTAGATAGTATGTCTCTGTTTGTTCCTGACCTCTAAATTTGAGTTAATTTGAATTTTACTTCTGGAAGTTAGGTCCAACGAAGTCTACCTACCACATGATTGGAAATAGTGGCAGAATAGACTTTTCTGGAGTGTTCTCTGGCCTGGTCATCTACAAGTTATTCAGTTTATCTTATGGTCTGAAATACAAGGAACCTGAAACAAAGATGGTAAACTGGGGTCAGAGAGAAGGTGGAGTACTATGTGATTCTTCATATGAATAGCAAGGAAGAAGCTTAAGTACTTAACCTTGAGAAACGTAACCTAATGATTTCTTTTCATCCTTTTTCTCAAATGTCCCTTAATTCTGGAGATTTTCCCCTTGACTTCCCTTTTATACTTCCCCTCTTATCCTACCTTCCATATATGTTTCTCCCTTTCCCTTTTTATAAAGCCACCCTATTTGGCATTGCTTGTCTGTTATCTATGCGTCTGTTTCACCATACTTTAAGGGCCATGAAACTAGGAATTATGCTATTCTTTTTAAAAATATATATATATTTTATTGATTTTTTACAGAGAGGAAGAAAGAGGGATAGAGAGTTAGAAACATCGATGAGAGAGAAACATCGATCAGCTGCCTCTTACACACCTCCTACTGGGGATGTGCCCGCAACCAAGGTACATGCCCTTGGCCGGAATCGAACCTGGGACCTTTCAGTCCGCAGGCTGACACTCCATCTACTGAGCCAAACCAGTTAGGGCTATGCTATTCTTATTCATTGTTGAATCACAGGTCCTTATGACAGTATCAGGTATAGTGATACCAAATATAAACTTATTACATTAATGAGCAAATGAATGGTCAGCTGTTATGAGAGGTGATTCTCTCATCAAAGAGGAGGTTAATTTTTAAAAGGCTTTCCCACTTTTTACTTTTGTAATTTCACTTTTCAGATATAAAAGTGATAAAACTAATGTTGGAGAAAATTTGAAAGCAGAAAAAAGGGAACTCTCTAGTACTAATCTCTACCACCCCAGTGAAGTTGTTAATACTTGGTATATTTCCTTTCAGTTTTCTATGGGCCTTTAAAAATAAATCCTTAAACATAATGTATGCATTATAAAATTCTGTATCTGCATTTGTTGAATAATAGGAATAAAACATATCCCTTTATTTTTTTTCCTCACTTTTGTTCTCCTCTCTACTGCATTTTGTTGTTCAGCTTTGAATAGTTCAGTTTTGGGGAAGAATGTATCACTTAGGAAGAATCTTGCTGAGAGGGATAAAGGATCACGTGCTTTGTTGTGGAGACTTCATTTTGTAAGCTGACCTATTGTCATGTGGCAGTTAAAAAATGAAGCTGAGAAAAATCAAATTAGATTTTCTTTTTCTTTGGAGATGCGTAACGGATATTCTGGAACTTGATCTCATCAAGGAATTTCATTGCTATTTGAAATTGAGCTTTCATTTTTCTTAAGGAAATAGGGGATTAAATGTGGGATTAAAGTACAAATATACCTTGATTACTCAATTACTTAAAATCTGTGGGTGAGTTGAATATTTGTGACAGTGACTCATTTTCCATTTGCATATATTATTGGTTCAGAAATCCCTTCTAATGAGATTGTAAAGAAATTTACAGGTTGTTAGAAAAAATTATCCTTTGCTCTATGCTTTTGATGCAGCTTATTTATTTTATTGCTACTCACTTTAGATAGGCTAAGTATATTTCCTAATATACTTCTAGATTAACAAGCAATTAGTTTATACTCTGGAGTTTTTGATTATTGCAAAAGTCCATTTAACTTAAACCACCAGAGGTCTCTGAAGTTTCAGTGAATCATATATACTTCTCTAATCTCAACTAATAATGTGTAGGAAGCATCTATTTTTTTAAATGGTTGAGTCATTTTATAGAGTTTTAAGAAATTTTATTGCTGTGCTGAAAAGTGTAACATTTCATATTATGTTTTCTTTTCTTTTTTATTTTTTTAAATATATATTTTTTATTGTTGATAGTATTACAGATATTTTCCATTTCCTCTCTCCTGCTTATCCCCCCCTCATATTGTGTCTTAATTGACAGTCTTAGTGATTTATAACAAACTTTCTTCTCATCTTTGGTCTTTGTCTTCTATAACATTGAAATCATTCAAGCCTCTGGATATTTTCTTTAAATTGACAAATTTCTGAGTAATACAATGTATCCCATTGGTTTAGTCTTGTTATGCTGTTGAGAGTGATTGTTCTGCAGATTTTCTTAGATGTGATTGTTTAAGAAATAGATTTTTAAGTCTCCTGTGGTTTATCTGAATTGGAATTGATTGAGAGCCACACTGCAAAAAGTCCAAAGGTTTCTTTTTTTTTTTTTTTTTAATTGTTTTCAGGGAGGAAGGGAGAGAGAGATAGAAACGTCAAGATGAGAGAGAATCATTGATTGGCTGCCTCCTGCGTGCCCCCACTAGGGATCGAGCCCTCAACCCAGGCATGTGCCCTGACTGGGAATCGAACTGTGATCTCCTGGTTCAAAGGTTGATTCTCAACCACTGAGTCACACTGGCTGGGCAGTCCAAAGGTTTTTAAAGTCATATGTTCAGTAAAGCATATTAACGGTTAGTAAGCTTGTGTACTTTGTCAAGTCATTGACGTGATTAGGCTTCATAGCAGCTATCAATCAGCATTCGGTGAATATGACTCAGACTTAGTTCATTCACTCAGCTGAGTTCACTCTTTATTTTTTAAAATATGCTTTTATTGATTTTAGAGAGAGGGGAAGGGAAGGGAGAGAGCGATAGAAACATTGATTGGCTGTCTCCTGCATGCAACCACTGGGGATCGCGCCCACAATCGGGCCATGTTCCCTGGCCAGGAATTGAATCAGTGATCTCCTGGGTCGATGCTCAATCACTGAGCAACACCAGGTGTGCTGAGTTCACTTTTTAAAAGACTCTTATTATGCTATAGAAACGACTCGTAGGCTGCCTGCCTCATTATATTTCCTTCCTCGGAGGATGTATCATCCCCTCAGTCTGCTTTACTGGCATGACTGCAGCTCATTCAGAAGGAATCTTTTTACCATCCTATTTTTATTTACTTATTTTATTAGTTGGAATTAAGTTCAGCTGCCAGTCACAGAGATTCAAATTAACAAAGGCTTTACAAAGATAGAAGTTTATTTCTCTTTTATGTGAAGCTTGAGAGATAGGCTATGTTCCACACAGCTGTCAGAATCCGAGACTTTTCCATCAGATCGTTCCATTGTCCCTTGGTTGTGATCCTTGTCCTCATGGCCCAAGAGGCCATTATATCTATACGTCAGGCAACAGGAAAGGGTCAAAGAAGAAAGGAGCAAAAGATACATATCTCTTGTCCATTACGGAAGATTCTTTGAAGCTGCCACATCAATTTTTCCACTTGTTCCCCCATTGATTAGAACTTAGACACATGGCCATACTTAGCTACTAAGGGAGAGAGGAACATGTTTTTATTCTGGGTAGCTACAATCTACTATGGAAGAAGGGACAATGTATAAGAGGAACAGATGGGAATCTGTCACACCATGATTTCTGTTTCTTACAGTCATTGAGTGGAATAAATTTCAACAGTTTTATCCCAATTTTAGCATAGTGTCTTTAGGATATTATTGATAAGAACTTTGATGAGGGTAGACTAAGATTAGGGGAAACAAAGAGAACTGACATGATCTGTGTGTCAGCATATTTGCATAGCTCTTCTCTTTTTTGAATTTCCATGTATCAGTTTGGAGTTTATTTTCTCAGTAGTTACTATAGTTTCTTTTATCATTTGAGTCAAAGGGACAGCTGACTGGAGGTCATGTTTATGGAAGATCCTTCCAGGCTTCAAAAAAAAGTCCGGGCATCAGAAACCTAGACTGATGAAAAAGTGTAATTTGTATTACCTTTTATAAGTCTGATGCATAATCACTTTAGAAAGGTGTATGCTTCTTTTTTTTTTTTTTTAAATATATTTTATTGATTTTTTACAGAGATGAAGGGAAAGAGATAGAGAGTTAGAAACATCGATGAGAGAGAAACATCGATCAGCTGCCTCCTGCACATCTCCTACTGGGGATGTGCCCGCAATCCAGGTACATGCCCTTGACTGGAATCGAACCTGGGACCCTTCAGTCTGCAGGCTGACGCTCCATCCACTGAGCCAAACCGGTTTTGGCAAGGTGTATGCTTCTTAATGCATCAGAGTATTGAAATAAGAGCCACAAAATAATAAGAGGAAGATGAGTGTGGGAGCAGTTACAGGAAAAAAATGATACAAACTTTGTTAAATAGAAAAGTTTTCCTAGGAATGTAGGGCATTTAGGACAGGATACTACCCATAGAAACAGAACATGAAACCTTGAGAAGTTGGGATCCCTGGAAAAGAAATGAACACTAAGACCAGCTATGGGATTAATAGGGTTTTGTATAATGAAAAGAAATGGGATGACACTTTCACCTTGCTTTTCCAGTGGATGGAGAAATAATATTCTCAACTCTTCATGATCCAGATGAGTTTTTGAGGCTAATGAATTAAATCTAAGGTTGGAATTTTGGGAAAAAAGAAAAGAAAAAAAGGATAGAGAGGACAAGTTCCTTCTTTTCAGTTGTCTAAATGAGCTCAGTGAGTTCCTGTGGGATTGACTGACTTCAGCACTTGAATTCAGGGATGACTGAACTGGTTGGCTTGACCATAATGCAGTCTAACAGGACATCTGGAAACATTTGACCCAATTCCAAGGAACAGTGGGCATGTCCATGGATATCACATTGATGTCATTCATGCCTTTTATCTCAGAGAAAGATTTTTGTGAATGAGGTATTATGGTTGATACATTTTTTATGTACATAGAGTGTGTGTGTGTATGTATGTGTATATATACATGTATGAAATATATATATAATCACCTAGGGTTTAGTCAGGGTTCTCCAGAGAAACAGAACAAACAGGGTAACATATAGATAAGATGAGAATTATTATAGGAATTGGTTCATATAGTTATGGAGGCCTAGAAATTCATTTTCTGCTATCTATAAGCTGGAGAACCAGGAAAGCCCGTGTTAGAATTCAGTGCTAGTTAGAAGACCTGAGAACCAGGGGAGCCAATGGTATAATTCTCAATCTGAGGCCAAAGACTTAAGAACCAAGAGCTCCCATGTCTGAGGGTTAAGATGGATGTCCCACCCAGCTCAAGGAAGGAGAGAGAGAGAATTCACTCTTCCTCCTTCTTTTTGTATTATTTGGGCCCTCAATGGATTTGATGATGCCTGCTCACATTGTTGAAAGCACATCTTCTTTACTTAGTTAGCTAATTCAAATGCTAATCTTTCCAAAAACACCCTCACAGACACACCCCAAAATAATAGTTTACCATCTGTCTGGGCATCCCTTAGCTCAGTCAAGTTGACACACAAAATAAATCATCGCAGTGACTTTTTTCTTCCTGTGCTTTATAAATTTTAATTGAGATCTCACATGATCTTTGTTATCTTCTCTCATGGAAAGTAGATTTTTGGCTGCTCATCCTTTTGCTGAGGAGAAAGAGCTCTGAAGTTTGCAACTTTTTCCAGGAATCTCACTTCCTTCCCTGCCTTGTATGGAGCTAAGACTTTTCTTCTGTATTGTGTGATCATTAAATGCCGAGGCTGACCAGCAGACCCTGAGCGACAGATGAATAGATTACTCCAACATAACATTCGCTGTGAAAGAGAGGGCTAAGGGACTGCCTGTCTAAAGGAACCAGACAACCTCGATTGCCTGCCTCATTAGGCTTTTATTGTAGCAGCAGTTTGAGATAAAGTTTATCTTTTAGATGCAATCAGTAGGGTAAGTAATATTGGAAGGACACATGTATTTGCTGTGTCCTTTAAGCAAGGACACCCAAAGATTAAGCATAAGGATTCCAGTAAACACCCGGGGTTTTACACGTGCACAGGCTTGTGTGGAAAGGTCAAGGGATAATTAGGGGCACCATCTTTGGCACTCCCCTAAGTTGGAATTCTGATAAACAGGGTGGGCGGACTTCCGCACACTTCCCTTTTCTCAGAAAGTTTGTCCTCCTTACAAACTTTCCAACCAAGTCTCGTGTGCTCCCCAACAGTTAAAACCCACTGATTTTCAGCTCTCTTTGATTTTTTAACCCCCTTGCTTTTTTGTGAACTTAGCTATTTATTTAGAAGGTTATGTTTTATTTATCCAACATTTCTAAATATCTTTTAAGGGAGATTTTTATGTCTCTTAAGGCCACCATGTCCTCAGAAGCCCAAGTTTCCAGTTACTTTAATTCATACAGTATTATTAAAGTTATTCTGTACTGAGTGGAGAAAAAATATAATTCAAAAGGAAAACAGCCTTATATCAATATTTTTCATTGTAAAAATATATGCTGTCTTATATGGTAAATGGTGATGATGCTTGAAATACTATCAGTAGGATACAGAGGTTCAAAATATATGAATCAAAACTAATTACAACTACAGACCACCATGACACAAAAATTACAATAGTGATATTTTGTATGCACTAACTTTAAAGGGAACCTAGAATTTGTTATTTTCATTTCAAATGCTCTTTCAAGAATTATATCATTTTAGATGATGTGACATGATGCTTATTATACTTGTTAATTTGTGTTTAATAAAAGTCCTTTGAGTAAAAATTTTGATAGATTATAGCTCAAGGCAAAAATTAACCTAGATTGTGGTCGGCAAACTGCGGCTCACGAGCCACAGGCGGCTCTTTGGCTCCTTTAGTGTGGCTCTTCCACAAAATACCACGTGGGGGCACGCACGTACAGTGCAATTGAAACTTCGTGGCCCATGTGCAGAAGTTGGTATTTTGTGGAAGAGCCGGTATTTTGTGGAAGAGCCACACTGAAGGGGCCAAAGAGCCGCATGTGGCTTGTGAGCCATGGTTTGCTGAGCCGCAGTTTGCCGACCACTGACCTAGATGTTTATATATAATTCAGAAGAGGAGGAACCATTTAACTGGAAAACTCTGTGATTATTTGAATTCTCTTATGCAATTTGATTATTAAATTAGAATAAGGAAAGTTGTGAAAGAAAATGAAACTAAAAGAGAGAAATAAGAATGGGAAGTAGTTAGTCACCATGAAGGAGGATGTGACAAACCCATTGGGTTGGTGCAGTGGTTGCGTCTTTCCATTTACCACTGTAGAAGTGCATCTGAATTAACAGTGCTATTTCCCTGTCAGTTTGGCTGGTTATTGGCAGTAAAACTGACATTACTTGTACTTAATTAGAATTGGTTAAGGATTCTTGTCCCCATTTTTTTTTAAAAAAGATAAAGTTGGAGAAGGGAGAACTAGAATCTGATTTCACGATTATTTCCTGAAATGACCAACAGAAAAGAAACTCCTCACCTCATCTTTTTTTCTTTTCTTTACTAGTGTGCCTTTACTCTTACAATGATATTTGTTTAGCATTTCAGTATTTATACTATAGATTAAGGGAGGAGAAGAAAGCAAAACATGTGCATGAAAGTGATTATTAAAATGCCTAAATTCCCAGGGGACACTGAGGGGAAATTTTGACTACAGCTGCTTCATTCCTATAATGGCTGATCAGGATGCAAATCATGACCAAATTTATACAAATTTGATGGGCTCTTTGTTATTGCTAAAGTCCTGGGTTCAAGTTTTAATATTCAGATGCGGAGAAAAGGATGGAAACTTGCATTCATGAGTAATTAATATTAGACTCCTAAATGAAAAATTAGAAAAAATATAATATTTGTGTAACTCAGTCCAGGCGTTTTTATGTTTTCTCACTTGACCTTCAATACTCCCATATGGTAGGTATCTTTATCCCCAAGACACATGGAGGTATATAACTTCAGTTCATTGATGATGATACTTGTACTAGAATTAATTTCCATTGATTCTTGTTCCATTTTCTATATAGGATGCTGATTACTGTCTCAATTCCCAATTAATAAAGAAACATACTGATCACAGTGTAGCCACCAAATCAAAGTAATTTGATTTATGGTCCTAATTAAATGAGAAAGGATAAACACATAGGTCAATGCAATAGAATACAGAGTCCAGAAATAGAGTCACATATACATGGTCATTTGATTTCAACAAAGGTGCAAAGGTGATTCAATGGAGGAAGGGTAGTCTTTTCACGAAATGGGAGCAAAGAAACATTTGTAATTAAAAGTGACTCCTAGAAGTTACTGCAAAGATAACAGTTACCTCTAAGGGGGAAGATTAGAGAATGCAATTGGGAAAGGGGATACAGGAGCTTCAAAAATAGTGTTTAATTCTTCAGCTGGGTGATTGGGCACTGAGTATTTTTTTTAAAATACATTTTTATTAATTTCAGAAAGAAAGGGAGAGAAAGAGAGAGATAGAAACATCAATGATGAGAGAGAATCATTGATCGGCTGCCTCCTGCATGCCCCCTACTGGGAGTCAGGCCCGCATCCCGGGCATGTACCCTTGACTGGACTCAAACCCAGGACCCTTCAGTCCGCAGGCTGATGCTCTATCCACTGAGCCAAATCAATTAGGGCAGATATTTTATTTTTAAGACACTTTCAAATATGTTTATTTAGTCTTTGCATCCTGAGAGACAGATGTAATCATTTCTACTTTTTACATAGGAGGAAGCTGAGATTCAGGAAAATAAAACAAGTTACTAAAGGTCAAGAAGTGAACACTCTTGTCAGTAATAAACATCCATACTCTTTCTTTTTTTTTTTAATATATATTTTATTGATTTTTTTACAGAGAGGAAGGGAGAAGGATAGAGAGTTAGAAACATCGATGAGAGAGAAACATCGATCAGCTGCCTCCTGCACACCTCCTACTGGGGATGTGACCGCAACCAAAGTACATGCCCTTGACCAGAATTGAACCTGGGACCTTTCAGTCTGCAGGCCGACGCTCTATCCCCTGAGCCAAACCGGTTAGGGCCATCCATACTCTTTCCACAAATTCTTTCCATATCTCTTGGAGTTCTAATTTAGCAGAAACTAATCCCACATCCCAATGGAAGAAAAGGGTTCAGAAAGAGGTCTTTGAAATATGTTTTAAAAAACTAAACTTAGCTCTAGCCAGTGTGGCTCAGTTGGTTGGGCATGGTCCCATACACCAAAAGGTTGCTGGTTTGATTCCCAGAAAGGGCATATGCCCAGGTTGCTGGCTCAATCCTCGATAAGGGGGCATGTAGGAGGCAGCTGATCAACATTCCACTCTCACATTGATGTTTCTATTTCTGTCTCTTTCTCCTTTCCTTTCTCTCTAAAAATCAATAAAAATATTTAAACACACACACACACACACACACACACAAACACACACAAATACAAGCCCAGCCAGTGTGCCTCAGTGGTTGAGCATTGACATATAAACCACGAGGTCATAGTTTGATTCCCAGTCAGGGCACATGCCCTGGTTTTGGGCTCAATTTCTAGGGTGGGGTGTGCAGGAGGCAGCCAGTGATCAATAATTCTCATCATTGATATTTCTATGTCTTCTTCTCCCTTTTCCTTTCTCTCTGCAGGCAATAAAAATCTTTAAAAAACACACAAAAAAACTAAAAACTAAATATAGTGAGGAAAATATCCTGTTTTGGATACTTGATCATTAATTATTTTGGAGACAGACTTAGAAATGAAGAGAATTTTTCCTCTTTCACATTCAACCACAAATAGAAAGCCTTTTGCACTCTTAAGGATTAAGTGTCTGGGTTCATTATCCTGAATAAATGAAGGTCAATAAATATCTCCTGCATAAGAATTTGTCATACCTTTTAAAGATTGCAAGTGTTGAATGATCATCTTTAAAACTAAGTGTTCAGTTTTTGTGCCATGGCCTTGCACTGAGGGATCATGGCAGACAGGTTACTCATTTTATCTCTGCTCTGCTTTTCGGTTTATTTATGAGCTTCTCTGAAGGACTTCATTTTTACTTGTTCACCATCTTCCATTTGGGGTGGATCTGAATCACTTCCTTTTATTTTCTTGGAAACTGTCACATGCGGGCTGATAGAGCCAGTAGCTGTGGGTTTTGTCCCTGGGCTCATGATTAGAAACCATGGAAGCAATGCACTGGTTGTTTTCTATCAACACTGTACCTCTCACTGCAGCCTCCTCTTCCACCGCCATCTCAAGAGCCATTGGTTGGCTGTGCAGCTCCAGGGCTGGCAGCATGGAGAGGCCCGGATCTGCCCACTGCCATCCCAGTTATTGACCCAAAAGCGAGGGTGGAGGTTGGGACTCTGCCTGGTGCCACAGCAGCCAGCACCTACCTACTTGACACCTGCGGGGGGCTACAGAGTATGCAGACTGGGGTTCACCTGCCGGTGGGTCTGACAAAGGGCAGATATTTTATATTCTGACTTTGTTTTTTACTTTTTCTGGTGTTGACATCAAGTTTTAACATGATTTTAAACCTATGTGTTTTAGTACTTTGTACAAGAACAGGCAGATAAGGAGATGTGAAGGTTTTCAGTGAGACTGCCAAAATAATTTAATAATCAGATAGTAAGTGATAATGAAAGGAGAACCCTCATTGATTAAGGCCAGGCAGTTTATTTGACTTCTGCACTCTTAAGGATTAAGAGGAAATAATTAGAGCTCGGGGAGTGGAGGGAGTAGAAACTTAGGTGGGAGGCCTGTCACAGAAGGGGAAGTAGGTTGGTGGGAGTGGAGGGAAGGGCAAGTATTTAAAATTGAATGAAAATAAGTAGTAATAATACATATTGCTGGCGCCTGAAGGAAAAACCCTCACTGGTTATATTTCTGTCAGACTTGTTACAAGAAGTTTTCAAGGGAGAATAATGTTAGTGTTTTAGTTTGCTTTAAGAAATGGATAACTTCCAGTTTGACTTTGTCTTCTCATTATCACCTGCTTTGCTAACATTATCACTTGTGGCTGAAATACAGGCTGTTGAGTTTAGCCAAATGGTTGGCTCTTAATTATGCCTGAGAATAGAATTCTCCCTGGCACCAGCAATTTAGGTTTGTCAAAATGTGTTAATAGTGTTAAATATTACACTTAAAGGATGTGCTCTTGTTTTACTGTAATATTTAATGTTGATGCTAACCATCAAGAGTTAGTACAGCCCTAGCTGGTTTGGCTCAGTGGGTGGAGTGTCAGCCTGTGGACTGAAGGGTCCCAGGTTCGATTCCAGTCAAGGGCACATGCCCAGGTTGTGGACTTGATCCCTGGTGGGGGACGTGCGGAGGGGCAGCCGATTGGTGGTTCTCTCTATCGCTGAGGTTTCTATCTCTCTCTCTGTCTCCCTTCCTCTTTGAAATCAATAAACATATATTTAAAAAAAAAAAAAAAAAGCTGAGAAGCCTGACACTAAGGAGAAGAAAGCTGAAGCCAAGAAGGCTGATGTGACCTGGAAAGTATTATGCTAAGTGAAAAAAGCCAATCAGTGAAAGACAAGTACTAAAAGTGGAATCTAATGAACAAAATAAACTAACGAAGTGGAATCAGACTCATGGATACAGAGAACAGGCTGATAGCTGTCAGAGGGGTAGAGGTTGGGGGCTGGTGAGAAAGGTAAAGGGATTAAGCAAAGAAAAACACAGACATGAACACAGACAACGATATGGTGATTGCCAGAGGAAGAGGGTAAAGGGAGGATAAATGGTATTGGAAAGAGACTTGACTTGGGGTGGTAAACGCACAATACACTATGCGGATGATGTATTGTAGAATTGTATACCTGAAACCTGTATAATTTTATTAATCAATGTCACCCCAATAAATTTAAATTTTTAAAAAGGAAGGCTGATGCTGGTGGCTAGATTAAGAAAGATAACCTTAAGAGCAACATGCCTAAGGAGGGAAAGTCCCACTGCAGCTGAAACCCTGTCCTGGTCAGAGGAATTGGCAGATATTCCTGATTGGCTATGTATTCCTGAAAGGCCATGTACGAGAGGAAGTATTCAGCAGCTAAATCCAGTACTGAAAGGAAAAAGGAAAAGGTTCTTGCTACTGTCATAGAACCAGAATGGTGGTATTTAAGTGGTAAAATTTTGCAAAATGTCTAGATACTATCTTACTGAAGCTGTTGAACCATGACAAGAAACCCTTTAGTCAGCATGTGAAAAAACTGGGGGCTAGCATTACTTCTTTGACCCTTCTGATCATCCTCACTGGGCACCACAGAGGCAAGGGGGTGATTTTCCTGAAGCAGTTGAGCAGTGCTTGCTACTTGTGACTGGGCCCCTGTCCCTCAATCGAATTCCTCATTGCCACCTCCACCAAAATTGATACCAGTGGTGTGAAAATCCTTAAACATCTCACTGATGATTACTTCAAGAAGAACAAGCCAGTTCCTGCCCAGGTAGCTCAGTTGGTTAGAGTGTCATCCTGATACACCAAGATTGTGGGTTTGATCTCCAGTCAGGGCACATACAAGAATCAACCAGTGGCCTGGCTGGCGTGGCTCAATGGTTGAGTGTCAACCCAGGAACCAAGATGTTGCTGGTTCAATTCCTGGTCAAGGCACATGCCTGACTTGTGGACTTGATCCCCAGGCATATATATGTATAGGAGGCAGCCGATTGATGATTTCCTCTCTCATCGATGTTTCTTTCTCTCTATCCTTCTCCCTTCCTCTCTCTCTAAAAAAATAATAAATAAAAAAATATTAAAAAGAAAAGAATCAACCAACGAATGCATTGATAAATGAAACAACAAATCGATGTTTCGCTATCTCCCCCTTCCTCTCTCTAAAGTCAATAAATAAAAATTAAAAAGAAGAAGCTGTGCATGTACAAGCCCAGACACCAGGAGGGTGAGATCTCTGACACAGAAAGTAAAATACAAGATTACAGTGTGGTACAAGGTTGATCAGAAAGCTGCGGACTTGAAAATTCTGCCAAAAATCAAAGCTGTTCCTCAGTTCCAGGGCTCTACTGGGCTCTAAACTTTGCCTTTCTAGTTTTTCATACTCTGCTCTGTATTGCTCTTGCAAATGGGATTTATTCCTATAAACTGGTGTTCTAAATTTCTTATAAAGAACCTAATTAAATACCTGGTCTGTTAAAATTATTTTTTAAAATATTCAGTTTTATGACATCTCAAAAAGGCTTATTTGATCTTTTTGTAGTTAGGTAAAAATATGCCACCATTAGTTGTTTTCTAAATGATTTTCTATTCTTTAGTTGGTAACCATTATTTTTATACACATTTTATCTTATTCGTATTCTTTTAAATGGTCTACATAGGCTCTGTAGTTGTAACTGGCCTACATCTAGATTAGACAAGCCAAGATTTATATCTAAAGTATTTTATCTTAAATTTTGTAGTCTGTTCCAAGCTCAAACTTAGGTAAACCTGAGGTAGAAAAAATGACATCAGAATAGTTCCATTTATCATTGATAATTAAGGCCTTTTGTCTATATGGTTCAGAGAGCTACAAGAACATTATCTCATAATTCTCAAATGACTATGAAGTGAGCAGGCAAGTATGATTATCCTAATTTATAAATGTAGTTTGTGGTCTTTAAAAGGTTAGAGAGCTGCTTCACATAAATTAAAAGCAAAAGTAGAGATGAATTTTAAAAACTGGTTTTTAATCTTTCTAGATCACTGTAAGTCCACAATTGCTCTTTTTAGAACTATAAGGATTATTATAATGTAGTTTGACATTTTTTCTAGTTCAAAGATAAAAACATGAAATGGTAATTTCAGTCTGTTCTGATTATTACATTTTATGCTGAACTAAAAATTTCTGATGGGTGCTTAATAATTAATGATAATGGTCCCTCTTATAAAAAATATGTACAAGTTTACAGAGAACAGTGTACACTATTTTTATTATTTATCACCTAAATGTCCTTAGTGTGCATAACATTTTGTTATTAAAGGTTCACCAGGCCCTAGCTGGTTTGGCTCAGTGGATAGAGTGTCGGCCATGTCTGAAGGGTCCTGGATTTGATTCCAGTCAAGGGCACGTACGTTGTTGCAGGCTTGATCACTGGTCCTGGTCAGGGCATGTGGAAGGCAAACAATCGATGTGTCTCTCTCACATCAATGTCTCTCTCTGTCTCTCTCTGTCTGTCTGTCTCCCTCCCTCCCTCCCTCCCTCCCTCCCTACCACTCTTTCTAAAAATTAATGGAAAAATATCCTCGGATGATGATTACAACAACAACAAAAAAATGTTCACCAGGACTACACAGTATAGCTAGCATTCAAAGATAATTTAGGTTCATACTAATTTTGTTAACTTTTGAATTGAGACATAACTATACATGAATGTGTTATTCTTACTTCAGTCATATTTCTTCTCATTTCCTGTTTCAGTTAATGGCATCTTATAACCCAGACTGGAAATATCAGTGATTGTCATTATTTTTCTCTCCCTTACCTCTAATCCATTTGGTTGCCTACGCCTGTATGTCTACAGTATTTTATGTGCCCATTCATTCATTCATTAATTCATTTCCATGGCCATTGCCCTAAATCAGGTCTCTTCTACTGGGCTCTAAACTTTGCCTTTCTAGTTTTTCATACTGCTTCCTGAAATACACACTTGACCATTGATCTCCTCTCAAATGACTTATTATATTTTATAATAAGTCCTAATGCCTTATTATAAAATATCACCTTGACTGTATTTCATCCTAACTCTCCTTCCATTAGACTAGACTAGATTGTTATACAATCTCTGTACTACTTTTGTACTGTTGCTGTTCTCTCTACTCTGAAATATCCCTTCCTCTATTTCTTTCTGTAAAAATTCTTGAACAGATACCATTTCCTTCATGAATCTCTTTAATTCCTCCCGTCGGGACTTAAAGTCTCCCTTGTATATACATTCGAAATACCAGGATTAAACTGTTTTGATTCCTCTTTGACATTTTTCTTTTGAATTGTCATTTATTGTGTATATACATCTCTTCTGTACTACCATGAGCTTGTTGTGGGTTGAGACTGTATATAGAGCACAGTCATATCTTAATAACTTTGCATTATCTTTTACTTTGCTTTCAACTTTTACTTGAATTCTATAATTCATTGAGCAGATCAATTGAGCAATTTTAAGAATTGATTCATCTTCATACTAACCCTAAATAATGACTAGAAAGAATAATTTTGTTTCATAGATGGTAACAGCTCAGGAAAAACTTGCTATGTTCATGTTTTCTGAGAGTAACAATGTAGGTAGAAATGGAATATTTATTGTCTACAATAAATCATTCTTAAATAATACAAATTTTAAAGTTGTATATATTCTACGTGTATTCTTTTTTTATGAAGTTGTTGTGGGACATTAATACAGGCTTACAGGATTTAGAACATCCCTTAGTTTGTTCCATTCTATGTCCTTCCTACCAGCCACTCATTCATCATTTAGAAGTACCTGCTATGTTCCAGGTACAATTTTAGGTACTAGAGATACAACTATAAACAAATATAGTCTGTCTTCTAGGTTCAGGAAACAGTCATATAAAGAAGGCAAATATATACAATATAGTAGTAGAATGAGAGTTGTACAAAATGCGAAGAAAACACAAAATATCTATTTCTATATAATTGTTAGAATCTGGGTGAAATTACTTGCTTTGAGTTTAAATTTCTATTTAAATTCTTGTCTGTTATCTTCCTCGCCTATGGTAATTTGGTTTAGGGGTTTGTATTTTGGGTTTTAGATTACACAGTGATTTATAAATATTAAACCTAAGTAGAATTTATTAAACTTAAATAGAATTTTTTGCAGTAAATGTGTTATTCATGCTAAATAATATATAAGTTCTTAGAAAAAAATCATATGAACATCAAGTATTTTAAATTTTAATACATTTTTAGCATTAGAGGATTATAATTAAAAGACAGTGAGGGAAACCAAGATGGCAGCATAGGTAAACACCTGAAATTGCTGCCTCGCACAACCACTTCAAAAATACAACTAAAAGACAAAATGGACATCACCCAGAACCACAGGAAGGCTGGCTGAGTGGAAATTCTACAACTAGAAGGAAGAGAAAAGCACACTGAGACTCAGAGGAGGTGCGAAAGTAAAGTGCAGAGGTACGGAGGCGCACGTGGAAAGGGCTGGCAACTGAGGATGCAGTTGTCTTTTTCAATCGGGAGGGAGGCACAAGCTCCTGGCTGCTCTGAACTCCAGTT
This sequence comes from Myotis daubentonii, assembly GCF_963259705.1. NCBI lineage: Eukaryota > Metazoa > Chordata > Mammalia > Chiroptera > Vespertilionidae > Myotis > Myotis daubentonii. The sequence goes on along the minus strand of NC_081851.1, from coordinate 44,441,349 downwards.
CCAGGTGAGTCTCTGGGGACCCAGAATCATACCGGGAGAAACTGGACTGTCTGACAGCAGGCGGAACTCGAGGGTGGCTTTCTCTCAGAGGTGCTTGCAGTGATTACCGCGGACACTGAGACCTGGGGCCTCTTAGGGCAGGGCTGAGGATCAGCCATTGCTGTTTGCTCTACCCTGTTGATTCCCTGAGACCCTGCCCCACCCAAGCTGTGCACAGAGGCTTTTGCATATGAATGCCCTGGCCCTTTGCAATCTAAAATTACCTAACAAACTGCAGCTGGGTCAGAGAGACCCAGAATATCCAAAAGAAGGCCCAAGGCTCCACAGCAGCTTGCATTGCTTCACAGCTAGGCCTCATCTGGGTACCTCCAAATCCCAAACAAAGAAGAGGAATCTGTAGATCTCTCCATAGCACCTCCTTAGAGATCCAAGTGCCAGTGTACCCAGTGGTCAGAGTGGGACCATCCAGATTACAACTCCTCAGATCCATAAGGGACACACTCAGGGGGAAGACTCAGTGAGCACCAAAGCCCCACTGAAGCAAGTCTTGCCCCATAAGGGTGTCTCCAGCACAGAAGTTCTCCCACCATAGACACAGCTGATTCTCACAGACAATTTGCCTGGAGGTCAATTCCTCCCGGTGATACCAACTACAACCAAGGCTTAACTACAACAAGACTGTGCACACAGCCCACAAAGGGGTACACCAAGAGTGTCCACCTCAGGTAATTGGGGAAGCTGAGCTACTGGGCCCTATAGGACACCTAGCACAGAAAGCCACCCTATTAACACAGGGAAGCAGCCAAAATGCGGAGACAAAGAAACAGGTCACAAATGACAGAAATGGAGGAAAGCAAACTCCTGGATATAGAATTCGAAACCACGGTTTTAAGGTTTTTCAAGAATTTTCTAGAAACCGCCGATAAATTTAGTGAGACCCTCAATAAATCTAGTGAGACCCTCGAGGATATGAAAAAGAACCAACTAGAAATTAAGCATACACTGGCTGAAATAAAGAATATTATACAGAGATCCAACAGCAGAATAGAGGATTGTAAGAATCAAGTCAAAGATTTGAAATACAAAGAAGTAAAAAACACCCAACCGGAAAAGCAAAAAGTAAAAAGAATCTAAAAATATGAAGATAGTGTAAGGAGCCTCTGGGACAACTTCAAGCAAACCAACATCCGAATTGTAGGGGTGCCAGAAGATGAGAGAGACCAAGATATTGAAAACCTATTTGAAGAAATAATGACAGAAAACTTCCCCTATCTGGTGAAAGAAATAGACTTACAAGTCCAGGAAGCACAGAGAACCCCAAACAAAAGGAATCCAAAGAGGACCACACCAAGACACATCATAATTATGTGTCTGCAACAAGCAGAATCCGAAGTAACCGCTTGAGCTAAAGCTGACCCGACACATCATAATTAAAATGCCAAGAGCAAAAGACAAAGAGAGAATCTTAAAAGCAGCAAGAGAAAAACAGTTAGTTACCTACAAGGGAGTACCCATAAGATTGTCAGCTGATTTCTCAACAGAAACTATGCAGGCAAGAAGGGAGTGGCAAGAAATATTCAAAGTGATGAATACCAAGAACCTACAACCAAGATTACTTTATCCAGCAAAGCTATCATTCAGAATTGAAGGTCAGAGAAAGAGCTTCACAGATAAGAAAAAGCTAAAGGAGTTCATCACCACCAAACCAGGATTATATGAAATGCTGAAAGGTATTCTTTAAGAAGAGGAAGAAGAAGAAAAAGGTAAAGATACAAATTATGAACAACAAATACACATCTATCAACAAGTGAATCTAAAAATCAAGTGAATAAAAAATCTGATGAACATAATAAACTGGTGATTATAATATAATCAGGGCCATAGAAAGGGAGTGGACTGACAATTCTCTGGGGGAAATGGGTGTGGGGGATGCAGGAAGAGACTGGACAAAAATCGTGCACCTATGGATGAGGACAGTGGGGTGGGGGGTAAGGGCAGAGGGTGGGGTGGGAACCGGGTGGAGGGGAGCTATGGGGGGAAAAAAGAGGAACAACTGTAATAATCTGAACAATAAAGATTTAATTAAAAAAGAAACTAAGTCTTTGGATATGGTGGTTTGCTTGAATTAAGGTGTGCACGTGCACATATACACCATTTTTAGTAGAATGAACAGTTTGTTTTTGTTGGATACCAATTAATCTTATGTGTTTGCTTATCTTTTTTAAAAAAGAGAGGAAGGGAGAAGGAGGGAGAGATACAGAAATCATTGATTGGCTGCCTCCTGCATGCCCCCTACTGAGGATGGATCCATGACTGCAATCCAGGCATGTGCCTTGACTGGGAATCAAACTGTGACTTCCTAATTCATAGGTTGACTTCTTGAGCCACACTGGCTGGGCTGTTTGCTTATCTTAAATAGCCATCGTGTCTACTTGGCTTTAAAAGTTCTCTGTGCTCTACCTAGGATAGCTTATTTTCTGCTCTTCCTGAGCTATAATAGCAAGAGGACTTACAGATGGCCAATAGACACATGAAAAGATGCTCAACATCACTAATCAAATCATCAGAGAAATACAAATTAAAACCACAATGAGATATCATCTTACATCAGTCAGAATGGCTATCATCAATAAATTAACAAATAGCAAGTGTTGGAGAGAATGTAGAGAACAGGGAACCCTCATGCATTGTTGGTGGGATTGTAAATTAGTGTGGCCACTATGGAAAAAAGTATGGAGATTCCTTAAAAAATTAAAAATAGAACTACTATATGGCCCAGCAATTCCAATTCTGGGTATTTATCTGCAGAAATCCAAAAACAATAATTTGAAAAGATATATACACACCTATATTCATTGTAGCATTATTTACAATAGCCAAGATATGGAAACAACTTAAGTATCCATCAATAGATGAATGGATAAAGAAGAAATGGTACATATGTATACAATGGAATACTACTCAGCCATTAAAAATAAATCAACATTTGCAACGGCATGGATACTCATAGATGGGTATTATGCTAAATGAAGTAAGTCAGACAGAAAAAGACAGACACCATATGATTTCACTTATATGTGGAATCTAAAAAACAAATGAAGAAACAAAACAGAAACAAACTCATAGATACAGAAAACAAATTGATAGTTGCCAGATAGAAGGGGAGATTGTGGGGAGAAGTATGAATTGCCAATTATAAAAATAGTCACAAGGATGTAAAGTACTACAGCATAGGGAATATAGTCAATAATATTGTAATAACTATGTGTGGTTTCAGATGGGTACTAGACTTATCAGAGTGATCACTTCATAAGGTACATAAATATCTGGTCACTACCTAAAACTAATATAATATTGTATGTCAACTGTAAATGAAAAATAAAATGTTTCAAAAGTCTGTCATTGTCTGCCCTGTCCTGCCAATCAACCTAAGAGAAGCTATTTTCCCTGCTGGTCCCAGCTAATTAGATCAGAGGGAATTCTGAACAAGGGTAGCCCATCAACAGGCTAAACAGGTATTTGTGACATGGTTTGGTATGACAGTCTTAGCTAAGACAGATAATAATTTGGGTAAGATAGACTCTTCTTAGGACTTTCAACTTTTTAATGTAGGGGAGCTGCCAAATGATGATGAGCACTGTAGCTGAGAGGTTACATGGAGCTTGTGGTAGGTTAATAATAATTGGCCATCTGTTTAGTGCAGAAGTTTTCTGAAAAGAATAGAACCAGTAAGTAGAAGTAGAGGCACCATGTGTGGGATGTAAACATGCGTGAGATAGTTTATGCATATATAAGAGAAAGATACATGCGTGAAAGAGTAACAACAGTTCCTGATGGTTTCCTAGGCCCTAAGAGGTCCAGAAGTACAGACTTACCATGCTCATTCTCAACTCTATGCATTTGCTTAAATTGGTCTCTCTACTTTTGATCTTTCTCCCCTCTTTAAACCATTCTGAATATTACCACCAAGTTAGTGTTTCTAAAAATATGCTCTGATTATGTCATTTATCTGGCCAAAAATCTTTAATGATTCCCTCATTGCATTCATAATAAAATCTAAGTTCCTTAGAACTGTGTGCTTGGCCTTTTCCAACACTGCTTCTGGGATATTTTCTCTAAAAGAACAAAGTTCATCTAATTCGGTAGTTTAATATCACAGGTTATGATGAAAGTCATAAGCTCTATTCTCTTGTCTATTTGTTTCCAGGACTTTTACTGAGAATATCAACTGGACTGGAATCATTTGTTGCAGAATAAAACAGAAATGGCTTTGTGGCTTGTCTCTACCTGGTGAATGTGGATAGTGGTGTATTCTGGGGCTTGTGCCCTTGATGGAAGACTTTTATGAGGCCAGCCTTCCATCCAGCTTCTTGCTAGCTGACAGGCAGTTGGATGAGAGCTCTGTCTGATGATGAACCTGACAATGTGCCAAACTGTCCAGTAACCTTTTCTGGGTTTTAAATTCTAAATGTCTTTATTGATCAGAAAGAAATAGCCCTTTGGAGATCATTTAATTTTTGCTTTGAAAGCCTGACCATCAGCGCCAACAAAGTTGACTTACAGTGTGGTTGGTTAAACTGGCATTCATTTGGGAATTTTTTAGAACTTCAAGTTTCAAGAGTCAACATTCAGCCTTATCCTCTATTTTTGGCAGGGAGGAGGGAGCGCGCGGAAGGGAAGAACAGCAACATATAACTTTTAGCAGAATATGAAATACTTGAGGCCTGGTGCACGAAATTCGTGCACTGGGTGGTGGTGGGGGGGGGTCCCTCAGCCCAGCCTGCACCCTCTCCAATCTGGGACCCCTTGAGGGATGTCCGACTCCCCGTTTAGGCCTGATCCCATCAGGACTACTGGCTCCCAACCGCTCGCCTGCCTGCCTGCCTGATTGCCCCTAACCACTTCTGCCTGCCAGCCTGATCACCCCCTAACCACTCCCCTGCCAGCCTGATCAACACCTAACTGTTACCCTGCCGGTCTGATCGCCCCCAACTGCCTTCCCCTGCCAGCCTGATCGCCCCAACTGCCCTCCCCTCCTGGCCTGATTGCCCCAATTGCCCTCCCCTGCAGGCTCAGTTGCCCCCAACTGCCCTCCCCTGCAGGCCTGGTCCCCCCAATGGCCCTCCCCTGCAGGCCTGGTCCCCCCAAATGGCCCTCCCCTGCAGGCCTGGTCCCCCCAACTGCCCTCCCCTGCTGGCCTGATCGCCCACAACTGCCCTCTCCTGCAGGCCATCTTGTGGCGGTCGTCTTGTGGCCACATGGAGGCAGCCATCTGTGTGTTGGAGTGATGGTCAGTTTGCATACTGGTCATGACCAATTAGCATGTCAGGGTTAATTAGCATATCCCTCTCTTACTGTGTTGGATTGGTGGTCAATTTGCATACTGGTCATGACTAATTAGCATGTACGGTCATGACTGTTAGGGTGTCATGACCAATTTGCATATTACCCTTTTATTAGTATAGGTAATGATCTCCCTCCTCATAATGACTCTCCATGGTTTGTAGACTATCTTTTAGAGATTATTATGAAAACATTAACTCTTTACTCAAGAATTTAGTGTCTTTCATAGTTTTCCCTCATCTATGTCCCATTCCTTCTCTAAAAGAATTCTTTTTTTCAGCCAAACTGATCTAGTCATTCTTTTCTACCTCAGTGTCTTTGCACATGTGTGCCTAACCTGAAATGTCCTTTCTCCTATGTCTAGCTTGCAAGGCCCCCCCCCCTTAATATTTACTTCCTCAAATCAGAATAATGATAAGTTATATATCAGCATCAATAAATACTTTTAAAATAAATGACTCACCTTTTCACTGACAGAAGAAATCTGCACTATGAATTTATAGTTGCCCTGGGAGACTATGGGCATTTTGTAAATAAAATTTCAGAAGTGTCATAGAAATATGTGGTTTCTGGAATCAGCCAATTTTTCTATAAATAATAGGCTAGAGCTGAGAAATGATGATTATTTTGGATAATTCTTATGCTCACCACTTTAGTCCCACCACTTCTCACTCTTACTATATGCTCCAGACTGCTTTGCCTCTCTAGTTGGCCCCCCCCTCCAACTCTATGGACAATTGAATTTAAGATGATGGCTATAGAGATACCAAAGGAAAATGAAAGGATAGTCTTTGAAGGAGAAAAGAGAGTATTACATTGTGGTTCTTGATAATCTGTGTCTTAACAGTTAAGAGAAGGGACTTAATATTTACTTCCTACCTCCTAATTGATAGTAATCAGCAAGAATACCTCATAAGGACATTTAATCATGGGATAGGATATCAAGAAATGAAATTTCTTTCAGAAAGTAATTTTCTGATCTTGGCTTAGTGGGGAGTAATCACTAAGAAGGTCTATGTGATTCCTTACATCACTTTTTAGGATCCATTTTCTACAAAGGGTGGGTGGGCCCTTTGAACAACAGAATGGAAGCAAAGGCTTCAAAACACCTAATACACAAGAGAAGGAATTCATTTGGATTTTAAATATAGCTATTTCTGTCTCTTCATACACTTTGATTAGGCAATATGGTTGGTCTGTTTCCAATGTTCTAATTTTTTCAAGTTGTCTTATTGCCTCATTTAAGGTTTTCCTAAAAAATCCTACAAAGTGGGATAGAACAGATGAAGAAAGTCAGGCACATCTGGCCAGTGTAGCTCAGTGGTTGTTTTGACCATGAACCAAGAGGTCACTGGTTCAGTTCCTGGTCAGGGCACATGCCTGGGTTGCAGGCTCAATTCCCAGCAGGGAGTGTTCAGGAGGCTGCTGATTGATGTTTGTCATCAGTGTTGCTATGTCACTATTCCTTTCCCTTTCTCTCTCTCTAAAAATCAATAAATGCATATTAGGAAAAAGAAAAGAAAAAAGAAAGTCAGGCTCTAGGAGTTTAAGTGAATTACCCAAGTTCATGTGAATATTAAAGAATTGGAAGTAGATCCTAGATCTTCAGATTTCTAGTCTGTGCTCTGTAATTTTAAACTGTTTACGTCTTCATCACCTTCCTATGAATGATCTCATCTTGCTTTGTATGTGTTACCAAAGGACAGAAGCAGTGATGCTAAGTCCATATTAGAGAGACAACAATATGAGAATTGAATTTTGGATCCGGGTCAGCCTCTATCTATAATTTATTCAGTTTTCTTTACCTCCTTGAGTAAACTGCCTGGTAGTAGTTTTCTCATGATGTCAAAAATTTTGGTCTACATGTCTACATAGGTAAAAAAAATATTGATCTACTGAAATTGCCTAAATTAAAGTGTTTTAATTTATTGTCTCTCCCCTACACCCCCCATTAGAATGTGAGCTCCCGAAGGGCAGATACTCTATCTTGTTTACAGCTTAATTTTCAGTATCTAGAACTATACTGCCTGGTATAAGACATTCAATAAGTATTTGGTGCCTAATTCACTGACTTAGTGTTTTATGATCCTCACTTTGAGAACATGTTGCCACAAATCAAACGCTGATTGCGTTTCTAATATCCACTTTCTCTTTTAGATCTGACGGGGTGGTCAGCCCTGTAAAGGAGTGTGTAGACATTGACCCAGAGCTTCTTGGAGTGGAGACAATTATGTTTGTGTGATAAAAAATCTAAGACAGGTGTCAAATAAGTTTATCTTTGGGTACCTTATCTCTTAGTGCTTTTTATACTGTAATCCTTTGTAGCCATCAGTACTTTCAAGTCCCAGGCCCTGGCTGGGTAGCTCAGTTGGAGCATCATCCCGACATGCCAAGGTTTTGGGTTCGATCCTGGGTCAGGGCACATACAACAATTAACCAATAAATGCATAAATAAGTGAAACAATAAATTAATGTTTTTCTCTCTCTCTCAAAATCAATACTTTCAAGTGCCTTTAGTTCAGAAGTGCCACGTTTCACAGTCTGTCTGTACCATGAAGTGGGAAAGGTAGTGAAACATTGCTTTATTAGATTCTAGTTAGAGTCTTGAGATTCTGGACTTCAGTGAGAACTCTTCTGTATGCTAAGAATTTCATGATAATGGTAGGTGAGAGAATTACACAGACATGTTTGAATCAGTACATCAGTAAGTCTACTATTCCCATGAAAAGAAAGCACAAAAATTTAGATGCTAAAAGGTTAATAAAGGCTTACTACCTAGTCCCGAGACTGCCAGTTTCTTCATGGTTGAACCTGGCCTTTTCTGATTCCTAATATTTAAATCCATCTTATTGCATAAAAACCTCTATTCAGAAGGGGAAAGAGGGCAAATAGCATGCCTGATCCTTGAAAGGAGAAAAGGACTGTTGAAAAAGCATGAAGCTCTCAAGATGTAATGCTATAAAAACATTCAGGAATTGATTTACTGTTTGGGGCTTGTCATAGCTTGAAGCAGTTGGTGATATTCCCCAATATGAGAACATTTTTGTTTCTCATGGGCAATGTCAGGCCCCAGGAGTCTTTCACATGACTATTTATTAGTCACTTTTAAGAGCCAAGTGCCTGTTTTGAAGAAAACAGAACTAGTAGTTAAGTGTTTAGTAAAACTCTTAAAGTGTCAGGGAATAGGATGTGTGTAGTAGTAGAAAGAGAGGATAACATTTATTTTGTCTATTTCACACTAGACATGATTCTAGGTGCTTGCCACATGTGCTACCTTATTTAGTCTATATCAGTCCTATTAGATAGGTATTATTTTTCTATTTTCTAGATTTGGAAACCAAGACGCATTAAACAACTTTTCAAAGGTCACACAGCTAATAATAATAAAGCCAAATCTCTATCCAAATTGTCTAACTCTGAAACCAATGACTTTTTACCATCATAATACTGCTTTGGCTTCCATGGGTAATGGATTGGACTCACTTCCTGATCGTCCTATAAAGGGAGAAACTGAGTATAAAATGGCAGAATTTACATACTCCTTTCTAACCCTAACCTTCAAAATGTTTTAAGTATATTGAACTTTGAAACAATACTGAGATTTTGTGAGTGTTGTAGTGGAGTGAGCAGAGAAGTGTTTTTCTTTCCAAATTAAAGATGTTTACAGAAGTATGTATAGTAGTCCTCTCTTTTCCTCAGTGTTGCTTTCTGTAATTTCAGTTACCTGAGGTCAACTTCAGTCTTAAAATATTAAATTTCCCCAACCATCCACAATCAGGAGTCCTCAAACTTTTTAAACAGGGGGCCAGTTCACTGTCCCTCAGACCGTTGGAGGGCCGGACTATAGTTAAAAAAAAAACTATGAACAAATTCCTATGCACACTGCACATATCTTATTTTGAAGTAAAAAAACAAAACGGGAACAAATACAATATTTGTATTTGCATATGGCCCGTGGCCGTAGTTTGAGGACCCCTGATCCACATCATCTGCTTCTGATATTCACCCGTTGACAACATCATGACATATCGCCAGAAAGTCAGTAGTAGCCTAACGCTAGGTCACAATGCTTATGTCATTCACCTCATTTTATCTCACCACATAGGTATTTTATTATCTCATATCATCAAAGGAACAATAAGGGTGGGTACAGTATAGTAAGAGAGAGAGAGAGAGAGAGAGAGAGAGAGAGAGAGAGAGAGAGAGAGAAGAGAGAAGTGAGAGAAGAGGAGAGGAGGGGAGGGGAGGGGAGGGGAGGCGAGGGGAGGGGAGGAGAGGAGGGGAGAGGAACCACATTCACATAACTTGCATTAAAATAAAGGAGTTCAGAACGGACCTCGCCAAGATGTGCTACTTTGGCCTGTGGATCATTTTGAGCTGAAGGCAATAGAGGCTTTGCAGGCCCAAAAGAAACTTTTACCTCTCTATAAAATATTTAAATTGAGAGCCTTGCCCATAATAAGAGTTATTACCAGAAATAACTTTTTAAAAAATATGTTTTTATTGATTTTAGAGAGAGAAGAAGGGAGAGTGATAGAGATATAGAAACATCAATGAGAGAGAAACATCGATTGGCTGCCTCCTGCACACCCCATACTGAGGATCAAGCCCGCAACCTGGGCATGTGCCCTGACCAAGAATTGAATCAGGATCCTCTTGGTTCATGGGTCGATGCTCAACCACTGAGCCACACCAGTCGGGCAGGGCAAACTTCTAATTACTGAACATCTGATCTTCAGATCATCCTCTGAATGACCTTCTCCTGTGAAGGCCTCGGGTGCCTTACCTCATCCTCAGCTCAGAATGTCATACATACCTCATTTTCTCTTTCCTGTATGTGGCGTCTTTAACTCTTATGTATGGGATTTCCATATTTACATATGTAATTAAATTTGGTTATTCTCTCTTGCGAATCTATTCTGTCTCATGTAGATTTAATTATTAGAGTAGCTGAGAAACCGAGGAGGGTAGAGAAAAGTTTCTTCCTCCCCACAACAGTATATTGTGTAGTTGTTCTACTTTATTATTAGTTATTGTCATTAATCTCTTAACTGTGACTAATTTATAAATTAAACTTCATCATAGGTTAATATGTATAGAAAAAACATATATAGGTTTGGTACTATCTATGATTTCAGGCTTCCCTGGGAGCGTTCCTGAATGTATCTCTCATGGATAAGGAGGATTACTGTATGACTTTCTGGAAATTTCCAATAGAGCCATTATGTCCTAAGGAACAGAGGCTAATAGAGATGTTCAGGATACTACATTTTCATTTTCACCTATTTAGATTTAACCTCCACTTAGTAAGTCCCATTTCTAAAACAGTTCGTTTCAACCTAAGTATTTCTTGGAGGAAAACTCAGATTTAGGGCCTCTACCCTGTATAAAATGACAGAATTAATGGATGTTCAGTCTTAATGTTCACATTATAGTATTTTACTCTTCATTGAGGTAGATGAAATAAATGTTACCAGTGGGGTGTCCTCTGCATCCCCACCTGTTACTGGTGGAAGTGCCCCAGAAATAAAAATTTCCTGAGGTCCCCATGGGAGAATGAGGTATTGTGGAAAGCTTTATTGATGAGTTGACATTAAGGATGTTCCCTTCCAAGATCCCATCTCCCTCTGTCCCATCATAATAAAAGTCCCATTTTGTCTTCAGCAGAACTAAGATTAAAGCCACTGCCCAGAGTTTCTGCTCCATATTAAGGTCCAGTCCAGTCCAGCATTGGGCTAGGTTAGCTTGTGTTCCCAGCTGCAGTCCATTGCATGTGACTTCTAGGGCCACAAGACTATGGAGGTGCACAGTGAGTGTGGGTCACAGAGCAAGCGAGAAACAGGAGTGCAAGTGAGAAGAGAGAGAGGGAGAGAGGGAGAGAAAGAGAGGGAGGGAGGGAGAGAGAGAGAGATTTTTGTTGAACTCTGGGGATTTTAACTAGGAACTTATCCAGTGAATTTTTCAGGATTTCATGTGCTTGCAGTAGCTCCACCCCCTCTAGACAATTATCTTTTTCCCAGATTAGACTGATAGGCAAGCACCTTCCCTATGTCACCCTGGCTTCACTGTGCATGTGTCCATTTTCCTCTTAATTGGACCCCTTCCCCCAGTGATCTGCAGAGAGACTAGACCAGGGGTGGGCAAACTTTTTGACTCCAGGGCCACAATGGGTACTTAAACTGGACTGGAGGGCCAGAACAAAAGCATGGATGGAGTGTCTGTGTGAACTAATATAAATTCAAAGTAAACATCATTACATAAAAGGGTACGGTCTTTTTTTTTTTTTTTTAGTTTTATTCATTTCAAACTGGCCTGATCTGGCCTGTGGGCCGTAGTTTGCCCACGGCTGGACTAGACCGATAGTTCCCTAGGGAGTGTGAAATTGCAGCTTCCTGGTGACATTGCCTAGATGACCATACTTATAACGTCTGGGCTCTCCTTTGCTCCTTTCTTATTAGTATTAGCTAGTTAGGACAGTAACAATGACTATGCGTTAGAATTTTCTTTTTTTCAGACTACAGATGTAAACCTTAATTGCAGCACGGTTATGAGAACGTAATTTTCCATTTGCTCTGCTAGAGACCCCTCCTCACAGTTTGAAATTTGGGACACAGGAATTTTCTGTTTCATTTCATTTTATTTATTTATTTATTACCCTCAAGGGAGCATTTGACTTTCATTTGAAATTCTAATTGATAGAGGGGGGGGGAAACAGAAAATGTGATAGAATATTTGAAATAATAGCCCTAGCTGGTTTGGCTCAATGGATAGAGCGTTGGCCTGTGGACTCAAGGGTCCTGGGTTCGATTCTGGTCAAGGGCACATGGCAGGAGGCAGCCAATCAATGATTCTCTCTCATCATTGTTGTTTCTATCTCTCTCCTTCTCCCTTCCTCTCAGAAATCAATAAAAATATTTTAAAAAAATACTAATAACATAAAAAGACCCAGATGAAATTAGACTCAAAATCTCAAAAGTGAGTTTGTACTTCTGTATTTAGAAGAATTGGTACAGCTAATATAATCCTTTTTTTAAAAAATTGTTTGTTTTGTTAATCCTCACCCGAGGATATTTTTCCATTGATTTTTAGGGAGAGTGGAAGAGAGAGGGAAAGACAGAGAGAAACATCAATGTGAGAGAAACACATTGATTGGTTGCCTCCGACCAGGGCCAGGTCCTGAGGAGCCTGCAACCAAGGTACGTGCCCCTGACCGCAATTGAACCTGGGACCCTTTGGTCCACAGGTCAGTGCTCTATCCACTGAGCCAAACCGGCCAGGCCTTTTTTTTCGGGGGTGGGGAGTGGGGGTTTGTTTTAATTTCTGACATAGAGGATTGGTTTAACATAAATAGAATAATTTTATTGATGTATTCTAAGAGAATGTAGAGAATGTTTAAAGATGAAATTCGGCTGAGTAAATTTGAAGAGTTAATTGACTTTAATTAAGTGATTCATGAATCCTGCAGCATCCCATCAGGCCACTAGAAGGGCTCTCTAAGGGTTGTACAAAATAAAAGATTTTTATGGGAAGAAGGATGGGGCTAGGGAGCTATTGACAAAAGAAAAGAAAGTATTATTTTCTGGCAGACATCTTTTGTTTGGGGATAGAGATTTTGGAGGACTTTTATTATGAAGATTGCTCTTATTTTTATGGGATATAGAACTTTACTGGTTTTTTGACCCAAGAATTCTATACTGGTTGATTAAGATTACATTTCTGGGAGAGGTTGAAGCTGCAATTAAATCAGGTGTTAAATCATAGGCTTTTATAGGAGTGACACCATTTTGGGCCTATGTTTTTTTTCTTCAACAGGAGGATATTATCATATTGAAACAATAGATTGGAAATGCTCTGCATACCAACTCCCTTGTTTTCTTGCCATGGGCAAGGAAATTATGGAAATAAAGTATGAATGGCATTTTAACTATGGACTTCCTGATTTTTCAGTGTTATTGTTGAATATTTTATCTCTCAATTTGACTATAAGAAAATTGCTTGATTTGGGTATTCTCTTCTTTCTTAGGATTGACAGTGATGGCTTGCACCTGAGACCCTGCCCCTGCTTTTAGTTAGAGTACTCATCATCAGTCCCTGAAACACATTCACATTCTTTAAAAAAAAAAATTTTTTTTAATTGATTTCAGAGAGGAAGGGAGAGAGGGAGAGAGAGAAATATCAATGATGAGAGAATCATTGATTGGCTGCCTCCTGCATGCCCCCCATTGGGGATTGAACACATAACCCAGGCATGTGCCCTGACCAAGAATTGAACTGTGACCTTCTGATTCATAGGTTGATGCTCAACCACTAAGCCATGTTGCCTGGGCACGTTCACATTCTTGGTGGCTGTAGTTTGGAGTCTTCTTTGTGGTTGGTACCTTTGTCATACTCTTCCACCCACTGCACTGGCCAGTGTCTCTGCGAGAGCTCTGCAGGAAGGAACGTGCTCACTGTAGCACCTCTGGTATTCTTTTGCTAGCCAGTGGCTGTGTTCTTCTTGGGCTAGTTCATGCAGCTGCAGGATACCTGGAGGCAGTTTCTGATTGGCTTCAGCCAGATTGGATTGCTATAGGCAGAATGAAATATTTATTTTTCCCTTTGAGAAAGTAAATAGAGATGCTGCTTAACCAACTAATATTTTAATGTTGCTGGTATGAGATACTGTGGTTAAATCAGGAAGGTGTAAAATACATTTTTATCCACTCCCAAAAAACTGCGTTAAGTTGCTTTAGATACATTATCTCATTCATTAAATCTTCTCAGCAACCTTACCAGTTAAATCACTATTTCACAAATTAGGAAACTAAAACCTAGACAGTCTCACAGCTCAAAAGTGGTAGAGTTTTTATTTAGATTTGAATTTAAGTTTGTATGATTTCAAAGCCGGTGTTCACTAATCACTGGGGATAGGAACTAGTGAATAGATTAGGCATGTGCACACACATAGAATCTAATCATGAGGAAACATCAGACAAACCCAAATTGGCATTCTATAAAGTAACTAGCTTGTAGAGTAACTTTGCTGTTTTGGGCATTATCAAGAGCTCTCTTTCCCTTTACGCCACCTATTCCTGTTTACAATTGGCTTGGCCAGAGAATAGATGTGGGCTGTAAAGATTTAAACTCACAATTTAATGTATTTATCTTTTTTGTATCCCAAAAATTCTTATGAATGCTGATGTGATTTTTCTCAAGCTGAATAATTTGGTGTTCTTGGGTTAGATAACAAGGTAGAATTAGGAATTCCTTCTGATTATTAATGGAAAGAATCCCCAGTTTAAGCAAAGTATTTTGGTTCTGTGACTATGATGTGGGTTAATGGGAGAAGAGTCTCGTTCAGGGAGTTCCACACATTAGTCTGTAGAACAACAAAGGGAAAGTTTGCCTCCACCTCTCCTGGTGATGGGGAAATTATATATATAGATATATAACTGAATCCTCCCTCTTTCTCTCTCCCCCCATCCCCCAATGCACAGAAAGAGAGGACTAAAAGGTCTATCTTGCCTCAGAATAAGAAATTAGTCTCTTTATGATATGCTTCTCTGCCTGGCTCACATGCACATACTAACTTAGTTGTGATGCCATCTCATTACACTTAAAGCTGAAAATCTTTCTATACAACCAGGGTATAATTATTGCCTATCCAGATGTTTATATAGGATACTTTAGGTTGACTTGGGGTAATCATACTATCAGCACTCAGCTTTTCTTTGAGTCTTGTTAAAGTTAACTGAATCCTAGAATAACTTTCACATGTGGGTACTCCGTGACTATGATGATGTTTATGTTACATATGACTGTGAATCAGGATTATGAATGGGTTAATGCTCAAACTTGAGTGAGACAAGCCTGGGTTTAAAACTGGCTCTGCCACTTACCACCTGTGTGGCCTTACACAAGTTGATCATCCTTCTTCACTTTCGTTATCTGTAAAGGGATAAAATTATCCTCACCAACATGAAGTGATGCATGTAAAGTACTTAGAGTAATGCTTGGCATCTTTAATGTGTTCAGTAAACCTTTGCCATTGTTAGTTATCATTGCGATTAATACTACCATTATTGTAATTTCTGTATCCCTCTGAATTTGCTTATGCCTTCAGATTTGTCACGCTTTTCCCACAATCTCTCCTTCTCCTGTCTTCCAGACTGACTTTTTTTAAATTTTTTATTTTATTTTATTTTTTTTATTAAATCTTTATTGTTCAGATTATTACATTTGTTCCTCTTTTTTCCCCCCCATAACTCCCCTCCTCCCAGTTCCCGCCCCACCCTCCGCCCTCACTCCCCACCCACTGTCCTCATCCATAGGTGCACAATTTTTGTCCAGTCTCTTCCCGAATCTCCCACACCCCTTTCCCCCCCAAGAATAGTCAGTCCATTCCCTTTCTATGTCCCTGATTCTATTATAATCAACAGTTCATTTTGTTCATCAGATTATTTATTCACTTGATTCTTAGATTCACTTGTTGATAGATGCATATTTGTTGTTCATAATGTGTATCTTTACCTTTTTCTTCCTCTTCCTCTTCTTAAAGGATACCTTTCAACATTTCATATAATCCTGGTTTGGTGGTGATGAACTCCTTTAGCTTTTCCTTATCTGTGAAGCTCTTTATCTGACCTTCAATTCTGAATGATAGCTTTGCTGGATAAAGTAATCTTGGTTGTAGGTTCTTGGTATTCATCACTTTGAATATTTCTTGCCACTCCCTTCTGGCCTGCAAAGTTTCTGTTGAGAAATCAGCTGACAGTCGTATGGGTATTCCCTTGTAGGTAACTGAGTTTCTTTCTCTTGCTGTTTTTAAGATTCTCTCTTTATCTTTTGCTCTTGGCATTTTAATTATGATGTGTCTTGGTGTGGTCCTCTTTGGATTCCTTTTGTTTGGGGTTCTCTGCGCTTCTTGGACCTGTAAGTCCATTTCTTTCACCAGGTGGGGGAAGTTTTCTGTCATTATTTCTTCAAATAGGTTTTCAATATCTTGCTCTCTCTCATCTTCTGGCACCCCTATAATTCTGATGTTGGTACGCTTGAAGCTGTCCCAGAGGCTCCTTACACTATCCTCGCATTTTTGGATTCTTTTTTCATTTTGCTTTTCCGGTTGGATGTTTTTTGCTTCCTCGCATTTCAAATCATTGACTTGATTCTTGCGCTCCTCTGGTCTGCTGTTGGGAGTCTGTATAATATTCGTTATTTCAGTCCGTGTATGCTTAATTTCTAGTTGGTTCCCCAATATAAGATCGAGGGTCTCATTAGTTTTGTTGTAGATCTCATTAAGTTTATCGGCGGCTTCTAAACAGTTCTTGAGAGACCTTAAAAGTGTGGTTCTGAACTCTATATCTTCCATTGACAATTTTGTCCTGTTTCTTTGTCTCCGCATTTTGTTATGCTTCCTTGGTGCACCCCCTAGTGGTCTTTGTGCGCAGTCTTATAGTTAAACCTTGATTGTTGTAGCTAATCCCAGGGAGGGTTTGACCTCCAGGCCAAGTGGCTATGAGAAGCAGCTGTGTCAGCAGTGAGAGAACTTCTGTCCTCTAGGGAGGTGCTAATCTAGCCTTTGCCTGAGGCTATCCGGCAAATGCCTCTGTGCAGGGCTTGGGCAGGGCAGGTCGCACAGGATCAACAGGGTGGGCCGGAGAGAGCAGTTATGGCGGCTCTCAGTCCTGTTCCTAGGGGCTCTGCCTCTCTGAGTCCCAGCACCCGCTGCAAAGCTCAGAGAGATAGCTGCACTCGCTCTGACCGAAGCCAGACAGTCCCGTTTGAGTCTGGGTCCCTAAAGACTCGCCTGTATCTGGAGCTCAGAGTCTGAGCTCCCGATTGAAAACAACAACCGCACCCTCCGCCGCCAGCCCACTCCGCGCACTCCGCACCTCAGAATTTGACTTCAGCACTGCGCCTCCTCTGAGTGTCCGTATGCGTTTCTCTTTCCTCCTAGTTGTAGGACTTCCACTCAGCCAGCGTTCCTGTGGTTCTGGGTGATGTCTGTTCAGTCTTTTAGTTTCACTTTTGAAGTAGTTGTTCAAAGCAGCAAACTCTGGCGTTAACCTATGCCGCCATCTTGGTTCTCCCCAGACTGACTTTTTAAAAATTGTGGCATGTCATTTTCCCCCAGGGTCTAGAGATGATCTTTGCATCCTCTTCAAACTTTTCTATTCCCTCCACTGCTTCCAAATTCTATTGACTAAATGGTGGCCAAAATAAGAAATTCTATTTCTTCTTCAGTTAGGACCTGACTACCTGCTCCATCTTTTGCAAATGCCTGAACTTTTAATCTCTAGTTTCTAGATTTTGTGGGCTCTTTTCCTATATAAATTGGATCAGCAGTATATAAAAATCCATTGCATTATCTGACAGTCTTCTTGCCAAATATAGCTAAAAAGATCTGCCTTAGGTCAAATTGAAAAGTGCTGTCACTTCCACAGTTGTTTAAAGGAACTTATCCCTGACTTGGACTCTTTCTAGTTCACAGAGCTGTTCTAAGGATCAAGCAAGGTCATGCATGTGAGTGCTTTAACTATGAAGCACGGGATTAATGTGAGGGATGAGTATTGAATGTGAACAAAGGCTCAGCAACTTAAGTGATACTGGAATTCAATCCCATATAGTAAAGATGCAATCTACTCTCTTCTGCCTCACCCAGAAGTTTATTGTAAGTTATTTGAGCTAGGGAGGCTAGTGACTTCATGCAATAACTACAAATCCTTTCTTCTTCCCTCATTCCCATGTTCTATCACAAAATGGTGTGCCAGATGCTGAGTCAGTCTTCAGGGCTGGATATTGGGACATAGCATGGCAGCAAGGTGCATAAGAGGCTCTGAGAGTGAGGGTTATATGTCTGTTTTCTTGTTTTTGGACTATTAGAAATTCTTTTCTGTATGATATGAACAGCAAGCCTAGAATCATGTGTGAGATCGTCGTCGTCGTCGTCGTCGTCGTCATCATCATCATCATCATCATCATCATCATCTGCAAATGCTTACCAAAAGCTTGACAGACTATCCTCCAAGCATTGGGGGTTGTATGGACTGAATTGTGTCCTTTGCAAATTCATATATTAAAGTCCCAACCCCTAGTATTACCTCAGAATGTAACTATATTTGAAATTTGTTGGAAACACAATAAAATTAGGCTGCTTTCCCCATAACCTCAGAAAAAAATTATTACAAATCACCTCCCCTACCCCAAATTAGTGTTTTTTGAATTTGAAAGTCCTACCCTTGGTCATTTCCACCATTGCCCTCTTTACCTATTTGTTTCCTCCAGAGAAGGGCCAAGGGAAATGCTGCTTTCTCACTACACCTATTTCTGCTTAATTATGCTGTCATTATTGACTTGAAAGAAACCACATCAAGAAAGCTGAGAACTGAGAGATGGTGCTGTTGACAGAGCAAGTTGGTGATCTCTCTTGTTGGAGAAAATCTGCAATCCCAGAATTGGTTTGATTAGTATTGCTTCTGTCTTCCTCCTCTGCCAAGAAGTTTACCATTCATTGCTGCACTCCTGTTTTTTTATTGGATATGCTAAGATGTTTCCTCCATCTTAATCTGTAGATTATCAAGAACCCCTTAGAAAGGGGGTGCTATTGCATACTTTGTTCCTGCCTGACCAATGGTATTGTCTAAACAAGGAACTCTGGATGAGTTTTGCTTTTCCCCCCATTTTCTCTATTTCTGTCATGCAAATATATTTTAGTTTGTTTGTCAAAGTTGTTTGCAAATGAGTTTCCTCTGGAATATACCTCATCAGGAATGAGGAGGGGCCCCAGTTTGAAAATTAGCAACACTTTTTTTAAAAGCGCTAGAGTTTTGTCATTTGGTTTCTCTAAGATTTAAGTGAAATTTATCCCTCCTTCAGTGTGACTTGCCTTTTCAGCTGTTTAGCAGTTGTTCCTCTGGTTCTTTGTCCATTTTCACATGGAAACTAGATCTACTCAGCCAAAAGCTAGTATGATTTCCTGTGGATCCAACCAGAGCACCTAAAAATAGTTTTCTACCCAAATATTTTTTTAGCCAAAGTTTTTCCAAATACAGAAATCTTAATAGCTAAACATTAAACCCTGCTGAAAATCGAAAAAGTTGGAAAATGAATTGGAGCACAATGTTTTGAAAAACATAGGAAACAGCCAATTGTTGAGCTTTTTGTGTTTATATAACTTGGCTCCATTTCTTTTCTTTTGTAGGGTGTTTCTAAATACCTTTGTAAATGCTTAACTCCTGGTGTTTATGTAAATCAGCATAAAATCAGGCATTTTTAATTTGTTGCCATTCTACTCTGTTACATGTACTACACTAATTATGTTTGAAACTGTCCAAATTCAGAGGCAGATGTGAATAGTTAGCAGGCGGTAGGTTAAATCAAAGAGCTGGGAATTCTCGTCTTTGCATAATTGGAACTAATCTGTGGGTCTCTCTCTCTCTCTCTCTCTTTTTTTCTCCTAGTGTTAAAATGAAGATTGATGGTCCTCTACCTTTCATTATCCACTGGCCTGTAATGGGGATCAGAGTATATATCAGGTTGTTTTGAAATCTTGGGCAGGGGGAGAGAAGAATAGTGATGGTCTTGGTTTAGCAGTACACCATTCATCCCACAAAAGAACCACTCATTCTTGCAAAATCAAACTATTTTCTCCCTTTCAGAAACAAGTCAGGGTTGCTTGGGCAAAAATTCATATTCCTTTTAACCACACATTGGCAGTACAGGCATGTATATTTTTCTTCTAAGTCATGGCTCTAGCTTTTTTTCCAGCTAAGAAACCTAAACCAAAAGAATCTCAGGGTCCTGTTCTTGGCATACTCTTACTTTCTGTCTTAGAAATTCAAACAACTTTGAGTGGACCATGTTCTTTAATCTTATTGCCTTGTTGGCTCACAGGCCCTGAGTCTGCAGATAAAAATGAAAGCACAGCAGCAGAAGAGTATGTTTGTGTGTGTGTGTAAATTCAACCTTTGGTTTTCATTGAAATTATCTTGCTAATGCTCCCTTTGTAAGATTCCCTAGGTTTTCCTGGTGCCTGGCAATTTCTTTGATCAGGTGATTTGAAAGGCATGGAGAGTATGGGTCAGGGATCTGAGTTACTTAATATACTTCGCCTGTGGATCTGTGCATCTGATAGGGGTTATGGGGTCAGGGAAAGGGTTTGCCTTTGGTACTTTCCTAGTTCTTTTATAGTTTTGCCCCACTTATACCTCTTATGGTAGTACTATGTATTTTAAGGCAGGCTACTTGGGTTCATTCTTCCTGGAAGAAAATAAGTCTCCTGATTTAAGTAACAGAAAGGTGTTAATAACTTTTTGTAATACTTCTCCTGAGAGTATTTATGTTTTAAAGATGTCTAGGTTGAGAACAGTAGTCCTTGTTACTAAGGAAAAGAAATATTTGGAATAAGAAGTCCTTTTTTTTTTAATCCTCACCTGAAGATATTTTTCCATTGATGTTTAGAGAGAGTGGAAGGGAGGGAAGGGGGGGGGGAGAGAAACATCGATATGAGAGAGACATATTGATTGGCTGCCTCCCACACACCCCTCCACCCCCACCAGGGCCAGGGATCAAGCCTGCAACCGAGATAAGTGCTGTTGACTGTGAATCAAATCCAAGACCCGTAGGTCTGAGTGACGGCAGTCTAACCACTGAGCAAACCATCTAGGGCCTGGGCATTGCCTTTTCATTTATTAGAGTGAATTCTCTTAGTCCCAATTGTTCTTAGAACATTATGGACACCTATTGAGTTTTGGGGTGAGTCCTTTTAATTTACTTGCTCAATCATCAGTGGGATGCTTTGCTTTGTGATTTACAGTACATTTTTCCCCCTGTTAAAAAATTGTATTACCCTGCACTTTACACAATAGATGTATGATTTGTCAGCTGTTATATTTGAAATGAGGATTTCCTTAGAATAAAAATGGCCTAGTAAGGACCATTGTTTATAATATGTATTGTTAAAAATTTTTGTTGAAAGATTTTTAAAAAGATTATAAATCATGTTTTCTTTTTTGAAATATTGTTTTAAATTAAAAAAATTTTTTTTATTGATTTCAGAGAGGAAGAAGGAGGGAGAGAGAGATAGAAATGTCAATGATGAGAATAATTGGTCGGCTGCCTTCTGCATGTCCCACACTGGGGATCAAGCCCTAACTGGAATCGAACTGTGACCTCCTGATTCATAAGTTGATGCTCAACTACTGAGTCAAACCAGTCAGATGAAGTATTGTTTTAAACTACAGCTAACCTATCCATTGTTCTAGATATAGGATATAAGAGCAGGTTATCCTTAGAGATGAGACCATGTTTTTGGTATCAAGATCTTTGATGCAAATGTTTCAATGAAATCTCATCTTCCACAGTTGTTACTGCTATTGTTGAAGTAGTGATTGTTGCCAGAAAGTAAAGTGAGAAATGAAGAAACACTACCCCCACATAGCAAATATTGGAAATGGTACGGGAGAAGGAGTTGGGGGTTGGGGCGTAAATATCCTGACCTCTCTCTCTTCTTGCCTGAACCCAACTATAAGCCAGAAAACAAGGGGGTGACACAATCTTAGAGAACAGCTTCACGGGGAATAGAACAAAGCAGAGAAGGGTGGAGAATAGATATGAAAGGACAAGTGGAGAGTAATCAGCACAGTTTTCAGGGAACTATAAAATTTTAATTTTGGGCAAATTGTTCCTTAGGCAGGAACTTGGAAGATCCTCTGCCACAGAGAAGCTGCTTTGAGGTCTCCTGAAGGAGTCAGGGAACAGTATCAATAATTCTGAGAAAGCCACAGGAAATATGAGTGGTGAGCACAGGTTTACTTATGAAGATGTTTGGAACGTCTCTGGTGGGCAATGTTCGAAGCTATTGGGTATCTTATTTGTTATATAATTGATGTTTGGGAAGCCATTGCCAGTTTTGTTTGACCTTTGCTGCATGTTCTTGTTCTCTCTCCAGTTGTTAAACACAGAAGACAGAGTGGCAGAGCTGCAGTGGCAGAGGGTTAATTTAGGTTTATGAAGTGACAGCCCCAACAGGGGGATAGGCCTTATGCTAAAGTTTTTCTCAGCCAAGAGTCTATCAATGAATAAAACAGGCAGGATAGTAAGAAGCTAGGAAAATTCCTTGGGAAGTGGAATGGGGAAACTGAGACAGATAGCTGATTCAGACTGGCCCCAGCCTTACACGCTGACTCACCTGCCTCCTTCTCCCTTGCTCAATCACTCCCTTAAGCATTAAGTCCTCAGGACCATGAGGTTCTGATCAGCATCAGATAATCTTAGGAACAAAGCTTTGGGTCTGTAAACCACAGAGACAGAATTTTGGTCTAACTAGAGATAACATCTAGTCCTCAGTTGTGTCTCAGCTCCAAGCCTAGAAAAGCAGCAAAATCAGATGAAGCAATGCCTATGGCTGACATCAGGATTGGATGCAATGACTAATGACCCCTACCCTAGCGCCAATCAATCCGAAGAGACTGTGGCCCTGATTCTATATGTTCATTTTGATGTATCATCATATTAAAGAACATACCTGATAAGCTGATGAATATCGTATTGAGATCCTCCCCTGAGATCTCCCTAAAATTCCTGCCTTTCTCTCTCTTTCTCTCCCTCATCTCTTGAACACCTGTGTCTAAACCTCTCTACTCCCCTGCCCCTTCTTTCAGATGTGGGTCTTTGCTTTCTTTCTCCTAAGCTCCAAGGGCCCTTCTTTTGCCACTGCAACTTGTTCCCTGAGTCACACAGACCATCTGGATCCCTTTTTCTGCCTCTGACTTTCTTTCTAAAAGGCCAAGGCAGCTTTCTGAGCAGCCCACTCTTTTCTTCTCTTCAAGTGTGCTTTTGCTTTGCTTGCTAAATAAACTTCATGCACTAGAGTTCATGGCTCTGAATTCTTTCTTTGTTGAACCCAAGAACCGAGAGCCACGTTCCCAGTAACAAAACCAAAAGAAAAACTAGGAATAAGCCTTATGAAGTCTGGTCTACCTGAGTCAGTATCAGTTTAGCAGGATCCTAAGGCACCTGTTTTCACTCTCACTCTCCATCCCCCAACTTTAGAATTTTAAGGAAACTTCAGCATGTTAGAAATTGCCAAAGTTGTATTATAATGCTAAATATGGCCAATAAATTGGGAATAAAGCTTTGTGAAAATTTTGCATGGAAAATAATAAGGATATAGAGCATAGGTTATAGGATTTCTATTTTGTTTTATGTTGAATTTATTCTGAATAATTCTACTCAATAATTCTATTTAATAAATTTTAGTCCTTTTTTATTTTCTATTTTTTTTAGCATTTTTATCACTGTAGTATTGTTTTACCAAAGAATGCTTATGGGCCCAGATAAAGAAGTCATCTAAATGGACATCCTACACAAAGAGGTTACTTAGTGTGTAGAAGGGGAAAACCAAACACTTGCTTAATTATTATTATACTAGAGGCCCAGTGTGTGATATCGCAGGAGACCCAGACCCGCTGTGCTGGCCGGACCCAGACCGACTCCCGCGGCGCTAGGCAGGATGTGGGACCCAGAGTCAAGTCCCCACCTACCCGAATGCGTGGTGCCTAGCATGCAGCCCTGCCCACCTGCGGGCGCTTTGCTGCGCACACAGCCTCCTGGTGACCAGTCTTTGGTTGGTCTGCGCTATGGAGTCACGGCCACAGGCCTTTTATTAGTATAGATAAATGAATAATCAGTTATATTCTTTGACCCTGATAGGAAATGAGTTTCAGCTAAAACATTAAAGACTTAGGCTTCACAAGTAAGAGTTTCCTTGTTAGAATGTTAGAGTGGTTACCTGGGAAAGGAGTTCCTTAGGAACCTGTGAAATGTCCTTGTATGGAAGTCATTAAAGCTAGCTTGATTTTTGTTGTTGTTGGTTTGGGTAAGTTGGCCTCTCAAGGATCGCCTCTTAGAATTTTATAGTTTTTGCACTTGGAGAGACTATTTGAATATTTTGCCTTTGCTTTCTTTTCTAATTTAAAATAATTATTTAAAACTTTGTGTTTAATACAATGCCATATTCTCCTTGATTACAAAATACATAGTCTTACTAATGCTGTGCTTGCAATGCTGTGCTTGCTTATTCATCTGCTAACCACTTTCTGACTTTACCCCATGTTGTATCTAAACTCTACTGAAAAGAAACAATTCTAACTGTTTATTCAGATATTTAAATACCAGAATTTAGTCTTGTTATCTCTCATTATTATGATCAGTTAGGTCCAGATCAGAGTGGAGGACTTTGGAGAAAAAAAAAAAAAAAAGGTGTTTCAGATTGCTTTGTACTTTCTGCCTCAGGCTTAATAAACATTACCTGCATTTCTAAAGATATTTTTCAAGTGCATTTGATGTACTTTTGGTAGGGTACTCCAGTCAAATGTGAAATTTGAAAAAAGACCCATATGTTAAGCCCCAGGTTAAAAGCTCTTGAATTCCTGATAAGATATTGATAGCATAACTAGATGAAGCTAGGCATTGATAATACAATTTCAGGTTAGCTGTTTCTTCAAGTCATGTAGGGTTATATGTCTTTCTAAGACTTTAGTGTTCATTGTTTCAAGGGCTGAGAGGTGAAGGTTGGGAGAGGATAGGAAATATTTATTTTACTATTTTTAAAAAAATATTTTTATTGATTTCAGAGAGGAAAGGAGAAGGAGAGAGAGATAGAAACAACAGTGATGAGAGAGAATCATTGATCAGCTGCCTCCTGCACACACTACACTGGGGATCGAGCCCGAAACCCGGACATGTGCCCTGACAGGGAATGAAACTGTGATCTCTTGGTTCATAAGTTGACACTCAACCACCGAGCCACACTGACTTTTGACTTTTCTTTATCTAGCCTGCTGTTTCTCTTTAGTATTTGATTTCCTTTAAAAATAAACTGAGCATGGCTCATTGTTGAGTATTGACCTATGAACCAGGAGATCATGGTTCGATTCCTTGTCAGGGCACATGCCCTGGTTGTGGATTCGATCCCCAGTGTGGGGTTTGCAGGAGGCAGCTGATCAATGATTCTCTCTCACCACTGATGTTTCTCTCTCTCTCTTTCCTCTCCCTTCCTCTCTGAAATCAATAAAAATATATTAAAATAAATAAAGCTGAGTTTCAATACTACTTAAGAGGGTTAATAAAAAATAATGTGAATACTAAAACCTACAACAAATTAATAACCCTGCTCAGAAAAGATCCTGGCTATTAATAAACTCTGCTTACATATTCCTATCTCTATGATCATTGTCCTTAATAATCTCTTCCCACATAAATGGAAAACCAGGTGATTTTTCATTGTAACAAACTTCTCTGAGGTGAAACAGGGAATACATCATCTTTTCTGCCAGTTTCCTAAATATGTATGTTAGACTCTGCTAGTTATTAGTTTCTAGACCATTGGTTCAAAGGCAGATGTTAAAAATGTTTTAAAGTCAGCTAAAGATCTCTCAGTAAAACTGAGTGAAGAATAAGAGGCTTTCAATCTGAGGCCTGTTCTTAATGTAGCAGCTGAACAGCTTAATTTGCTATAAATTTGCTCCTCCTGAAGCTCAAACACAGCTGCTTCCTTCTTTATTTTATTTTATTTTTTAATATATTTTATTGATTTTTTACAGAGAGGAAGGAGAGGTGATAGAGAGTTAGAAACATCAATAAACATCAATCAGCTGCCTCCTGCACACCCCCTACTGGGGATGTGCCTACAACCAAGGTACATGCCCTTGACCAGAATCAAACCCGGGACCCTTCATTCCGCAGGCCGACACTCTATCCACTGAGCCAAACTGTTAGGGCTTCCTTCTTTTTTTTTAAATTGGTTTTTGCTTTCAACTAAATGAAAACCTGGTAGTTTCTAAGCTCACATATGAGACTATACCACTCTCCTATTCAAATACATGTTTGAGGAGAAAGTTCCCTTTTGTCAGGGAAAGCTACCTTCCCTTCCTTTGGGAGACTTTAGTCTGAGAGGCCCCTTATTTTCCTCTGCATTCATTTTTCCTGGGGGATTGTTCAATGCCATCAGCACAGCAGCTTAGCAGCAGCAAAGGTACTTTTTCAAAATCAACTGCTGAAGGTTCTTCTAGCTGATGACAGAATGACTCCTTCCTTCTGAAGAGGCTGTGGTCTTCTTTTACCTGCCACTTTGGGAAATGCCATAGTATTTACAGAGGAAAATGTAGAGAAGATCACTGATCTGTGGTTCTGCCATCAACTGAGAGACAGACAATAGGCATGTCATTTAATATGCCTGGGGCTTCGATTTCATTATCTAAACAATAAGACAGTTGGATTATATGATTCTAATAATTCATACTGCTTTAAAATTACATGACTATTGTTCTTAAGAGTCTTGAACATAGTTACTCTTGGATATATAATTTGCCCTTGTCTCTCAAGACATTGCAAACCTAGGATTTGTTTAGTGCTCATGAAATTTCTGTCACCATACTTCGGAGGCCTTTGTCTTTGATGTCTACCTAATCTAGGGTTGATTGATTGATCCTACCAGTGATTAAAGGAAATGTGTTTGAGGGAAATCTGGGGAGAGCCAGCTTGCAACAAGTAGAAAAGCCCTAGAAATATTTACAGCTGTTTCAAGATCTGGTTATCTTTCAATGATCTGATTGATGTTTCCCAAGCAACTTGGTCACCACTTGTCACAATTTCTAGTATAACCACTTGATCCAAATTAGCCCTAGTCTCAGGGTAACACAGCCAATCCAAATCCTCCTTTTATTTTATACTCCAGGTGCTATGGAGACAGCATGGACTTTGGAGTTCACAATCTGATTCTGCCTTTTTCTGGTTTTGTGATGCAGATTAACCTCTCTGTGCCCCAGGGTCATCTATAAAATAGCAATATTTAGTACTTACCTTAAAAATTATTAAGGGATCAAGTATGATGACAGATGAGAAGAACTTCTCACACACCTCATAATGAGAACATCTGACATTTGAATACCTCTTTACCACTTATGAAACACCTCAGAAAAGTAGTTTGATTTAGGGCATTGTGCTGGGTTTGCTGTGCTGGGTAAAATATCATTTAGGGATAGAGAGGCTTGAGCCAGGCTTGCTGGGTAAGGGCCCCAGGCCTTTGGAGTTGGGTCATACCAGATTCAGAGCCTTGGCTATCTTGAGAGTCTCTTGTAGCTAAAACACCCTTTTATGTTTTCCAGGAATCTGAATTTCTGTGTTTGGAATTTGATGAGGCCGAGGTCAACCAAGTTCTGAAGAAGCTCTCAGAGGTAGAAGAAAGTATCAGCACACTGATGCAGCCAGCCTAGCTGAAAATGGACTTGTTGAAGCAAAGGTGTCCATGATCTGTTTTTGTTTTTGGTTTTTGTTTTTAATATTATTCACCCATTAGTATTAAATCCTCATATTCAAATTTGCCTGCCTCTGCTTGCTGGGACTTATTTTTTCCATTTACTCTTACAGTTGTTCTACTGCAAAGGCTCTTATACTTCAGCATGTAGAGGCACTTGTAACAGCATTTTTTAAAAAAAAGGAGGTGTCTAGAACCCTATCCCCAGAGACTTGGATTCAGGTTGGCTGGGTCAACTTTAGAAACCCATATTATGGTGGTTTGTTCCTGAGTAAGATTTTAGGAATATATACATGATAAATTATACAAGAATTAGAAAACATTTTATACAAACAAATACAAGGCTGACCAAATACTGTGTATCTTGAGTTGAGGCCCAGAGATTTGCTGACCCTTGACAATAAAACAGAGATGCTTCTGGAACTGATTCAGGTATTTGAATTAGTTCTACCCAAATCTGGGGGATCTGATTTGATCTGAGCTACTGAGAAACATGGGATTTTTTAGAATCTAGAAATAAACGGATCTTATCACAAAGGGACTCCTTCACCCTCAAGTCAGGACTGTGGGAAGAGAAAAATGTCACTGGAGGTAATGTGAGGTTCTTTACCTCAGAAAATTTTACTTGAGTCATCAACTAACACCTCTTCAAGAAAATATCTTCAGCCCAGCCGATGTGGCTCAGTGGTTGAGCATCGGCCCATGTACCAAGAGGTCACTGGTTTGATTCCCAGCCAGGACACATGCCCGGGTTATGGGCTCATTCTCCAGTAGGAGGCAGCCAATCAATGTTCCTCTCTCAGTGATGATGCTTTTATCTCCCTCTCCCTTCTCTCTCTAAAATCAATAAAAACATATTTTAAAAAAAGAAAGAAAATGTCTTTAAAAAAACTAGTGTAAAAACTAGATCCTAGTAGAGAAGTTGTACAAAACACCAAGATCATTCTAAGAGGAGGAAGCTGTCAACCAGTATATGAAAGCGATGGTCCCTGTTGAATAGGTTTTGTAACCTGATATTGATAAACTTCAGGAACTCAGTTGCCTTTGGGATATAATGTGTTAAAAAAAATGTAGTTCTCTTGGTCTATGGTTACATCATATATCAGTTCTAATGAGTTTATTCCAGGGCAGGAATAAGTCCTCTTCTGTTAAGCATTTTCTCCTAAATCAATTTGGAGACTTTTTTAGGAGTTCTTCCCAACACCCATGCTGAAAATACTGGCTTCCTCCCTGATTAAAACCATCCCAGCAGTTAGCAAACAATAACCAGAAGGTTTTAAATGTATCCCCTGTGGACCCTTCAGAAAACATCTTGAAATAGTAGGGTAATGTGGTTTGGCCAACGAACTATTAAAACTTGCTCTCTGTTCCCAGGGCTACCGTCATGTGATCCAGAAGAATTAGATAATGTCTCCTGCTATAAAATGAAGGTCAACAATATTTCACTAGATAATGAGATTCCAGATGTCTTTGGAAGGAAGAAGTGTAGCTACCACATTAGTATGAACTTACATTCCGACGAAAGTTTGTAGAAGCCTAAAGGACCAGTCCACGGACCCACAGGGAGAGCTCTGGGAGATCTCCTATGAAAGCAGCCCCCACAGTGTGGGCATAGGCTTCTTTACTATGTCCCCCAACCACACCTAGGTCGTTGGGGAAACGATTCACATACACCGAGTTGTTCACCATCATTAGCATAAAAGAAACTGGTTGTTGAGGTTAACACTAAGCATTTTTTAATGCAAGTGGCTTTGGACAGGGTGTGTTTGCCTATGTTTTATACTTACCAGTGATTGTTTTAGTTCTGATTACTGAAGGCGTATATGTTTATTAGTCTACTAGAGGCCCGATGCACGAAATTCATGTAAGGGGCTTGGTCCTCGCAGCCCTGGCTTTGTCTGGCTTCATTCAGCTTCATCTGGAAAGTCATCTGGGAGGACTTCTGGAAGGACGTCCGGTCTAATTAGCATGTTACCCTTTTATTATTATAGATTGTGAAAATACAGAACATACTAAGAACAGTTAAATGACTCATCATCCTAATCTAGAGAGATAATAGAAAGAAGGCTAGAACTGGGAGAAGAGTTGATGTTCCCTGAATGAATTCCTGGAAGTGGAGCAGACTGTTTTTAAGACTTTAGTAAATGCTGGCAGATTCTTTACAGAAAGGTTATATCAGTTTATATTCCCTCTAAGAAAGTATGAGAATAAAATACTCCTCTTCTTGCCTAATTGGATGTTATCTGTTTTTGTATTTTCTGGGACTAGTTTTTGTAAATTTTTGCAAGGGACACATACTCAAACCAGGACATCTCTCTGGGGAAAGGACCAGGGAAGGAGAAAACTGGCATAAGGGTCCCAGCAGACCCCACCAAGTTTCCTACCTCTGTGATCCTAGGTTAAAACCACTTTATTTTGAGTTCAGGAAATATGCGGCAAAGTAAAAATAATCCTCAGCCTGAATTAGGCCTTGTAGAAATTGTCCTTGCTTAGCAATAAGCACTCTAACTACTTGTCTGTTTAGAAACAGTACAGGCAAAAGCCAAGAGTTGCTTTCAGAATAAAGTCAGACAGAAACTCCAGACTTCAGTAGTTTCACGTTGATAAGAAGCGAAGGACTGGCCTGATCCTCAGTGCTGGCTTTTCTTGGGAGCTCTGGTTCTTATCAACTCATCAGTGAAGGCTTAAATTCCACCATTTTATCCTCCCCTTTCCTTCATATAACTCTCTCTTTCCCCGGTCTTATTTCAATGATGATTCAAAAAGAATGACAGCATTTTAAAATGTAGTTTAAGTTATTCTCCCCTAAATGCAAGAAGGATGAAAAGCCCCTAAATGAAAAGCCAAGGATGACATTAGTACCTGGAATCTAAAGACCTGCCATTAGCTATTAGTTACTGAAGTTCTTTTTTTAGACTTGAGTGAAACTTTGGAATACGGAATATAAATAGAAATTAAATGAAAATAAATGTTAAACAGAATGTTAGAAAGTATTTTTTTTGGGGGGGGGGGAGGGAAGTGCACAATAAATATCTAGACCAATAAAGGGACAAGGATATAGAAGGAAGCCTTCTAGAATCAGCTCAGAAATGAGTGGATGTTTTCCTAAAAGAACAGGATGTTGGAAGGATGGGCCTTTGTGGGACAATGGCTACCTTATGATTCTTAGCTGTCCAACTTTCTAATCAAGGTTTTCAAATGTTTTAGATGGTGAATTATTCAGCAGAAGAGAAAACCCAAATAGAACATAATTAGCTTAATTCGAGTTGCAAAGTATATAGTTTTTACCTCAAAAATTGAGAAATAGCAATTTTTATCTAAGTGTAGTGAATTCTCCCTTGTTTGGGATTGGCCGTAATTGTCTCTTATAGCATCACAACTCTATGCTGGACTGAGCTAGCCTTTGTTACAAAGGAACCTGCCTATGCCTGCTTCTTGTCAGATAATGGTACCAAGTGACATAAGTTACAAGTTCACTACATACCCTAGCAGAAGAAAATACTAAACCTATACATGAGCAGGTAGCAAAATATGGGTATTTATATCATATACTCACCAAGGACTATAATTAGGCCTTTTGTTTCTTTTTTTTTTTTTTTTTTTTTACCTGTTCTCAGCTAGTTTTATTTGCTACTGGTGTTGGGTTTAAAGTTTTGTTGATTCACAGGATGCAGGCTGGGAGAAATGAAAAGGGGGATAATAAGGATTTGATAGCATAACTAGAATAAGAGATTAAACTGTTAGTTTAAAAGAAATTTAGACTGAAAGGTGAAAGTAGTTAAAATCTTTAATGCTGTTATTATGCTCTTTTTATGTTAAAAATAAAAATAAATTTGGGGACTTCATATGATTCATATTCTGGATATTTTTAGAACCATGATAAAGATTTGGCACTGATCTCAGAATGATTGATTTTCAGGCTTTGGTAGAAGCTATTTTATTGTCTTGTGAAAATGGAGAAACATCTGGACAGACAGGGCAGAGGACTTGCACTAGGCCATGGTCAGAAAGAGACGTCAGGGTACCGTCCGCCAGCTCCATGTTCTACCTGCCAGGCCCCCCGAAAGAATAATGTGTGCTTGTAAAAAAAACATCTATGTCTTTGCTCATTGTGTTTAGATGATGACAGTTCCTACAGTGATGATTTTGTATGCATATGTGACCTTGGGGGACTTGCAACCTGCATTCATGTAAACCTGTCTCAGTGCAGAGGTTGCTGATGCTTTTAGTAAAGTCTGATGCTGTTCCCGATGGCCTTGGCCTCACTGTCCATCTCTGGGTGCCATGTGCAAGATGACTCTGCTGTCATACAGGGCTTCCTGGCCATCTGCAGCACCCAAGTAGGCAGCAGTTTATCATGATCCTACCTGGACAACCATGACCCAAGCTTGCTAAATATAGCATCACTCTTACCAATTAATTCATTTTAACAATGTTTCTAGTAAAGTCTGTAACAGCTACTTCCTCACTATTATGTTTTTCTCCACATGGTCTACCTACAATGCTATAATACAGAGATAAGAAATTTTTTTACATTTTAATTATAAAGGTAATACATACTCATTAAAATTATTAATAATTATTTAATTGTTAAATCAGTACAGAACAATATGGAGCAAAAATGAGTCTCCCTTAT
The DNA here is from genome assembly GCF_963259705.1 of Myotis daubentonii. Lineage (NCBI taxonomy): Eukaryota > Metazoa > Chordata > Mammalia > Chiroptera > Vespertilionidae > Myotis > Myotis daubentonii. The sequence continues at coordinate 44,409,076 of NC_081851.1, read as the reverse complement.
CTTCTGCTTAAAAAATAACAACAAATGGTTGCTGTTGACAGTTTGGTATGTTTCCTTCCAGACACTTTCTATGCATACAGAAATACGTGTGTGTGTGTGTGTGTGTATGTGTATTTAAACATGTGGATGTGTGTGCATATATATTTATATAGTTATATGTTCAGGTATATCTTCAAAGTATCAGGTTAGTGGTTCTTAACTTTTGTATGACACTTTATGTCTTAAAGAATCCAGTAAAAGCTTGGATTCTGTTTCCCTTCCCCCCAAAACACACACACACACACACACACACACACACACACACACTCGCTGAATTTTTCATTGTGTCAGGAGTTTCTAGAATTCCCAGACAGCATTCTGTGACCACCTCTTCCTGCTCCTTATAGAACCAGGAGCAACCTAGGAAATAGCAACACTTTATTTATTTATTTATTTTAAAATATATTTTATTGATTTTTTACAGAGAGGAAGGATAGGGATAGAGAGTTAGAAACATTGATCAGCTGCCTCCTGCACACCCCCTACTGGGGATGTACCCGCAACCAAGGTACATGCCCTTGACCAAAATCGAACCTGGGACCCTTTAGTCCTCAGGCCGATGCGCTATCCAATGGGCCAAACCAGTTAGGGCTAGCAACACTTTATAATGTATTTGGAGGATGTTATTATTCATAGCAGAAACCTAATGAACTCTCATACTCAGGGTGCTCTTAGTTGAATTTTCTGGTCAACAGAATCTATCACAAAATCTTTTTTATCACAAAACCTTGAGTTAAAAACTTGACAAAAAGTCTAAGTTCACTTTCCTACGCGCCAATCCAGGGATTCTCCGACCTCATCCCTTTGTGCCTGCTGAACTTTCACAGCTGCCATCACAGCAGGTACAACTTGTCAGTGCAAGTACCTCTTCTCTGCCATTTATTTCCTCCAGGACTGTGAACTCCTTGAGGGTAGGGAGCTCATCTCACACATCTTTACCCTTTCTCCTCCCCCTGATTGCAAATGTCTCTATCACTGTGCATGAGGTGAGCATCGGAGAGATACGATGATTGAGTTGGGTATTAATCAAATCATGGTTTCCATGTAAGTGGGGGATAAAGGAAGCATCAGATCTAGATTTGTATCACAGCTCTCCACAGGGCCCTGGCTGTGTGACCTCAGTTTAGTTTTCTCATCTGAAAATAGGGATGATAAATCTAATTCACAGGGCAGGTACTACGGACGGAGTAAATAGGATTTAGGAGGTAATCTAAAAGACATCTTTTAAAGACCCAAGGGCTCTCAACTTGGGTTAAGTCCTAGCTCCTTTATTTACTAGTTTGCAACCTTGGGCAACTTATTTAACATTTTCGTGCCTCAGCTTCTTCAGTTATAAAAAAAATAAGGTGATAATGCAGTAGTGCATACCACAGTAGGATACTGGGGAAATAAAATGAGTTGGCGTGTGGGAAATAATATTTGCACGGAGTTAGCCATTTATAAATGTTTGCTGCGGCTGCTGCTATTGTCATCATTACTGCTGTTAGGAACCGTCTCCTTAGGAAACTGGAACCAGTAACCATGAAGCAGTTTACGAGCAGTACAAGTCACTAGCCAAATAAATTGCTAAATGGAATGGTGTAAGCTACAACTGCTGTGAGAGTTTCAGCATAGACAAAGGTCAGAGGGGCAGGAGTCATCAGAAAAGGTTTTCCGTCAAAGCTTATTTCTTCTTCCCCCCTCCAGTTTTTACAAAGAATTTATTTTCCAATTATAATTGACATAAAACATTATACTAGTTTCAAATGTACAACATAGTGATTAGATATTTATATATCTTATGAAGTGACTCCCTCCCCCAAAGAATTCTAGTGTCCATCTGATACCATACATCATTTTTACAGTATTCTAAGCAAAAGCTTTTAAAATCAGATGAGCTTGTGAAGGATAGAGGGGTATGTCTTTGGATCTGGAGGTAGAAAAGGAACACATTTCCAGAAATGAGTGGGGTCACCCTTCTTCATGGAAGGGGCCTCTCTTTTCTCTTGGTGGATGTTTACAAACCCAGATGACATCTGGCTCATCATCTGGGGTTCAAGTCCTTGGTGATAAATTGTTATGAACGGAGAGCTGGGAAAAGTTGTGTTCCCATGGAAGACAATCAAACAAAGCTAAACATAGCTGGAGTAAGAGAACCTATGACTACTAATGGACGTGGAACTGTGCAACTGAACAAACCCCAGTGCTCTCTCCTTCCCTGGGGAGTTGAGGCCAGAAAGTTTCTGTAGCTCCCAGGCAGAGCTGGGGGCCTGTTCTGGCTTGACTGGGAAGGAAGGTGAGGTTTGCTGTTCTTTCTAGGGTCGCTTACCCTCCTCCGGAAGAGAGTCCCCAGAGGGCTAGAGTCTGGAAAGGGAAGAGAGAGTGAGCATAGTCTGTCTTATTAGCTCATGAAATTCATGTTCACATCCTCCAATTCATGCTCACATGCTCTAAGCAGTTTGCAGAAAGGAATAAGAACTCTTAAAAAAAAAAAATTCCCTCCTACTTTTCCTCAAAACAGAGTTCAGCATGGAAGACAAAGGGTTATTACTCGACACACAACTAAACTTTGCCTAAAGGGTTTATATTAGCTAGCAACCAGTATCATATCAGCCAAAGAATGGCACAGGCAAGCAGGTGGGCCATGTAACGTTCAGTCTTCTCTGGGGTCCCAGTCTGACCTGGATTGGCTGGCCAGGGTCAGGGCTAGAAGTAAGGTGCCAAATCCTTTGGGCATAGAGGGAACATCTGACTTCGGACCTCATAGACCAAGGAAATGCCTTTTCCCAGATCCCTTCTGAGCTTGAAGAAAGCAAGCCACTCCGGAAGTTACTTTATGATCCATTAAACCATAGATGTAGCCATTTGATGGATAGTGTACCCCCACTTCAATATGGTACATAGGGAATTTAGAGAAAAATATTTTCCCCCACTATCAGGAAGAAGTAAAGTAAAAACAGTAAGTAATAAATAGCCAGATAATCTGGGTCCAGGAGCATCTAGTAGGAGATTTAACAGACCCGCCCACTTCCCTTGTTGAGACAGGTGGTAAACGCTGATCCTTCTCTTCATCAAAGCTTATGCTTGTAATTTTAATAAATGGGCAAGAATAATGCAACAGTTTAACTAACAGTTCCTTTCCCTCTCCCCTTTCACATAGGGAGCAGTTATTGAAAAGCTAAGGGAATTTGATTCTGAAGGTCCCTAAAGAGCTAGAGAAATCTCACTGGGGACCTGACTCTGGAAGAATCAACTTGCAGTCCCCGTGGGCAAGCAGCCCTCAAATCATGCCAGAGGGGCGAGACCCAGCAAGTCCCTGTTGTCTTGCAAGAGCTCTGGGAAAGAGGTGGTTGCTGAGTAACCATGGAGCCATTCTTTGTAGATCAAAGGCCACACCTAGTTTTGCACCTGGATGTTTAGCCAATTAACTGTGTGCATGGCTTGTTAAGGAGCTGGTTTGATGAGACAAGTAGTGATTAAATTCTTGTCCTTGCCTTTCATTCTTTTATCTTATCCTTGTTTTGGAGAAGGACTGTGAAGATTGCTGATGACTTGTTCCATTTTTCATTCTTGTATTGCCAGGTGCTAAAATACCTAGTTAATTAAAATTAAGCACATGCTTTTAGCTAAGCCAGCATTTTTGAGAGATTTAAAAATGTTCAAATAACAACAAATATGCATCTATCAACAAGTGAATCTAAGAATCAAGTGAATAAATAATCTGATGAACAGAATGAACTGTTGATTATAATAGAATCAGGGACATAGAAAGGGAATGGACTGACTATTCTTGGGGGGGAAAGGGGTGTGGGAGATGTGGGAAGAGACTGGACAAAAATCGTGCACCTATGGATGAGGACAGTGGGTGGGGAGTGAGGGCGGAGGGTGGGGCGGGAACTGGGAGGAGGGGAGTTATGGGGGGGAAAAAAAGAGGAACAAATGTAATAATCTGAACAATAAAGATTTAATTTAAAAAAAAAAAAAAAATGTTCAAATATCAAAAATATCACCACAGTCAAAGGAAAAAATCAGAACTTTGTAGGATTTTTTTACTTTCATAGTATTTTTTATTTTGAATTTAAATGCAGATAAGGAGAATCTTTATCTTTTCAATGCTTTTCTGGGGCCATTAAGGGTTTTAATCAGGCCTGATATCCCACAAAGGTTTCAGAGTTCTTGAGAGAGAAGTGTGGGGCTGCCCTGGAGGCCCAGAGTAAGAGGGTGCCTACCATTCCGGGAGCATTTTGGGTGGAAGCTTATGGACATTTCTGTCTTCAAGAGGTTGTTTTGGTTTGTTTTTAACTTGACACAAATAATACATGGATACATTGTCCTTGAGAAGCATTTAAACCTTACAATTAAGGCTAAAGTCCCTTATCACTAACTAGAGGCCTGGTGCAGGAATTCATGCACTAATGGGGTCCCATGGCCTAGCCTGCGGGATTGGGCTGAAACTGGCTCTCTGATATCCCCTGAGGGGTCCCAGATCGCGAGAGGGCACAGGCCGGCTGAGGGACCCCACTGGTGCACGACTGGGGCTGGGGAGGAATGCAGGAGGTTGGCCAGCCTGGGATGGACCACAGGAGGGCTCCAGGGCATGTTTGGCCTGTCTCGCTCAGACCTTATTGGCCAGATCCCAGCAGCAAGCTAACCTACCAGTTGAAGCGTCTGCCCCCTGGTGATCAGTGCACGTCATAGCGAGCAGCTGAGCAGCCTTAGCGTATCATTAGCATATTATGCTTTGATTGGTTGAACCGACGACTGGACACTTAGCATATTGGTTTTTATTTTATAGGATACTGTCTATCCTGGTTTGTGCCTCTTTTTCCCCAGCAGTAACCTCTGTGATTATTTTGAGTGTATCTCCTTCCAGATTTTTAAATGATTTTTACCAACTTGCATATATGCCCATATTTACTGTATTATTTTAGGTACTCCTGTAACATATGTACAGTCCTATTGTATTGTCCTGCAAATTGCTTTTCCCCTTAACGATATGTCTTGAGATTTTTCCAAATTAGTACTGCAGAGACCAACAGCCCACCACACTGGCATAGAGAATACTTCAGAGTGGAAATATCTGAGCTATAGAAGATACTAAAAGAAATCTCATCTGAATGTCCCTCATCTGATAAGAACGGAGCTTTACGAGTCGGTGGCTAGCACTCACTCCCCTCATCCCTCATGTCTCAGTCAGGGAACACTGACCTGAAGCACTGGGACATTCTGCAAAAACTGAGGAAGCAGGAATCACCAGAACCTTCCGTCCTATGATTTCCCAATCTTCCTCCCTGCCCCCGCCACCTTATTATACGTTGGTCCTGCATGGGTAATATTTTTATTTTCCTGGTAATCTGTCTATTGTCAGTTATTTTCCTAGTCATACTTAAGTAGGTAAAGAAATTTTTCCTTCCATCAGTGTGCGTGCATAATTTTTTTTCATTTCTTTCAACTGCTGCATAGTATTCCAGGCACGTAATTTAGGTGTTTTTTTAATTCCCTATCAATGGATTTTTTAGGTTGTTTCCAGTTTTTCCTCATTGCAAACAATGCTGCAGTGAACATCCTTGCACACACCTCCCTGTATACATGTGCAAATATATCTTAGGAAACAGGAATTGCTCTATCTTGAGTTATGTACTTTTTTAGGTTCTGGACTCTGACAAATACCCTATAGGATATGATAAATGTTTAATAACCAGTCTTCAAAAAAAGGGGGTAGGGGCTGATTTGTGGCATTTGTCCATTTCCATTGTGAAATCAGCCTCACCATGGTTGATTTCAAACTACTAATGTGACCTTACTAAAATAAACTTGGAGTTGAAAAAAGATACACACAACTGGCTCTTGAAAGCTGATATGAACTGGCTCCAGCACAGAGCCCAGAATCCTTTAAATTCAGGATGCAAATAGATATTGGCAAATAGCCCTCTAAGGTAGCCCAGCCAACTTACACTTTTCACAAACAGTGTATGAAAGTATCTTGATAGTATACCTTTTTGTTAATGTAATTCGTCAAAAATGGTATCTCCTTTTGCCTGGCATTTTCCCAATCATCAGTGAGGTTGAGCATCTTTTCATTGTCTCTGCTATTTTTATTCCCTCTTCTGTGAAAGGGTCCATAGCCTTTGCCTGTTTTTCTTTTCGTGTTATTCTTCTTTTTCTTATTGATTTGTAGGAGCCATTCATGTAGTCTGGAAACATTGTCCATCAAGGAGCTTTCAATCTTTTCTAGAGAATGAAACTGGAGGAATATTCCCAAATTTTATTGAGCACCTGCTGTATAACATCTCCATCAAGGACTAGGACTGAGAAAGAAAAGCACACATTGTGTACATAAAATTTGATACGTAGTTGTTTAACATTGTGGTAGGGTCCATTGAACACACATGTGCATACCAGTAATACTACAACAAGGTAATTACTGTGGAAAAAATAAATTGTATTTTGGCTTAGTCAGCCTATTTGTCATTTTTTTCACAAGCATCTTATTGATCCTCACTTCTGTTGGGATTACTTAGGTCACTGGATTTTTTTTTTTTTTAAGAGAATACATACAAAAAAAAAAAAAAAAAAAGAGAGAATACATACACCAGCCCTTCCTATTCAATAAAAAAACCCAACAACTATGCACTCATATGTTCATTGCAGAGTTATTTACAATAGCCAAGATTTGGAAGCAGCCCAAATGCCCATTGGTAGATGAGTGTATAAAAAAGCTATAGTACATTTACACAATGGAATACTACTCGGCTGTAAAAAATAAGGAAATCTTATCTTTTGTGATGGTGTGGATGGACCTGGAGAGTATTATGCTAAGTGAAATAAGCCAGTCAGAGAAAGACAAATACCATATGATTTCACTTATATATGGAATCTAATGAACAAAATAACAAACAAAATAGAAATCCTATATAATAAAAGCCTAGTATGCAAATTATCCCCTTGACCAGGCGTTTGACCACTTGCTATGATGTGTGCTGACCACAAGGGGGCAGTGTGGAACATGGCAGACATCGGTGACCAATGACTGCAGATGGTGACCAGTGGCTGGCAGGCCCTGATTGCCCGATCAGGACCGGGCCTTGGACTGGGATGGGGAACTGGGGGTGGGTGGTAGCAACCAACCTCCTGCGGCGCTTGGCGGGGGCTGCGACCTCTCGCTGGCTACCTGGGAATGGGGATGACAGGGACAGAGGTGCGGTGAGAATGCGAGGTGTCCACCGAGCTCACTCTCACTCCCCCTCCTACCCTCCCCCAGGATGCCAGGGCTTGCATGCCGGGGAAGCCCCCGTACTCAGGTGCCAGGCGCCCATGAGGAGCTTGCCCCACACCTGCCCAGTCTCTTCCGAGTGAGCTAGGCTGCAGCTGCCAGGACCACAGGAGCCAGTTGGGCTCCCCGTGGGTTCACGCAGGAACTGGTCTGTGAGGCTGGCCAGGAGAGAGTGAGCTGCCTGCCCAGCTTCCGTGCAGCACCACTGGGCGGCCCAGAGGCCCACACTGTGCCCTGGCCCACATCTCCACGTGGGGACTTGAGCGCTGTGACTCAGGTGGAGGGGGGTGCGTGAGGGCCCTAGGGCCAAGGTGCTGCCTGGGCCCAGAGGTCAGCTGGGACCTGCCCTTCCACACCAAGTGCTTGTGCTTTGATTGCTGGCCAGGCCTAGGGACTGCACCTGTGCTTGAATTTCATGCACTGGGCCTCTAGTAGACTCACAGATACAGAAAACAGACTGACAGCTGTCAGAGGGAAGGAGGTTTGGGGGACTGGGTGAAAAAGGTGAAGAGATTAAGAAAAACAAAACCAAACCAAAAAATCCTTACAGACACAGACAGCAGTATGGTGTGACCAGAGGGAAAGGAGGGTAGGGGAAGGTAGAAGAGGGTAAAGGGTAGATAAATGGTGATGGAAGGAGACTTGACTTTGGGTGGTGAACACAATATAATATACAGATGCTGTATTGTAGAACTGTACTCCTGAACCTATATAATTTTATTAACCATTGTCACTCCAATAAATTCAATTAATCCTATATAATAAAGCGGTAATATGCAAATTGACCATCACTCCAACACACAAGATGGTCGCCCCCATGTGGACACAAGACGGCCACCACAAGATGACCAGCAAGGGAGGGCAGTTGTGGACGATCAGGCCTGCAGGCAAGGCAGTTGGGGGTACCAGGCCTGCAGGGGAGGGCAGTTGGGGGGGGGGGCTAGGCCTGCAGGGGAGGGCAGTTAGGGGCAAACAGGCTGGCAGGGGAGGGCAGTTAGGGGTGACTGGGCCAGCAGGGGAGCAGTGAGGCATCGATCAGGCTGGCAGGGGAGTGGTTAGGGGGTCATCAGACTGGCAGGCAGGTGAGCAGTTGGGAGCCAGCAGTCCTGGATTGTGAGAGGGATCCCAGATTGGAGAGGGTGCAGGCTGGGCTGAGGGACACACCCTGTGCACGAATTTCGTGCACCAGGCTTCTAGTAATGGAATAAAAGGCTTTAACAGTTCATCCCTTCTTCCAGGAGCACAGGTTTTTTTTGAATGACAAAGACCACTGATTTGGTCTAACTATAAATTCTGAACTTCTCTGGTTAGGGTTGTAAAATTTAAGACAATGTGACTTTAAAATCCTCTGTCCTAAGTATTTCCTGTAAATCAGAAGTTAGGACTAGAGTCTTGATTAATTAAGATTAAAAATTTTGGCAAGAATACTTCGTTTTCTTGAAGCTAAATACCTACACAGATTTAATTCTAGTCACTAACTAGTTAGCTGTTTACCTCCCATTGTTTCCTCTCTTTATCTCCACGGCCTTGATCAGGCCTTGGCTTACACAGCACTCTCTCCGGAAAGCTGGTCCTGACACTCTAGCACACGAGCTCCTTCAGAGCTTCACCAGAGAGGAAGTAATTGCCTGTTGGTGCACCTGGACCCTTCATTGAATCCTGGTAGATAAAAGGCAATTACAGAAGACATTTTGAGTTCTATTGGAGAACTTTAATATGAATTGTATATTAGATGACACTTTGTATACAAATGGTCACTGTACTAGTACAAGGTGCTTTTAGTGTATGGTTTTTTGGATGGTGGCTGGGTCAGGTTTATTGAGCTATAACTTACGTAGAGTAAAATTGAAAAGTTTTAAATTTACATAGTGTAATATATGATTGACAAATATATACAATTGTGTACCTCTCATCGCAGTCAAGATCTAGAATGTTTCTATCACCCTCAAAATTCTCCCATGTCTCTTTGTAGTTAGCCCTTCATCCTACCCCCAGCCCCTGGCACCACAGGTCTGTTCTCCACCCCTACAGTTTTGCCTTTTCCAGAATATCATATAAATGTTTTTTGAGTCCAGCTTCTTTAATTTAGTGTAATAATTTCTTAGGGTTGTCATAATAAAGTAACAAACTAGGTGGCTGACACAACAGAAATGTGTTAGCTCACAGTTCTGGATGCTAGAAGTCCAAAATCAAGTTGTCAGGAGTGCCATGCTCTCTGGATGGCTCTAGGGGAGAATCTACTCATGCCTTTATCTCAGCGTCTGGCATCACCAGCAATCCTGGCACTCGTATTGGAGTAAGGGCCTGCCCTATTCCAGTATGACCTCATTTTAGTTAATTACACCTGCAGCGACCCCATTTCTTTCTTTTTTTTTAATAGTGAAATTACATTTATTCAGTGCTTATAATGTGTCAGACACTTAAGCTATTTCTTTTATCTTATACAATGATCACGTTAAGTAAACATCATTATTATCTCCGTTTTATACCTGAGGTTAGTGGCAGCCCATGGACATGTGGCTAGGAGTCCTGGAATCAGGCAGTTGATTCCATGCTGTGATCCAGTGCCTAGAGCACCGTGTGTTCATAAAGGATGGAGCCTGTTCTCTTTCCTTATCACCAAGGACCCTATTTCTAAATAAGGTCACATTTTGAGGTGTTAGGAGGTAGGATTTTATTTGGAGGGGGGCATAATTGAACCCATGGCATGTAGTATAATGCATTTAAAATTCATCCTTTTTTTTTTTTTTAAAGGTTTTTATTGCTTTTTTAGAGAGAGAAAAAGGGAGAGGGAGCTGCCTCCTGCACTCCCCCTACTGGAGATCAAGCCCACAACCTGGGCATGTGCCTTGACCAGGAATCTGAACAGCCAACCTTTTGGTGCACAGGATGATGCCCAACCAACAGAGCCACACCAGCCAGGGCTTATTCATGTTTTTCCATTTATCAGTAGTTTGTTCCTTTTATTGATGTATGGTATCCAACTATGTGGGTGTGCCACATTTTATTTGTACCACATTTATCAGTGGAAGCACATTTGGGTTGTTTACAGTGTTAAGCAATTATGAATAAAACTACATTAAACATTTGTATATGGAATTTTGTGTGAACACAAATTTTCACTTCTCTTGGGTAGATATTGAGGAGGGCATATTTAATTCTATAAGAAACTGTGACACTTTTCCAAAGTAGTGATACTATTTTCCATTCCCATCAGCAATGTATGAGAGTTCCAGTCTTCTACATTTTCACCAACACTTGATCTTATCAGTTTTTCTGATTATAGTAATTTTAATGTATGTGTAGTGGCATCTCATTGTGATTTTAATTTGCATTTCCATAATGACTTGTGTTCAGCATCTTTCCACATGCTTATTTGCCATGTGTATATCTTTATAGATTATTTGCTTTCTTATTAGTGAGTTTTGTGGGTTATTTGAATATTTTGGATACAAGTCTTTTATCAGATGTATTTTTTAAATATTTTCATGCAGTCTGTGGCTTGTCTTTCATTTTTTTTTTAACAGTGCTTTTCAAGGAGCAGAAGCTTGTAATTTTAATGAAATCCAGCTTACTTCCTTCTAGAATGGTAGTGTAAGGAGCTCAACAGACTTCCTCAGCAAACAATTTAGTGAAAATTATTTTTTAAAATGTCTCTGGGAATTGTCCTAAGGGCATACTGCAAATGAAGAAACATTCACTCAAACTGGAAACAACCCAAATGTCCTTCATTCAAGAAAATCTACTATATCTCTGGAAGATAGGGCTCCTTCCCAGAGCTCCCAGTCTGGGATCATGGCTTAACCCCAGGAGGGGCAGGCTGCCAGTGTTAGTTGCAAAGGCTCTGTAGCAGGGAGGACCAGGTCTCCCTTCTACTCAGCCTTCATTCATAGAAAGCGAATCACTCTCACATTGCTGGAGTGAATGTAAAATGGTACAGCCACTTTGGAAATCAGTTTGGCAGTTTCTTAAAAACCTAAACATACAGCTACCATACAATCCAGCAACTGCAATCCTGGGCATTTATCCAAGAGAAATGAAGACATATGTTTAAATCAAAACCTGAACACATATGTTTATAGCAGCTTTATTTGTAATAGCTCAAAACTGGAAACAACCCAAATGTCCTTCAATAGGTGAATGTTTAAACAAACTGGTACATCCATATGATGGAATACTCTTTAGGAATAAAAAGAAACAAACTATTGATCATGCCAACAACCTGGCTGAATATAGAGAATTATGCTGAGTGGGGGAAAACCAATCCCAAAAGGTTATATACTGTATTATTTCATTCATATAATCTTGAAATGACAAAATTGCAGAAGTGAAGAACAGATTACTGGTTAGCAGGGGTAACTAAGGGTGTGTGGGGGGGAAGTAGGTGTGGCTATAAAAGGGCACTGGAGGGATCCTTGTGGTGATGGAAAATATCTGTATCTTCTCTGTCTCAATATCAGTATCCTGATTGTGATATTGTACTGTAGTTTTGCAAGATGTTACCACGGGGAATACTGAGTAAAGGATACATAGATGTTCTCTATATTATTTCTTACATCTTTATGTAAAGCTACAATTACCTAACAATTAAAAGCTTAATTAAAAAAAAAATTGTAAAGGATCTGGCCTGTATGGCTCAGTTGGTTGAGTGTCATCTCGTGCACTGAAGAGTTGCCAGTTGGATTCTGGGTTGGGCGCATGCCCTAGTTTCAGGTCCATCCCTGGAAGTGCATGTGGGAGGCAGCCAATCAATGTTTCTCTCTCACATTGATGTTTCTTTTTCTCTTTCTCTCTCCCTTCTTCCCTCCCTCCCTCCCTCCCTCCCTCCCTCCCTCCCTCCCTCCCTCCCTCTCCCTTCTTCTCTCTCTCAAATCAATAAAAACATTTTTAAAAATAGATCTGATTTTAAAAATTGGAAAGGATCGGAGTAGAAATTTGTCCAAATAAGACATACAGATAGCTAATAAACACATGGAAAGATGCTTAACATCACAAATCATTAGGGAAATGCAAATCAAAACCACAATGAAATAAGAAAGCTACAGTAAAAGCCAGATAGTAGCAAGTGTTGGGAGGATGAAGAGAAATTGGAATCCTTACACTTTGTTGGTGGGAATATAAAATGGTGCAGTTGCTTTCAAAAACAGTTTGGCAGTTCTTCAAAATCATAAACAGAGTTACCATAGGACCCAGTAATTCTATTTTTTTTTTATAATGAATATCCTTTTAGGACCTTTTCTTTTTTTAGAATATATTTTATTGATTTTTTACAGAGAGGAAGGGAGAGGGATAGAAAGTTAGAAACATTGATGAGAGAGAAACATCGATCAGCTGCCTCCTGCACACTCCCTACTGGGGATGTGCCCACAATCAAGGTACATGCCCTTGGCCAGAATCAAACCCGGGACCCTTGAGTCCGCAGGCCGACTCTCTATCCACTGAGCCAAACTGGTTAGGGCCCCAGTAATCCTATTACTAGGTATATACCCAAGATAAATGAAAATATACATTCACCAAAAACTTTTTCAGCAATAAAAAGGAATAATACATACCACAAAATAAATGAACCTGAAAATATCTATCTATATATATATAAAGCCAGTGACTGGAATGCTGTAATGACTGGAATGACCGATTGCTATGACACCCACTGTGGCCAATCGGCCTCTCCTGTCCTGCTCAAGGGCAGGGCAGCTGGCCAACCCCCCTGCAGCCCCTTCCCCCAACCGGCCCCACCCCAGATCAGTCCCCCACCCCAATTAGGGGTAGGGCTAGCTGGCCAACTGCCTGTGGCCCCTCCCCCTGGCCGGCCCCACCCCCTGGCTGGCCCCCCACTCTGATCAGGGGCAGGGCCGGCCAGCATACTGCCTGTGGCTCCTCCCCATGGCTGGCCCTGCCCATGATTGGCCCCCCCACACACTAATTGGGGGCAGGGCCGGCCAGCCAACCACCCGTGGTCCTACCCCCTGGCTGGCCCTGCCCCTGATCAGTCCCTCCAATACCAACTGGGGGTGGGGCCCGCTGACCAATCGCCCACGGCCCCTCCCCCACAGCCAGCCCAGTCCTGATTGGACCCCAATCAGGCAGGCTGGCCGGCCAACCTCCTGCCGTCTCCTTCTCCCCCCGACAGGCCTGGCCCCAATCCGCCCCAATCACGTCCGGGCTGGCCAGACCCCACCCGTGCACGAATTCATGCACTGGGCCTCTAGTTCTAAATAAAAGAAACCAGTCACAAAAGACCACACATTACATTTACAATTATATTTGTATGAAATGTCCAGAATAGGCAAATCTCAAGACAAAGTAGTTTGGTAGTTGCTTGGGGGCAACCGTGGGACTGCTAATAGGTAAAGGGTTTCTTTGGGAGAGAAAGAAAACGTCCAAAACTAAATTGTGGTGATGGTTGCAGAACCCTGTGAATTTACTAAAGAACACTGACTTTTACCCTTTATCTGGGTAAGTAGCTGGTATATGAATTATATCTCAATAAAGACTTTAAAAAGAGAGTCAAGATTGAATCCAAGCTATCTCTACCTTTTGTATTTTTTAAAATCTTCATTCAGAAAACATTTCAAATAAAGTTTACAGAAAGTTGCAAGATTCCCCAATTACTAACAATTTGGCCTGTTTTTTTTCTGGTTAATCCTCACCCAAGATATGTTTTCATTGATATTTTAAAATATATATTTTTATTGATTTTAGGGAGGAAGGGAGAGGGAGAGAGAGAATCATTGATCAGCTGCCTCCTGCATACCCCCTACTGGGGATTGGTCGTAACCCAGGCATGTGCCCTTAACAGGAATCGAACATGCAACTCTTCAGTCTGCAGGCTGACACTCTATCCACTGAGCCAAACCGGCTAGGGCTCCATTGATTTTTTTAGAGAGAGTGGAAGGGAGAAGGAGAGACAGAGAGAAACATCAGTGTAAGAGAGACACATCGATTGGTTGCCTCCTGCATGCACCCTGGCCAGGGCTGGGAATCTGCAATCAAGGACATGCCCGTGACTAGAGTCAAACCCGGGATCCTTCAGTCTGTGAGCCCATGCTCTATCCATGGAGCCAAACCAGCTCGGGCTGGCCTATTTTTAAGGTTAAATTCTATCAGCTTTGGTGTGATGTATTCATTGGCTTTTTTTGTAGGTCTGGATTTCATATTGTATTGCTTACTCTGCCAGGAGTTCTCAGTCCACACATTGGCAATGTTTGGAGACCTTTGGGGAGTGGCTGCTACGGCATCCACATTCTACACTGCACAGGGCAGCACTCCCAACAAAAACTTATCTGGACCAAAATGCTAATAGTGCCAATGCTGAGAAACTTGCCATACTCAGTTAGTGTATTTATCAAAACAGAGAAATATTATAGTCTGGTTAAACAGGACGGGGATGTTAAAAAAATATTGTGTGTGTGTATTGATTTCAGAGAGGAAGGGAGAGAGAGAAACATCAATGATGAGAGAGAATCATTGATCAGCTGCCTCGTGCAGGCCCCACATTGGGGATCGAGCCTGCAACCCCGGCATATAACCGAGACCTCCTGGTTCATAGGTTCATGCTCAACCACTGAGCCACACCAGCTGGGCCAGGATGGGGATTTTACTCTTAAATTAGGGTTTGGGATCATGGAGTGAGTGTATCTCATATGGTTGTTTATTACTTGGTCTTTTAGTTGGTTCTCCCACCCTAAACATTTGGCTGCTGCCTGAGAGGGCAGGAGCCAGAAGTGAAGTGCTAGAGCATCTCAGCAGTGCTATAAACTAAAGGGCACTTAGTATTTGGAAACAAGGATAGAGCAGCAGCTGGGGAGTCAGATGGCAGCATTAACATAGCCCAGGGTGGGGGGAGGGGGAGAAGGGAGCATTAAAGCCTGAGGCTCGGGAGATCTGGTCATGGCAGCCCTGACATGGCACTGGGATAGACCACAGTCACAGAACTTAAAGGATCTAATAGGTCATTTCACATGTAACTTCTTGCTAGTGTGTTTTTCCCATGAATTGGTAGCACTGTGGCCATTCCTGGAGGCTGAGTGGTTGAAGGAATTACTACATGCTGGGATATCTATTTATTTTAATTTTAAAATTTTTACTTAATTTATTGGGGTGACATTGGTTAGTAAAATATAGGCTTCAGGTATACAATTCTATAATACATTATCTGTATATTGTATTATGTGTTCACCATTCAAAGTCAAGTCTCCTTTCATCACTATTTATTCCTTTATTCTCTTCTACCTCCCCCCAACCCCCTTCCCATATGGTAATCACCATACTGCTGTCTGGGCCTATGAATTTTTCTTTTCTTTTCTTTTCTTTTTTTTAAAAAATATATTCTGGTGTGTAATCTTTTTAAAAAATATATATATTTATTGATTTTTTTACAGAGAGGAAGGGAGAGGGATAGAGAGTTAGAAACATTGATGAGAGAGAAACATTGATTAGCTGCCTCCTGCACACTCCCTATTGGGGATGTGCCCGCAACTAAGGTACATGCCCTTGACCGGAATCGAACCTGGGACCCTTCAGTCTGCAGGCCGACGCTCTATCCACTGAGCCAAACCAGTTAGGGTTGAATTTTTCTTGTTTTTACTTAATCCCTTCACCTTTTCACTCAGCCCGCTAACCCCTCTCCCCTCTAACAGCTGTCAGTCTGTTTTCTGTATCTATGAGTCTGTTTCTGTTTTGTTTGTTTTGTTCATTGGATTCCACATATAAGTGAAATCACATGGTATTTGTCTTTCTTTGACTGGCTTATTTCACTTAGAATAATACTCTCCAGGTCCATCCATACTGTTGCGAAAGTTAAGACTTCCTTCTTTTTTTTACGGCCAAGTAGTATTCCGTTGTATAAATGTACCATAGCTTTTTTATATAATCATTTACTGGTGGGCACTTGGGCTGCTTCCAAATCGTGGCCATTGTAGATGACACTGCCACGAGCATAGGGTGCATATTGTATTCTTAATTTCTGACTGGTTCTTTCTTATGGTTTGTATGTAGTTTTTAATGCTTGTTCTCTCTTTGTTGAAGTTCTCACTAAGTTCCTTGAACATCCTTATAACCATTTTTTTGAACTCTGTATCTGGTAAATTGCTTGCCTCTTTCATTTAGCTCGTTTTTTGGAGATTTCTCATACTCTTTCATTTGGGGTATGTTTCTTTGTCTTCCCTTTTTGGTTGTCTCTTTGTGTTTGTTTCTATGAATTAGGTAAAACTGCTCTGCCTCCCAGTCGTGGTAGGGTGGCCTTATTAGGAGGTGTCCTGTGGGACCCAGTGGTACAGTCCCCTTGATCACTTGAGTGGGGTGCTCTAAGAATGTCCCTGTGTGGATTATGTAGGCCCTCCTGTTGTAATTGAGTCTTGTTTGCAATTGGCCTATTTGTGGGTGGGGTCAACTCTCAGGCTGGGTGGCTGTGAGGATCAACCCCAAACACAGTTTATGAGCTGCTGTGCAGGTGCTGACCACACAAAGCAGAATTTGCCTCAGCAGGGTCTGGTGCCTGCCGAGATCTCCCTTTGAATATGCCACTTGTAAAGCTAATTAGATCCTGCTTTGATGTTATCTGAAGCTGGCCACTGGGTGTGTTGGTTCTGGAGCTTCTTGGGAGGGACTCAGGGGCAGGCCAATGTCAGATGCTGCCTGTGACTGGCCCTGAGTAACCTATTTGGAGCTATAAAGCTATCCACAGTTTGTAGCTGCCTCTGCTGGGCCTGGGTGTGAGTGGTAAGGACCAAACTGTGCACCAAGACTGGCTTTTACCTGCACTGCTACCAGGGGCAAGTCAGCAAAAGTCCTAAGGCACCCTGAGATCTGCCTTGGCCTGCCACTGCTTGCTGGCCGCCTGATAGGCTCAGTTACAGAGCCTCTGGTGAGACTTGAGTTGCATGAGGTAGGTTTTCAGTGAGTCACCAGGTAAGTAAGGTGAGTGATGTTCACCAGATGGATACAGGTTCAAACTCAATGTCAGTGCTGGGTCTGAGGCAACTCAGGAAATGTCCCAGGGTATACCAAGGCTAGGTGCCACCCGCCAGGTGCCAGCAGACCTTTGTGGTGGGGCAGGATCTCCGGGAGTCGTCAGGGTGAGGCTGGAAGACTTCGTCAGGCCCAAATTGATCCTTCACACAGACCTGGCTGGGTGAAGGGAGGGCTCTGCACCAGTCTGGCGTGTGAGGAAAAATGGCCTCTATCCTAGAGCCACGTTACTTAGTCTGTCCAAGACTCCGCCAGGAGCCCTAGCTCAGCAGGGTGGGGCCATAAGAATATCTCTACATCCAACTAGCCAAGGCTTTCAGCGGATATGCCCTTCCCAGTTTCACATGCTGGGACTGTGCATGGTGAACACAAGGGGTCCTAGCTTGCATAGTTGAAGCTTTCACCCACCATTTGTTCTGTGTGTCATGATGGGTCTTGGTGGGTGTGGGGTGCTGATTATGAACTCTTGAATCTTTTATTTCTGCATAATCCCAGGATGTTTGAGGAAAGTATCCTGCTCAGAGAGGGCACTCAGCAATTTCAGTAGATAGTAGGATCTGTATTGTATCCCAGGCACTGTATGAGGCATATTAGTGGACAAGAGAGACAAGGTCCTTAACCTTAGGTCTCATATATAACAGGAATACCTTAATATATATTTATTCACCATTCGATGTTTCTCTCTGAGAAACTGATTTTTTATCATCGTTGCTCGTTATCATCAGAAAGTTTTCAAGATCAATGTGTGTCCATGGGAGAAACAGAGGGACCAACTGTTGGATTTTCTAGAAGGGTTAACAGCCACCAGCTAGAGTCTTAGACTATTGGAAAATCTGTCCTTTTTTTAAAAAAAATATATTTTATTGATTTTTTACAGAGAGGAAGGGAGAGAGATAGAGAGTTAGAAACATCGATCAGCCGCCTCCTGCACATCTCCTACTGGGGATGTGCCCGCAACCAAGGTACATGCCCTTGACAGGAATCGAACCAGGGACCTTTCAATCCGCAGGCCAACGCTCTATCCACTGAGCCAAACCAGTTTCAGCTGAAAAATCTGTCTTAAGATGACTATTTAAGTGGATACGCCACTAAAGGCTCAGTAATTGAACAGAATAGTGAAATAGAAGAAAATATGTGAAAATTGAATTGTATATGTATAAATTGAACATAAAACTTTGAAGACATCACATGGGAAATTCAAATGATGGCTTTCTAAAAGAGTAGTTGCATTTGAGTATTAGAAGTGAAGAATATTCTTGAAAGCAAAATATAATTATTGTGGATGATAAATGCTAATTTGGGTACATCTATTTCTCAGTTCCTTTTAACTAGTTTTGGTTTTATTTTCCTTTTTGTTCTATACTATGTAGGAAAATATTTTATTTTTTAAATTTCTTCAAAGCTTTCTTTTGGAGTAGGGTGGGGTGTAAATAAATAGTTTTTTTGTTTTTGGAAAAATGAGACCTGAGTGTAGACAATAGGTGTCCCCTGTGGTGAAGGTCAGAAAGGACAGGGTGGAGAAAGAATGCCAGGAAGGACAGAAAGTCCCCTGAGAGCATGGTGCCTCTGTGAGTTCCCGAACACAATGTTCTGTCACTCCAGACAAAACTGACTTTCGTCTAAAGAGTTATTTTTTTTAAAGCCAAATATTTTTGATACATCAAGGCCCCTCCTCCTTAGATCACTGAGATCCAGTTGAACACTATAGTAGCATGGTTTTATCTATAGTCACAACTGTCAGTGAAAAGGGCTTAAAAGTTCCCTGAGCTGGATGCAACAGAAATTGAGAAAAGCGAGAGAACCAAACTTGGATAATAATCTAGGAATCTACTTCAAGAGAACCAACTAGGAAAGGGCAGGGTACTTTCTCAGGTTGAAAATCGGTCCCATTTTGCCACAGGGGGCCTTTGTTAGCTTTGTCCTGTTTCTTTGCAAAACGTAGGCAGAATCTGAACCCATTTTTGGAGATCGGAGAGTAAATGCCATTTCTATTACCTGGAGTTTCAAACAGCCGACTTTGAGCCTCTGCTGGATCCAGACCATGCTTTCCTTCCTATCCCTTCCACAGAGTTGTTGGTTTTTGTTTTGTTTTTCACCCTCTGGGTGCCTCAGTGATTTCCCTGACACATATTTCTGATAGGGGCTGAGAGTTCATCATGTCATTACTTGTCAGTCCATACAGTGGGATATAATACAGCAATAAAACACAAACAAGCTCTTCAAGACATTGATGAGTCTAAAATGCATACTACCGAAAAAACCCCCAACATGCTGTATGAGTCCAATTACTAAGACATTCAGGATAAGGCAAAACTATAGAGATGGTAAACAGGCCAGTGGCTTCTAGGGGTTCAGGGTGGGGAGGCTTGAAAAAGTGAAATGGTTTTTTTTTTTTTTTTAGGGTAGTGAAATTATTCTGTATGATACTGTAATGGTGAATCCAATACAGTATTTTTTCAAAACCCATAGATATGCTTTGTTTCAAAAAAGAGTAAATCTTTGATGTATACAAATTTTAAAAAGTCATTTAGGAATTTACAGATCCCATGATGGAATACAGAATATCACCAAAAAATATAAATGTACTAGAGGCCCGGTGCACGGATTTGTTTACCGGTGGGGTCCCTTAGGCTGGCCTGCGCCCTCTCGCAATCTGGGGTACCTCAGGGGATGTCGGATTGTGGGTTTTGGCCCAGTCCCCGCAGACCAGGCTGAGGGAACCCACCAGTGCAGGAATCCATGCACTGGGCCTCTAGTATGCATATAAGATCTTTGGTTAATCTCTTCCTGCCCTCCCCCTCCCCCCTTCCCCCTGAGAATCATCAGTCTATTCCATATCTCCATGCCTGTGCGTTGAGTGTCTGCCCCTGGTGGTCAGTGTGCATCATGGCTAACAGTCGAATGGTTGCTTAGGTTTTTATATATATAGACTAGAGGCCCGGTGCACAAAATTCGTGCACTGGGGGGGCGGGTCCCTCAGTGTGGCCTGTGCCCTCTCACAGTCTGGGAGCCCTGGGGGGATGTCCAGCTGATGGCTTAGTGGGCTAGGAGGGCGGGTTTAGCCATACCCCCGGCAAGGTTCAGTGCACCTCTGCTGCGGAGATGGCACCACTGCTGTCGGGGAGGGGGTGTTGGGGGGATGAGTCTGACCCTGAGGGGCCGCTTAGGCCTGCTTTCATCCGGGTCTGGAGTTGTAGGGAGGAGAGGCGTGCCTGGCCCCAGCGGAGGGGGCCCAGCAGCGGCAGGCCACGGGCCTCGGGTGGCCTCGGGGCCCTGACGGGTTGTCGCAGGCGTGCTATTGTTGTGGGCGCCCCTGGTGGGGGTGGCAGGGGAAGAGATTGGGAGTCAGAGATACGGGCTGCAGCTACCCCCAAGGCTGGGTCTTCTCCTGTCTGGTCAGCCTCCCCGTCCCCCCAGGGATATGGGGGCTGCGGTAGGGTGTCCGTGCAGGGGGATTGGAAGAGCTCCCCATGGCCGCTTCCTCTTCCTTCTTTGCAGTCCAGGCTCCTGTCAAGCACTCTCCTCAGACTGCTTCGGCGGCTCTGCTCCTCCATGGCTCCCTGCAGCCCCTGCCCCACTCGGCTCCTCCGGCCGCCCTCCTGTCAGGAGGCTGCCAGGATGCCCTGCTGTGGGGCCACCAGGGAGTATGAGCTAAGCCTTAGCTAAGCCCTCGGCCCTGGGCGCACACGGGCCGGCGGGCCCCCCTCTTTGCTCTTCGCTCGCCACGCCAGCCTTTGCTTGCTGCTCCTGCCCGGGTCCAGCCGGCTTCGCTCCATAGTTTGGCGCCTACATATGCAAATTAACCTCCATCTTTGTTGGCGGTTAACCGCCCTCTTTCTTGGCAGTTAATTTGCATATTGCCCTGATTAGCCAATGGGAAGCGTAGCGGAGGTATGGTTAATTACCCATTTTGTCTTTTATTAGATAGGATTCCAAATTCACTAAAAGGCGTAGGGAAATAAGGTACTGACCTATGTGATTTTGGAAATGAGAGGAGCCTGTGAGACTAAAAGTAAATGGAATTGTATATAAGTGCCATTTCCCATGGGGGTATGGTTAGCAATTCTGAAACCACTACACATGTACTTTACTGGAATTGAAGAACTAAATAATTGAATGACGGGTGATGGGAGCCAGGTCGTTGTTGGAGTGGGAAGTTACAGATAAGCAAGGGAAAGATGCTAGAATTATCCATGTTGTAATGGGTTAGAGTTGGAAATATCAGTATGAACTTATGTTTACCTTAATATAGGTACAAGTGGTTACTTTAGGTATAAGATAGAAATATATATATATACATATATATATATCTACACTAATAAAAGAGAAAAATGGTAACTGGCGTACGACGCTACCCTTTTCATTGGCTAATCAGGGCTATATGCAAATTAACTGCCAACTAAGATTGGCAGTTAACTGCCAACAAGATGGCGGTTAATTTGCATATGTAGGCACAATGCAGGGAGGCGAAAGGGAAAGCAGGAAGAAGCCCCCTGCCACTGACAGTGATCGGAAACCCAAGGGGGAGCTAAGAGCTGGGGGGCAGGGCAAAGGCGGCCCCATGATCGGAGAATCAGGTGCCTTTTCCGCCCTGGCCAGTGATAGCAGGAAGTAGGGGTGGAGCCAGCGATGGGAGCTGGGCACAGTCGAAGCTGGCAGTCCCAGGAGCTAGGGGTCCCTTGCCTGGGCCTAAAGCGGAGCCCACGATCGCTGGGCCGCTGCAGCTGTGGGTCCCCGCTGCCCAGGCCGAACACCTAGGCCAGAGGTGTTAGGCCTGGGCAGGGGCGGAGCCTGCAACCTCGGGGAGCTGGGGGTCCCCTGCCCAGGCCTGACACCTCTGCCGGAGGCCTCAGGCCTGGTCAAGGGGCTGATCCGGTGATTGGTGATCAGAGGGTGATGAGGGTCAACTCCTCTGGCTGAGGCATCAGGCCTGGGTGGGGGGCGGAGCCGGGGATTGGGGGGATATGATGGTCTCCTTGCCCAGGCCTGAAGCCTGGGTCAGAGGCGTCAGGCTTGGGCGGGGGGTGGAGCAAGCGATCAGAGGGAGATGGGGGTCCCCTGCCCAGGCATGATTCCTGGGCCAGAGGCCTCAGGCCTGGGCGGGGGCCAGAGCCAGTGATCGGGGAGAGATGGGAGTCCCTTGTCCAAGCCTGACACCTCTGGCGGAGGCGTCAGGCCTGGGCAAGGGGCTGATCCTGCAATTGGAGGGTGATGGGGGTCAATGCCTGAGGGCTCCCAGTATGTGAGAGGGGGCAGGCTGGGCTGAGGGACACTCCCCCCCCCCCAGTGCACGAATTTCGTGCACCGGGCCCCTAGTGTGTGTGTGTGTATATATATATATATATATATATATATATATATATGTTAGCACATACACCTATATTTATTTTCTCTGTCAACTGGGAAGGCCTAAAAGAAATGAGACCCGAGTAGCAATAAACACACCTAGAGCCCAGCTCTTGGTTTCTAATACCATTCTCCAGTGAAAGGAGCCAGGGCTTCATGGAGAAAAGGCTGATTCTGGGAATAGGACGGAAAAGATACAGTTTGAGCCTAGAGCATTTTCTAGTGCCAGTAAGTAAACAAATGCAAAAATAAAAATAAAAAATTCCCAAAACACCCGCAATGATGGTCATTTGTCAGAGGGATATAAGAGCCAAATGAAGAGCTCCTAATGGCCAAAGCTGGAATAATTTGAGCAATAGCCTGAATAAAGTAGTATTGTATCGTTACCCTAAGTATAAAATAAATATTCATGAATCTATACTGATATAAATAAATGATTGAATAAATAAATAAATAAATTGGGGATTTTAGATATACCTCCCCTGCAGAAGAATTGCAAATAATTGATGTAGACATTCTGCTCTTAAGAGGGTGGAACATAATTCCTACTCCTTAAATGTGGGCTGTGAGCACAGTATGGAAAGAGCAAAAAGAAAAGGAGTAACTTTACAGCAGAGAAATCTGACAACACTGTCTCAGCCAGGTGATCAAGGGTGACATCAGCAATTATGTCATATTGATAGTATGTTCCTTTGATGTGAAGAGAATGGGACTTCACCTCTCTGGTTTTGCTCCCCAAAATGCATTACCCCAGTATAACCATGAGGAGAACACCAGAGAGATCAGAATTGAAAGACCTATAAAATATCAGACCAGGACTCCACAAAATTCTTAAGGGTCATCTGCAGTCAAGAGAAGCCTAAGGAGATACAACTACAAACATAATAGGGTATCTTAGATGAAGTCCTGTTACAGGAAAGGAACAGCAAGTGAAAACAGGAAATCTCAAGTTATGGACTTTAATTAATACAAATGTATCAAAATTGGTACATTGGTTGTGTCAAATGTAGCATATTAATGTGAAATGCTAATGACAGTGGAAACAGGCTCTGGTGTGTTATGAGCACTCTCTGTACTATCTTCACAGTAATTCTGTTAATCTAAAACAGTTCTAAAAATAAAAATTTATCCTCCTATATAATAAAGAGCTAGTATGCTAATTAGACCGAACAGTAGATGGACCATCCAGACAACTGTCCAGGCGACCTTCCTGATGAAGCTGGGGCTCCGAGGGCCGGCCGAGGCAGCCGGGGGTGCGAGGGCCAAGCCCCTTGCACGAATTTTGTGCGTTGGGCCTTTAGTATATAATAAAAGGCTAATATGCAAATCGACTGAATGCTGGAACGACCGGTTGCTATGACAGGCACTGACCACCAGGGGGCAGACACTCAATGCAGGAGCTGCCCCCTGGTGGTCAATGCACTCCGACAGGGGGAGTGCTGCTCAGCCAGAAGCCCTGAGCCGGGCTCACAGCTGGTGGGCGCAGCGGAGGTGGTAAGAGCCTCTCCGGCCTCCACAGCAGTGCTAAAGATGGCTGACTGCCGGCTTAGGCCCGCTCCCCATGCCTGGTAGCTGAATGCATGTTAATTTTGTTGATCTTTTCAAAGAACCAACTTTTGGTTTTTTTTACTGATTTTATCTATTGTTTTTTCTATTCTCTATTTCATTTATTTCCTTTCTAATTTTCCCCCTCTCCTCCTTTCTTCTACTTGCTTTGGATTCAGTTTGCTCTTCTTTTTCTAGTTACTTCAGGTAAAAAGTTAGGTTATAGATTTAAGATTTTTCTTCTTTTAAGTATAAGCATTTATAGCTTCTCTATATATTTTTTGCATCTTTATGTGAATCTATAATTATTTCAAAACAAAAACTTAAGGCCTGGATGGTGTGGCTCAGTTGGTTGGATGTTGTCCGTGTACCAAGAGGTTGATAGTTCAATTCCCAGCACATGCCTGGGTTGCAGGCTAGATCCCTGGTAGGGGGCATGTGTAGATGTTTCTTTCTCTCTCTCTCTCTAAAAATCAATAATAAAATAAAACAAACTTAAGAAGAAGGTATGTCTGTGCTATGCTAGGAAGCTGTGTATGTCTATGACTCAGCCATTGTCCTTACCCTCAAGGGGCTTAGTCCCATAGAGAAATACAAATAAAGTGATCCAGAAGATGAAGAGATGGCTGCTGCTGCAGAGATGAGAGAAAACACGGAAGGTTTTCCAGGAAAACCAGGAAGACACACTGAGGGCTTATATGCATTGAAGAGGGATGCTTTCATGATGGGAGTTCCATACTCAGAGAGGCTAGTCCCAAAGGAGGTTGTCACTTATTTCTCCTCAGATCTGTAGGGACTGCAGCTGAAGCCATTTAGAACACTCTGATTAAGGCTAATGGTCCTAGCTGACGGCTTTTCTCTGCAGCTCCTACCAACTCACTCAAAATGTTCAAAATGTGCAGATTGACTTCCTTTAATAAAGGTAGCAAGAATGATGTTAAATAGGAAGGAAAGCCTGGAAAATTTGTTGGGATTGCTAATATTGTAGATATTTCTTTTAACTTTAATTTTGAAATAATTTCAGACTCACTAAAAAAGTTACAAAAATAGTTCAGTAAATTCCCATATACTCTTACCCAACTTTCTCAAAACTGCCCAAAATTAACTTGTTTAATGTTTTTTTTTAGAATTTATTTTTTCTTTTACTAGGTAACACATTCTTTTATTTTATAACGCAAAATAATATAAAGAGGTCCGCAGGTGAAAATCTTGTTCTCACCTCTGCTCTTTCTACTCCACCTCTCTCACTCCTCATAAACACTCATGGGTGGCCACCTGTATTTTTCTTTATGCAAACACAAACACAGTATTTTCATACCTTCCCCTCGTCTCTCCCTCACCCCAAAAGCCAGCATCCTATACTGTTCTGGAGCTTGCATTTATCATTTAGCAATATAGCCCAGAAACATTTCCAAATCAGAACATAGTTAGGTTTTTTTCTTTTTTAAAGGGACATCAGTATTTATTCCATCTCAGTCCCACTGCCCTTTAGCATCACCTCAGGCATTACTTATGCTCTCTCTTTCTTGTCTAACCTCCATTGTTCAGGTTCCAAATTCCCCAGTCATAGTTTATTCACTGTGATGGCAAACTCGGGGCTTATATAGACCCCAGAAAGCATGACTGGAGCAAAGCCACCAACCCCTGTGCCAGCAGGACCACGGGGACACATTCAGAAGCGATAGCAACAGTGTGATGATTGCCTTAGCATGAGCAATACCCCAAAGAGATCACTCTGGGCCAAGGAGAAGAGATGATCTGGAACAAGGCCTTGTTGCCAAGCAACCCCAGAGGAGATGAAATTAACGCAGTCTGTTTTTCATGTAACTGCATCTCAAATGAAAGCTGAGGCCAGCGTTGGTCCCATGCAAAATTAATAATTACCGCATGATTCTTTCTTTTACATGCCTATTGGCAAAAGACTGGAGACAAAAGAAACCAGTATATCCTTTTTTAAAGGGATGGAGCAGGAAAGAAAACAAATAAATTTAGTTCCTGTGTTTTTCCATTTGAGTCTTAGGTAGGAAATAGGGCATTTCTATCATAGACTGCTGTTGAATCTGCCCAGGGGGAAACCTGCTTTAAAAGCCAGATCCCAAGTAGACAAGATAATATGCACCAAAGAGTCGAGAGAGAGAATATTTTTCTTAGAGGTGAGAGACAGCTTTGGATCATTTGAGTTCCTTTTAGTCTCCTTTTTAGAACATTTACAATGTAATTTTCCCCATTAGTGAGTTCAGAGAGGGTAAATTGTCATAAAAATAGCCCCACTGCCTACAGCCTACCCACTCTCCCTAATCTCACATTAAAGGCTGAACGAGGACTACAGCTTGATGTGCTCAGTAACCTTTGCTTTTTGAGAGCTTAGCAATATTTAAAAGGCAAAAATGACATAGAAGATTTCATCCTTCCCCTCCTGTCGCTGCATTAATTTGGGTAAATTAACTGCGTGGTTAGAGCAGAGCAATGACCTTCTCACCAAGAGAACCTTTTTGATTATTATTTTGTGGTTGTGCAATAAAATGTAACTCAAAACAAAGCATTTTTACCTAAAGAGACTAATTTGATCTGAGAAGGAAAACTTCCCTGCCCGAGGGAAGGTCGGATCCAGACTTCACCCTGGGGAAGGTGGTTACTAGGCCCTTTCTCGCTTAGCGTTCATGCAGTGTATTTGCTGGCGTCGAGGCAGGGCACTCCTTGCCTCCCTTCTGCCACCCCACCTCACCTCACACTACGCCAGTTTGAGCAAATGTCCTCCTGGCCAGTTTGTCTCTGTGAAGCAATGAGTGTTTGCTGATAGAGTTGAGCAGAATGTACTAGTACAGAGAGAAAACCAGATAGCAAAGAGTGCACACTTGAGCTCTGTAACCTCTCTCAGTCAGGGTCTCAGCAGGGAACAGATGGTGCATTCACACTGGGTGCTTTGAGGACTGCAATAAAGGGATTATTTACAAAGGTTGGTGGGGAAATCACAAAGGGTTGGTGTTGCTTTGGGTTGGGAGTCATTAACAGGTCTAGGCCTGAAGA